>NC_090230.1:14652142-14973571 GCF_024489055.1 Chanodichthys erythropterus
CTTTCACATTAAATTTGTGTAGTGTGAAGTAACAGATCCGAAAATGGCTTTGAAATCTTGTTCGAGCTTGTGAATATTCAAATTTAGCACTAAACAATTACTTATACTGAAGACACATCACATCACATCACACTAGGCCTGACATGTCAATGACCAGCTTGATGGTGACTAAATCATGACAGAATTTTATTTATTTTTCAGGGGGATGGGGGAACTGTTCCTTTAAAAACACCTGGAAGCAACACCAAGCATTTTAGATGCGATAAGACTCTTGGAAAAAGAAAATGTAAAAAACAGCATCTACGCTATTCAGTCTGACTTGTATTTTCCAAACTCTTTAGTCTGAGACAGAGAAAAATAAGTTTCATCAACCTATCTTCATTCTTCCACTTGATACAAGCAGATAAACCATTATAAGAATGGCAGAATGAAACCCTACCACCTTTGTCCATGCCTTTCTCTAAGGAAAAAAAGCAAGTAGAGTTTGTTTCTCAAGGTGATTGTAGCAGTGATAAGGGAGCAGTTCTTATTAGGGGTGACAGCGAAGGGGCTGTGGTGGCAGTACTGACTGGATAACCTTGTGCCTGCTCACCCTTCTGCGCCAGGCTCCTCTGCCTTGCCTCGACGGGGACACAATCTGCTGGCTGGAATTACCTCGCAGCTGGAGGAAAACTAAACATGATTTCTGACCTTTACTTCTTGTGTTCAACAGTAACCTTTGGTGGTCCGCTTGCACAGACGGGCTGAAATGAATTCCCGACCGCTGCGTGTACGATTATGTGCATGTTGCGGCTGAGAATGACGAGAGAATCAGCGGTTGAATGATGTTCCTTCAATTGCCGTCCTCTGTCTGGGAACCTGATAGCTTGAAATGTTAATTGAAGCCAATTTGTTTCTACAGGGTTTGGAAACCTTAAGATACAACCTACCTTATTTCTCCTCCCCCAAACGCAGCCACTAAAGCTAATGCAAAGTTTGACAATTTGTTTGAAATTATATAGCTATTCATGGAGCGAATGCCATGATATACTGTATCTTCAAGTGAGCTACTGTACCTTATTTCTACTATGGCTGCTAATGCTACTGCCAATGTTGATACTCTGCTAGAAATGATGTTTTAACTATATGAATGTATCTTCAAGCAAAGCTTTATTCTATGTCCAGGTGTACAGATGACTCAAAGAATGCTCACAGCTAGGTGAATGAGTTCTTAAAAATGTGACTTAGCCTATGCATGTTTGAAGAGGATTAGCGTATATTTTTCAGACGTTTGGACCAGCCAAGCATAATTGAAAGCAGTAATCTGGACCCATTTTTCCCTTTTCTGAGGAAAAAGCTACAATTACTTCTGCCGTACTCGTCCTTCTGTGTTCATTACAGGCTTATTCCACCAACTTCTTCTTTTAGTGTGAAAGCTAGCATGCTTGTGTATGTTGTAAGAGGTTTCCTTCCGATGAACTCATTATTCCACAGTGTTCACCCCACTCAATGACACACTCCACATCTACCCCTGACTGTCACATCCGAGCAAATTCATGCAATCGTGCCCACTATCCTTTAGACTGGAGATAATGCAGGCATGGTGAAGTGCGGCTGAATCTCAACCACGAGTGGAACCTAGAATTTAGTCAAGACGCTGGGGGGAAAATTGACCTGTTCCATTTTAGTTGAGAGGATCAGTATGTGCATGTTTTTTCAATATGTGTTGAAGCACACAAAATTTTCATTCAACACAAATTGGAACTTCTAAATGTATGGCAGGGTCCCAGACCCCTTCCTCTAATAAAAATAATAACCATTAATTTGGAAAAATGGTGAATTATTAACGTTCAACATTCAAGTCTAAAAAGACATACACAAGAACATGCAAGAAAATTCAGCTAGTAAAAGTTCTTGTAGTTATTAATACTAATACACTATATTATTTCATTTTATACATGTGTTTTTCAACCCCTAAAGGGGAACAGGAGGATCACCAAGAGATCAGACAAATTCCATGGACTAACTTCCATGGACTAACTTTCGGAAAATTCATTTACACTACGGACTGGCCTATGTGGAGCAATTCTGTTATTTCTAGGCTGGAGGAAAAATTAAGAGATGAAACCTTTCATCTGGATTATTCTACTCTGAAAAAGGAGAAGATGGTTGGTGATGGGGGTATCTGCTCAAAGGGGTGGGAATTTGGGGGGTAGAAGATCAAAGCGACTAAAGCTGATTTATCCTGTGTTAGGGCTCAAATGCCTCTGAGAGGCATTGAACAGCCCTTCAAAAAGCAATAGCAGCCACCTTTATATCCAGCCTGTGCCAGTCATCAGGCCTGCCTGTGAAGCAAAATCAATCTGTTTCATATCAGAGATACCAAGGGAGAGGGAGAGAGAGTGTGTATGTGAGTGTACAATCTGTCCCCAAAGCTCTTTTTAATGACACATGCTGCATAACAGAGCAAGGATAGAAAAGTGTTCAATAAGGCAAACATGCTGTTATCTGGAGATGAGGACTAATATAAAAGGCTTGGATGGTACAGAGGGAGTTGTCAGTCAAACATACTTTAATTTCTATTTTCAAATTCCCTTCCTTTTCTGCTCAGCATGGACACACTTACTTGGACAGAAGTCCTTCAAATTCTTGCTAACAAGACAGTCTTGGTACAAGAACCAGACATACAGAAAGCTAAAGAATATTACCACAAAGTCAAAAGAATGTGGTTACAATGGCAATTGTTACAAGCACTTAAGGCGCCGTCATGAATTCAAAAATGCACCTTTCATCACTGTTCTTTTAATAATAACCCATCACAGTATTAATTTAACTAGGCAGCATGTCAATCAGGTGACCCAACCAGGAGATTCTTTCTAATCCATGACCGTGTGCAGATTGAAATGATTAAAAAATGCATCTAGAAGAACAATTTAATCACATTAGCTCTATAGACTTAATAACCACTGACAGAAAGCCCTTGTGGAGAAAGTTCCTTGAGGTTTAGAAGGTCTCTTCCTTTGTTTTTCTTTGAACAGGTGTGGTGACCTTTCAACCACTTAATGAGATTACGAGAGTAATTAGAACTGGTGCCACCGAGGGTCCCAACAGTCAACCCGCCTGAACTCGAGAGAATAACCAGTGTCCATCTGGGTGCCACCTCGGAATTAGAGAAAGAAACGTAATTAAGTCCTAATGCATGGATCCTCAACTACCCTAGGGAGTGGAGGACGTGCCCATGAAGAAAAGTAGCATTAGCACACATAGCTAACAAGCACTGCCTAAAGCAATAGCAAGTCTGTCAAAGCATGACACACTCTAGGATTGGCCAAGTGTTGGGAAAGAAATCCCCTGCAACCATTAAAGTCACAACAGTGTTGGATTGCTCCTGGGGTGCTACTCTGAGCTGTTCATTTAGGATGATGTGCAACTATTGGGCCTGACCTAAGCACACTCTTCATCTCCAACATGGCCACCGAGAGGAAGGCAATAAGGGACCCAAGGAAACCCAATGGGCGCCTAGGGAGCGCTAAGGCTGGCCACTCACAGGGAAGCCCAAAGACAGCAAAGTGTCAGAGTCAATGCGAACACACACCTCTACAATGGCAAAATCAATGGGGCTTTATGAGGCATCAATCTCTTCTACAAAGGCCTGCTTGTCTACTGCTGGGATGGACCATTTGGATGTGGGACTTTGACATTTGCAATTTTCCAAAAATAGCTGTAGAAGGCTTTTTGAGATTTTGTTGACCCATCCCTGATGGTTTATCTGATTCCCTTAAAGATTCTTTTGTCTGTCATGTGATTTTTTAAGTTACTAAGGGTCATTTTTCTTTTTATGGGCCTTTGGAAAGACAAAATAATATACTGTACTGTTAGTTGTCTGTTTAGATCATGAATGGGCCACTCTGCTCCTGGAGGGCCACTGTCCTGCAGATTTTAGTTCCAAATCTAATCAAACACACCTAATTTTACAGTAACCCTCAAGACTTTGTTCAGGTGTGTTTGATTATGGTTGGAACTTAAATCTGAGCAGAGTTGCAGATCCAGACTGGAGTGGCGAACATGGGTCCTGGAAAGCCAAAGTCCTGCAGAGTTTTGCTTCAGCCCTAATCAAACAAACCTGAACAAGCTAATCAAGGTCTGAAGGGTTACTAGAAAACTACAGACAGGTGAGTTTTTAATCAGGGTTGAAGCTGAACTCTGCAGGACTGTGGCTCTCCAGGACCAGAGTTCACCACCCTGGTTTAGACCATTAAAAAAATCATGAGCTAGGCCATCATTCTCTAGAAAAATACCCATTTTTAAGCTAGAAAAAATATCTATTTTGCTCTATTTTACACCTTTTCAAGTACAATAAATCCACCATGTTTGTGTGGGTGATCTCAATAGACGGATCTATTTACAGTAAGCAGCAGATCACATGCTAGAGACTTAGAACTAAGAGTCTTGGCAAGTGTCCTGCAATATAATTGATTGTTAGGCAAGTTGTGCATCCTCGGCCAACCTTTCTCTACCCTCCCAACATCAATCTCTATGGCATTTACACCTTTTGTTTACAATATGCCCCCTTGATTTGACCAGACATCAAGTTGGGGGTTTGGGGCTCAGGGCTCCCGTTCCAATATCTAAGCTAATTACTTTTTAATTTACAGTGTGTCGTTAATGGTCTTGGCAGGGGGAGCAAGGTTAGACAGGCAGCAGAAGCCACTTCCCTTCCGTTCACCAGCACCACGGCCTCCTTAATTAAAATGAATAATCTGGGCATTCATCAGATAGATGGAGAGAGAGTCAGTGAAAGAGAATTGTGAAGATAGGAAGGCAGAACCCTGCTGAAAAGACCAACTTAGGATAGCACCAATTTCCATGCAGGGTTATGGTGGTGTATCAGGTGAATTTTATCTCAACCATCCTGATTTTTCTGAAAATAATTGAACGAAAAAGTCTAGAAGCCTGGTGGGGAAATCAGTACACCAGGATCTCATGTTAGGTAACAGCATTCAAAACACAACCAACACTGGCCAGTTTTGTTGGTCTTTTCAGCAGGTAGAAAGGTAAATAAAGTAAAGTTCATGTACATTCATACCAAAGCTACATCAAAAGAAGAAAAAAAAAAAGAACAAGACAACTACCTCCACGACTCTCACTGTCAGCCGGCTTCACCTGGATGGGGCGAGTCATCTGAAAGAAGAAAAACAGTACAGACAAGACAAGGGGTTAGTTCAGGCACAGGAAACTGCTGTCACCACAATAAGCCTACAGCCTGTTGAGCTTATGTCCAACACAAAACAATCCTGTCTAAATTTGATCAAATGCAAATATCCACATGTCAGCTTGCAGGGTACTCATTGTCCGTTATACATACAAAATAAAAGAGTGGTGATTTGTACCAGCATGCCTTCAGTTGACTCGCATCCTGTATCTATTTTTGGCGTGCTTCGCAGCTGTAGACACTTTATTTTATCCATCTGAAATATATATATCCATATATTTACAAATGTCATGTGTGTGCATTAATTTCCATTTTATTTATACCTCTAAATAACTTCTGATCATTATATCAGTGCCAGGTTCCATGCGCACATCGAGTCAAAATCCTATAGCATGTTCGATTTAAATCGTCTGATCATTCTGCTAATGTCCCGGGAAACTACTGTATGCCCCCATCTATTTACATGGAAAAAGGCTGAGATCTCTAAAACGTTTGGCAAAAATTATGCTTCAATGACACAGTTCCAAAAATAAAATACAACAACTCTACCATGCAATAAACTTTAGCTCAAAGTCCATCTTCTCCTCTCAAAAAGTCTCTGGTCTGATCAGCAAGTTGTTTTTATGTTTGCTTTGCCATGCTCGCTTGGTTACAGTGTCTAGCAAGAAGGAAGTGAAATGCAACAACAATTAAAGTGGAGGCAGCCACAAGAGAGAGAGAGATCAATGAAGCCCTATTGATCCCTGCCCCTTAGGCTGTGGAGAGTGTCTGGAAAGGAGGGATTCTGTGGGTAGAAGGCTCACAGTAATCTACTAAAGCCTGATAAGAATGGCATTTGTTGGATTAGAAGCCTCTGTCATCACAGTTTTTGTGCTCCGCATTTTGCTCGACAATTTTTTTCCCATTATCCTTGCAAAGGTTGAAGCTTTCTCGACTGGTTCTTATTCTACAAACTTGAGCCAAACAGAAAGAAAATATATATATATATATATATATATATATATATATTTGTTTGTCTGTTTGTTTTCTTCTTCTGCCTGTCATTCAAGGATTCAAAAGGATTTTGCTGCAGGATCAAAGGATGTTCAAAGGGTTTTTCTATGCTCCCATTTATTCCTACCTGGGGATGTGATGTGGAAAGGAATACTGTAAATGCAGACTATTTGATTATTGGAGCAGTACAGCAACTTCACTCACATAATATAGCAAGAATTTTGAAATCTCCGGGAAAAAAAATGGACATACATAATTTAATAATAAATAATTGTGACACAAATTAATATTTTCATTTATATTTTTCATTTTATTGATTTTTTTTTTTTTTTTTTAAGCAAGCATGCAATCAACAGGATAATGTACAGTCAACTGGGTATCAGTATTACAAAAAAAAAAAAAAAAAATCTGTTTAGGATTAAAAAAAAAAACATCCTGACATCTCTATCAGGGTTTATTTAGTGATACTGACTGGTTTGATAGTATATTAACCCATATATAATCAGTAAAATAAAAGCTGATAGTGTTTTAAAGTTATGTTACATTCAAGAGTACTTTCTTTAATTGTTGAAAAACAGGACAGATCCTGTCCTAAAGGCCTACTTTACACTATAACATCCATTCCCCAGCATCGTAATCCAATGGGAGCTTTCTATCGATCCAAAACAAACTGCTAATAGCAACACAGCAGGCCCAGTTTGGATGAAAAAAGGCCAAGAGCTGTGCGGAGATTTGCGACAAGATTACCCAAATTTGCAAAGCGCCCTTTGCAGGCTTCCCAGCCATCTGTAACCTGAAATTAAGCCTTTAGGAATGCTGCAGCAACTTTTGTCTCATGCAGACGCCAATCCAAAGGCCTGGGAAATATTTGAGAGATGACAGGATCAACATTTTGTCTTTCTCCTCAACATATTTTCTTTTACTGTCCAACTGTGTGTGTGGGGGGGGACTGAAAAAGGTCAGTTTTAAAGACAGGCCAGTCCCATAAAATCATGACTTGTTCAAGGAGAAACACCATAATGGGATTTTAAAACGCCTTAATAACATGCTGATATATGAGGAAGAGAGCCAGACTAGATTCATTAAGTGTTAAACGTATCCATTTTCACCTTGAGGAACCGAATAACCTTCCTCTGAGAAATTATTCCATAAATTTATCCATCGTAAATAATACCTAGAAGGGTCTAACTCTTTGTGCGAAGGGGAAAAGGCAAAAGATGTAATTCCTCTGAAGGTTGGAGTTCAGTAGCTTTGTCTTACACTCCGGATAAAAAATAAAAAAAAACATAAAAAAAAGTCTGAAATACAGTAATGCACAATGATGGTGTTGCACTGCAAGACTTTTCTCCATTGCAAATAACAACATTTTTACTCAGACGTTCCCAGGCGTAAAGACAAAAAACAATCCAACAGACATAATTGTAAGATATGCCCGTCCCAAAAACAAATCATCTGACAAACACTAATAGTTGCCAACATTAGCATTTATGGATACTTTGCAATATGCATGCAACACTGTGGATGCAATGCCTAGTAATAAAGGAGATTCTGTTTTGCAAGGGAATGCATTCAGAACTACCTCATATCTGTAAATGCCATCAGTGAGATGTATTCCTAACACATTGGACTTTCGTGTAAGGTTTATGGATTCACCTCTCTAACTAGTCACTGTCCTGGTCATAAAATGCTGGTATAATGGTCCATTTGTTTTCCTAAGAGCAATGTGTTTCTCCCTTCTACATTTAGTATCGATGGAACTCAGTTTATTGCATTTTTCTCACCTCTAATGGGATGCCGTACACTTGAGGTACACACGTTTATACACACACACACACACACACATTTGTTTTTGTGAATTGTGGGGACATGGTTTTTATACTGTACAAACCTTATTTTCTATCCCCCTACACTACCCCTACCCCTACACATAACCATCACAGGAAACTGTGCACATTTTTACTTTCTCAAAAAAACTCATTCTGTATGATTTATAAGTCTTTTGAAAAATGGGGACATGGGGTAATGTCCTCATAAGTCACCCTCTCCTTGTAATACCTATGTCATACCCATGTCATTATACAAATCTGTGTCCTGATATGTCACAAAAACGCGCGTACACTCACACACACACACTTCAAAATGCTGCATACTACGGGTGTCAGTTTATTTTAAACAAATGTGGGAAGATAGTTATGGTTGTGAGGCTTAGGCTTAGCCTGTGAATACTATTTAGGTTATATGCAAATAATTAAAGTAAATTGAATAAATAATACATTATAATATAATTAATCATGAATTATTATTAGAAATAAAACTCAATATAATCTTTAAATGTTTTGATAAATAGTCTATGTTATCTGTAGTAGAGTATTTGCACACTGTAAAACCCAATAAGTTCAGAATACTCAAAACATTTGAGGAAACTTATTACCTCAAAACATTTAAGTAAACGAACTCATTTTTTAAAAGTTGGTAGAACTTAAAATTTTTGTGACAAGTGGGGCGGGGCCGAGAGCCATGGAAGCGGATCAAGGCCAGTGTGGTGCACAGGTGTCTCTCACTAACAATCCCGTCACCAGCATCCCTTTCCCAACTCATCATAATGTTAATTACATACCGTTAATTTACATAAACATCACATTCAGATCTTGGTTAAATGTTACGTAGCAAATAACACACGCTATTATAACTATCAGAGAGACATTACATACTTGCATATATGTAATCAAACAACATATGTGGTCTTAAATGTTTTGCAGTTCATCCTCAACCTAACCACAGGCTCTGCTCTTCACCACATTGGTAACCCTACAAAACTGACATAACAGAACCCCCCTGAATCCCAACATAACACAACATTAAACATTAACTTATATCTCCATATGTTAATCTTGTGCAAAAACACACAAAATAACACTTAATTTCAACAGTTATTTATATGGTCTGATGCAAAGCATGCTGGGAATTAGAAATCTGCTGCTGCTCAACTCAATCATATTAAGTTTAGCTTACTACAATGAAATTTTGAGTTCATGCAACTTTTTTCTATTAAGTACAATGAACTTTCATTATTATTTGAGTGAAACAAACTCATTTAATTTAATTAATTTCACTGTTCGGTTTTACAGTGCAAGTAAAAACTGAAATGTGTTAATATTATAATTCTAATTAGGAATAATAGATAATTATAAGAAATATCAGTTAAAATTATATATTTTATATATCAATTTCATCCAGTTTTGTTATTGTGAACTACAAAGGACTAAAACAAACGACCATATTATTGTTACAGTTCCCTCGTCTCCAAGACTCCATTTCCCATGATCCTCCTGTTTCTACACCTGCACTCACTTCCCTCGTCAGCTCCTCATCATCACCCATCACCATCACCTGGACTTCCTCGTTTGCACTCCCTATATATATGGACTCACTCCCTTCACTCCTTGTCTGTTCTTAAATGTTATAAATGTTATATTGTAGTGTTTGGTTGTGTGTTAGGCTCCTGCTTTCATTAAATACCCATTAATTGTGGATGTCCGTATACGACTCGTCTATTGCAACCAGCACCCGTAACTATTATATTATATTATATTATATATATATATATATATATATGATAAAAAATTTAAATAAAAGAAAATCTAAATATTAAACGAAAAACTGGAATTTTAAAAAATAAAATAAAAATGGGGAGTTAAAATAAAAATGACATTTTAAAACTTATTTTATTGTACAACTAATCCAACCCACTTAGCACAACATTAAATATAATTCACAGTGCCAAATCATCACTCATACAATGAAAAGAAAACGTGTTGATGCATCACTGCTGCAAACAATTTAATAAAGCGGTGAGGACGAAATTGGTTACTGCAAAAATAGGCCATCCCAACCATAAATGACACCTACTGTATGCTGTAAACACACTCATTCTACACACATTTTCATGCACTATAGAAACAAAAAGACCAGCAGTTGACAAACTGTCATCAGGGAAAGCATTCATTTAGCTTCTGCCCTGAGAGAGTTCACTACGCCTCTGCTTTTGTGCCTTTATTGCACAAGCGTTCTTTACTCATAAGATAAAATGAATGAGTTCGCATTATGCTGTGTTCCTTGCAAAAAAAAACAACAACATGTGTTCTAATTGTGATAGATTCAAGTAAGTTTCCACACTCGGAATGGCGAATGCACCGAGGTCCAGGACAAAAACAGAGGGATGGAGGGGGTTGGAGAGGATGGAAGGCAAAGGAGAACTGCCTGCAACTGCCAGATAAGATTGCTTCTCAGTTGAGTGGCATTTCCAGAGCCGTGACTCCACCCTATTGCTCCCCCACATATGCTGATAGACTCGCGCTGACGGAAACGCACACTTATACGTTTCCCGCCCGCAGCAAAAGCACCGGCATCCCTGTGTTTGCCAATCTGTTGTTTAAACTCAGCGGAACAATTCAAATCCCCACGTCCCAACAGGAGTGTGTCAGTTGCATCTCGTTTGGGATGATGCACACGATCCGACACACACCCCTCCGGTCCCCAGCATTCCCGACCGTGAATGTATTTTCCGGGATTTCCAATATAGCTACGGGAGCAACTGTCTCTTTGTCCTTGTCATCTGTTTCTTTAAGCACACAATACTCAATAATCATGTTGTTTGCTGTGCTGCTGTCTTTCAAAAGGGGGAGCTATCAAACAGGGTAAACAGAAAATACAGTGGGGGATATGAAACAGCCATTCTCCTGAGAGACAGTCTGTTCTCCTGGAGTGATGTTTGATTAGGCACTGCTGTGCTGGGGTAGATAGAAATTCAGAACAAGCTGCTCCAAGCAAATCAGGACTGTGCCTTGTTGCCTCCGTCTATGATGAATGTGAAATAATTCCCCTATTTGTTTTACGCTGTTCTGTCATAAACTGCAGGACAAAGAGTCAACATGGATAAAATGAATGGTTCGCAGTGGCTTTACAAACAGTGAAAATAAAGCAGACGTCATTGGATGTATGAGAGTGTTTATAGTACACTATTTTTTTCCAGGTCAGGGGCGTCAGAGGAATCATGGCTTGGAATCCTGTTAAGAAACAGAGTTTGAGCTTCGCTCACCTGCTGGGTTCAATGTTCAAAAGGCGTTTCGCACCATATCCCTTTTTTTGTTCACATGCAACATTAAAGAGGAACTCCGTAAGATTTGCAAAGCTCCCCCTACAGGTTCCTTCAGTGAATCACACTGTCGTCAATACTCCAAGCGCAGCTCTGGACTACAACGACTACAACGCTCACCAGCGCAGTAGTTTTGCAAATACAGTACAAGAAAGAGGAGGTGTTTTGAATCACAAATAAACTTGTTAAACACCCTCCACAGCGCCACCTGGTGCATTTAGTTATAACTGCGAGTTTTAGTGCTTTGGATTTATCATGGATTCATTGCATTTACGGCCAGCAAAGCAACATAGTAAAATTCGAATAGTATTTTTATTTTTCGAATATTAATTACAGGTCGAATATTCGACTATTTGTGCACACCCCTAATAGACAGATAGATAGATAGATAGATAGATAGATAGATAGATAGATAGATAGATAGATAGATAGATAGATAGATAGATAGATAGATAGATAGATAGATAGATAGATAGATAGATAGATAGATGTGAAAAAAGTTTTTTTTCGAATAAGTTTTCAATAAAGAAACTAAAAAATGTGCCCTAAAATACAAAACAACTCAATAATAGACAATGATAATGTTTGACCAATTATTTTTAACTATTATAAACTATTATTAAACAACAAAATACAACTATATTAAAAAAAAAAAACAAAAAAAAAAAAAATCTAAAACCTAGTGATAATTTCAAAACTATAGCAACCCTGCTGTGAACAAGCTTGTCTGATTAAGAGTCGGGCATCTTGCGAGTGTGTGTGTGTGTGTGTGTGTGTGTGTGCTTGTGAGAGAGAGAGAGAGAGAGAGAGAAAGAGAGAGATTGAGAGACCATGTCGGCGGTTTGGCTGGAGTTTAACAGTGAGATAACAGCCTATTCCCTGATCATTATTTAGCATTAGCAGGCCATCAAAGCCCCTTCTCCTCTGTTATTCCTAATAGGGAAATAAACACCTTTTGACTGGAGCATCCCAGCTGCGATAATTAATATTTCCAATTATTGATTTGAAAGTGCGCTGTGTGGTGACAGCCTTGGGCTTCGGCTCACCTAATAAATCTACTGTACAGGAAGGTGAGAGCGGAAGAGAGAGGGACAGCGAGAGGGAGAAATATTCTCCAGCAGCCTACAATTTTTAGTTAGTCTGTTCTCCACACAAAGCTATCGTATGAGTTGTTATATAGCATATAAATAATATGGACTACTTTTATTAACCATTCACTTTCGTTTTATGGAAAAGAGCGGCTAAGATGCGGTCAAAAGAAGTGAAAAAGAATTTCCGATACATGAGGGTAAACAAAAGACAAAATTAGCATTTTTGCATGAGCTACTCCTTTAAAATGTAATTCATTTGTCTGCCAGAGTCTCTAAGAGGAAGAAAATGAGACAGAAAATGGATGAGGGAGAACGAAGTGAAGAAGTATCTGCCAGCGTGTGTGCGTGTGAGGTACTTTGCTCCCAGCACCTCTGTGGAAGGCCTGATAAGAGTATCGACTCCACCGACTTGTCAATCGCAAGCGTCTGAAGTCGAAAACTCCAATAGCTTCCCTCCAATTCGCACAATACTGGAGGTCAGATGTAGCTCCAAGTACCTTCGACCATTGACACCGCACTTTCCGAGCAATCCGGAACGTCTACAGTCCTCTGAAAATGTCTAACATTGCGCTCCAGCTAATGTCGAGTTATCTTACGCCACATCAAGCGTGCGCTTTCAGCCTGACGTCCCTCAAAAGGTCAGCAGTCCAGATTAAATCTTTTCCCCCTTAACATTCCCCGGCCTCCTAAGTTCTCACCACAAGACGAAGCTGCTGACCTTTCACAGTGCTACAACCAGGATCCTAGCGAAGACCATCAGTGTCTGTATGAGCGTGTACAATGGTTCCTGGAGTGAATTCAACCCTAACACAGGTTTACCTGGAAGAGGATGAAAGGTCCGAATTGAAAAACTCAACAAGAACAAATAAAAAAATAAATGATAAAAAGGCTCTAATCCTACAAACGCTCGCAAGCCAGTCACCGAAGTGTCAAAGTGAGATAAAGAGAGAAAGGTGGTGCACAAGAGAGATTCCCTGACTGCACAGCTGCTGTGGTCTTTTATCAGGGGAAGGGCATCTTTCCTAGACATCTCTGGTAAAGGCGTTCGCAGCCATCTTTTCTGGAGAGAGACGTGAGGTTTGTTGGAGGAAAAAATCTCTGTCTACAAATTTCTCAGAAGCACCATGATGTTTGTTTTGATCTCTTTTTATTCATATTTCCATTTCCAACTCTGTTTGAAGAGCAATTGGTGCCGTTTTATGTCAAAACGTTGGCAATCACATTTAGCGACTCTTATATCTTCAAAGTCTCCTGATGACAGTTTTAAAAGTACGGGATGTCAGATGATAATGCTTTCAATTGCTTTACAAAAAAGAAGCACTTAAAAACAATCCTTCTGAATGGCTGAAAATGCTCCTGCTCAGAGGAACAGGCCATGCCTTCTCATGAATAATTAAGAGAGCTCTAAAGGTGATAATACACGGGGCAACTTTTCAAGCAATTTTGCCGAGCAAAATGTCGTTGTGGGCACTTTCCCATTGAGAATTTGCAACAAATTACTCTGTGGATATCCAGATACAAATTTGTTGCCCATTCTCAATGGGAAAGTGTCCAAGGAACATCTTTTGGCAACACTGCCCTGCAACATTGCTCAAAAAGTTGCCCCGTTTATCATCACCTTAAGTTTTGATGTATAGAAATACTGTCTACGCAACCTACTGAAAACATAAGAGGTCATGCATTATTGTTTTTTTTTGTTTGTTTTTTTTGTCATGGATTTTCTTATGACCCCAATGTAACAACTGGTTGTGTTGTCTAGATCTCATTCTAATTTTTCAAGATCTTGACAAATCAAAAGTTGTTCAAGTAATCTCAACATAATCAGTTTTTTTGAGATCTAGACTCTAGAAAGATTGTTTATTGAGTTCTTGACTGAATTTTCTTGTGAACTAGACAAAACAAGCTGTTTTCTTGAGATCTAGACATAACAAATTATTGTTTATATAGATCTTGTTTATATAGAAGTTTCTTGTGAGAACATTTTCTTGACCAGATTTCACCACGACAAAAGTTGTTTTCTCGAGATATCACTTTAATTTTCTCATGTTTTCAGTTTAACAAAACACCCCCCCCCTTTCTTGTAATATTGACATAACAAAAGTTGTTAAAACAGGACAATAAAATAATAATAATAATAATAATAATAATAATAATAATATTAGAGGACCTCAGACACATCTGAAGTCATTTACTCAAAATTGTTTTCAAACCTCATAATTTCAAAGAAATTATCACTAAATAAACCATTTCCCACATATAATTAAATATATGTATAGCTATTATTGTCTTCATCATGTACAACATGTACATAAATTAAGCGTCAGCGTTAGTTCAGGCAGGCCTCATAGTCAAGCTCCGCTATCAGCTGATTCTCAAATTCCAACCCCACCCATATCAGCTGATCCAATTTCTATGGACTCCATTGGCAACTCTAAAATAAGGCGCATTACTTAAACACAGCTTCCGTCTCTCTGCCTGCTTAGCTGTTTCCACTGCATGCTGCTTGCAACCCACCTCCTCCCCAGCTCCTCCTTAAACTTGTGTATAACTTAATCAGTGTCATTCTGTTGTCATTGATGCATGCTCTGTTCTCAATAGGGGGATTTTCTGCTGCTCTCCAAGCTAAAAAATGGGAGGTTGTTCCCAGAAGCTGCTGCTGTTCCCGGTCTTGGCTTTCATGGAGCTCATGAAAGGATGGGGAATTTAGAACGGAGCCATACCGCCAAATTGTAACTTCAGCAAAATATGCCAATAAAAAATTGACTAAATTTTGTCTCTTGTAATTTTTGACTTAAGTGGTCCTGACTGAAATGTAATTTCTTAACAAAATGTGCACTATTTCATGGCCCTTCCAAACTGCTGTTTATCTGGCTAAATCCAGAACTATAGATTTAATCTTAGAAACACGTCAGGCCAGATTAAATCAAGTATGATAGGCACCGATTTACGTTTCTGCCGGTGGGTGCCCAGTAACACCCCCCCTACCCCACCCCCACCCTTTTTTTTAATGTTATAGTTTCATCCATACAGCTACATTACAATATTAGTATCGTACTACTTTTATATTTTAGACAAATCCACACTTAGTTTTAGTATTCCCCATTGGTCTCGTGGTAGAATTTTTGTTAATAGAGTCAGAAGTTCAGCTGTGCTCTAATTATCTAATTATGCTCGAATCCACCCTTGCATAGTTTTTTTTTTTTTTTTTTTCATTAAGATCAAATAAGTTTATTTATGATTGTATATCAATAACAGGGACAAATTTGTGTGCATTTTGATAGTGACTTCGCTGGAAAGAAGAGTCTAGGGAATCGATAGACTGACGTGCATGTATGTAAACGAGTCACAATTCCATCACTTATAACTGCGGTAACACAGCATTTCAAAAACAACATGTTCCAGCGCCAGATCGCTTATCATTTAACTAAAATGAATGTCAACTGGATGTTTCATTTGAATTTGACCAAAAACAAGCACATTATTGAGTGTTGTCGTGCTCTCGCTGAAATCTGAAGATAACGTTACCTAAAGGTAGACTACACTGTGTTATTTCGTCAGTCAGTCATGAACGTCAGGTGGTTAAAAGCTTCTGGCAACTGTAAATCCAGGAAAGAAGACCATTTTAGGGACAGGGCAAGGACAGTATGAGTTCTGATTCTGAATCTAAGCGAGTGCGAGAGTGAAGGAAATCCGACTTCGAGTTGAGAAATTTGTGCTCGCTCAACACTGGATGCGCTCTCAACGCGCTCTCGACTTTCGCCATTAAAATAACGTCATAGAAACGGCCTTAAATAAACTACTATATATATATATATATATATATATATATATATTTTTTTTTTTTTTTTTTTTTTTTACTTGTTAAAATCCATGGAGAATATCTCATATTTTTCCGTGGGTGCTCGACCATTTCCGTGGGTGCTCCAGCCCCCGAGCACAGGATCGGCGCCTATGATGATGTATATATTAACAACTCTGAGAACACACTGGTAACCTTAGCATTTCGACTACAGGATCTCTTAAGTATGTGCTAATACAGCATTCAAGGGGCTTCATGGTATTGTGCTATGTGCTTGCTTTGCCCTGCCGGGGCGGAATGAGGAGGAAGCTCCCCGTGCTGTCACTGCTGCTACAGGATTGTGACAGATTACAGGGCACTCCTCTGACCAATGGGTGGTCAGCATCGCTTCCCGGTCAGTGACCCATAATTCCCTGCATACCTATGCCGAGTTGACGTTTCTTTAATGGGTTACAGACCTCTGGCGAGCCAACGCCTTCTCAGTGCTATGATAGCCTATTAGCAATTCACCACAGCTTGCAGTTTTTTGCCTTCTTTTTTTTAAAGCCACCCTGCACCCTTCTATGCCACGTACAGTATAACCTCTCTCAACCTCGTGGTCCTGAGGGGTTGACAACAGCAGAACAGAAAGGAAAGAGGCAGAGGAGAGAGGGAGGCAACGATGCAAGTCGGCCAAGTGTCAGGTGTGGACAGAAAAAAAGCCGGGGGGAACGACTAGGAGATGGGAGGATAGACAGATGGAAAGGGAAAAAGAGAAAGAACTGAAGCCAGAAGTGGCATTTGCTCAAAGCTATTCACCTATCTGCCATGAGAGATGATGCAATAATAGTAATGCACCCGACTGCAGCGGTTCTCAACTGGTGGGTCGCAACTCAAAAAGGGGTCGCTGGTCTGTTCTGACAAGCTTTGGACAGGGTGGGGGACAAAAAAACTATACTAAATGCAAATGTTAAAATGCAGCTAACCAAAATAAATACCTTTAGGCTTTTGTTGTTGACCTCAAAAGCTGTGCACCCAATCAAATGCTGATTTTGTCGAGAAACTTGTCTTGTTTATCAACCCGTTGTCCATTTCTTATAGCGTTCCATTGCACTTATCTCACACGCCATCTAATTCGCCACTGCCTTGACGATCGATAGTGAAACAACTGATCTTTGTGTGTTCACTGTTTTACAGAAGGGGCTCTGTGTCTGTAATTGTGACCATGTTTGTACGGACTAGAACTTGATGAGGATCCAGCATGCTTAGTCCATCTGTCTGCAGTTGCAGTCCAAGTCAACTCCAATAACACAACTCCACTCTGGCATAGATAAAGAGTATACGATTTAAACAAGGTCCTCTTTATCTGCTTCTATTATCAATCTAATTAGACAGATAAAGATAATTAAAAGGGCAAATTACAGCTTGTATTGATATGATAACTAATGTATTGTAAACCGATGAGATAGATATACAGTGGTGTGAAAAACTGTTTGCCCCCTTCCTGATTTTTTTTTTTTTTTGCATGTTTGTTACACTTTAATGTTTCAGATCATCAAACAAATGTAAATATTAATCAAAGATAACAAGTAAACACAACATGCAGTTTTTAAATGAAAGTTTTTATTATGAAGAGAAAACAAAATCCAAACCCACATGGCCCTGTGTGAAAAAGTGCTTGCCCCCTAAACTTAACAACTGGTTGGGCCACCCTTAGCAGCAACAACTGCAATCAAGCATTTGCGATAACTTGCAATGAGTCTGTTACAGTGCTGTGGGTGAATTTTGGCCCACTCATCTTTGCAGAATTGTTGTAATTCAGCCACATTGGAGGGTTTTCACGCATGAACCGTCTTTTTTAGGGCATGCCACAGCATCTCAATAGTATTGAGGTCAGGACTTTGACTAGGCCACTCCAAAGTCTTCATTTTGTTTTTCTTCAGCCATTCAGAGTTGGACTTGCTGGTGTGTTTTGGATCATTGTCCTGCTGCAGAACCCAAGTTTGCTTCAGCTTGAGGTCATGAACAGATGGCCGGACATTGTCTTTCAGGATTTTTTTGGTAGACAGCAGAATTCATGGTTCCATTTATCACAGCAAGTCTTCCAGGTCCTGAAGCAGCAAAGCATCATTTTACTGTTGGTATGATGTTCTTTTTCTGAAACGCTGCGTTAATTTCATGCCAGACGTAATGGGACACACACCTTCCAAAATGTTCAACTTTTGTCTCGTCAGTCCACAGAGTATTTTCCCAAAGTCTTGGGGATCATCAAGATGTTTTCTGGCAAAACTGAGACGAGTCTTTATGTTCTTTTTGCTCAGCAGCGGTTTTCATCTTGTGAGGCCATGTGAGTTTAGATTTTGTTTTCCCTTCGTAATAAAAACCATTTAAAAACAGCATATATATATATATACACATATATATATATATATATATATATATATATATATATATATATATATATATATATATATATATATATATATATATATATATATATATATATATATATATATATATATATATATATATATATATATATATATATATATATATATATATATATATATATATATATATATATATATCCCATCGGTTTACAGAATATTATCAGTATATATATATATATATATATTGTAAGACCTAACTATACATAAGGCTGTTTGTCCTCAATGAAGTATCAGCAGTGAAGGTTAAAAGTTTTTTATTGAAAAAAACTTTTGAGAAATACATTAACTGCATTCTCAGTTTTTCTGTTGAATAACGAAAACTGTTTTTTTTTTTTTAGTTTACACTGTTTTGTTGAATAAGGGAAAGTTACTAAACTGAATGAACAACCACTCGGTAGAAATCGGGTCCTGGTGGTCTAAGAAGTTCATCACTTACAGCAAAACATCACACAAGCCAAATTCCTTCTAATGCCATAATAGATTTAAATCCTTAATGTAAAAAATGTTGTGAATGCTGATTTGTTCAATTCTGCTTCTAGAATACCATATCCTGCATCCTCCTATACATCCAGTACAAACAAGCCTGATAAAACACACGCACATGCAGCAGTTTAGACCTTGAACTAGTGTGACCTCAGTGCTGACAGGCAGATGAACTCCAGTATTTTCCATATCCGCCCCGATGGACTCCAACTATGTGAAAACACAGTGCAGCTATGCAGAAAACATGATGTAAGTGTCTTTCCATCTCAGAGTTCCTCTCTTCTGATTTTGAAAGATGAAGTGAGTGTGCATTTGTCCATGTGCTCATAGTGGTGTTAATCTCAAAATTGCTAATCAATCCTGTCAACGTGCTGACGGGCTTTAGCATATCATTAGCTATAACCACTCAGAAGCAGAGGAAAGCCAGGTTATCCCGGTATATTTTTCTGCTGATATGAAAAATCATGTACATTTAGCAATGTAGCGGGTGAATTGTGTATATGATGTATATTACGATGTTATGATAAACTGTCTTTCTCCACTGACGTTATAAGTTATTCAAAGCTTTTCTAAGGATAAGACAGCTGTCTGAGTCTGAGATGGTGAGCAGAAGCATGGTTTGTGTAACATTAGCAACACATTATTAGCTGTTTGATAACGTAGTCAAGCAAAAGGTTAATCATATTAATTGCCGTTATGTGTCCGACGTTATAAAGAACGATATACAAAACACATTACCATTCTGCTACATCGACTTTGTATACGAGCCTGTATAATTCACTTTTCCATTTCTTCTTACGAATCAGTTTCTGGCTCAAACATATATGGCTGAATTAAACAAGTATTTCCACTTGCCATTGTGCAGCGTTTATTACAGTGAAGTTGACCGAGTGGATCTCTGAGCTGTGTGGGTGGGGGCGGGGCTTAATTTGCATATTCATCCGCGTATACTAAATAAAGCAAGGGTGAAGAGTTACATTCAGGGAAAAAACATTTAGTTGTGTCATTTTGGTGATCAAAGATGAGTTTTAAAGGATATAATTATTGATCGTTTCAAAAAATCCAGTCATAATCAATATTGGCGCAAATTTACTGTATCTGCTTGGGCAGAAGCTAAACCGTGAATTAGGGTTGGGCGATGTCCACTAAATTGGCAGTTGACGATGTTTACAGTAAAACATCGTGATGGACGATGATATCGTTGGGGTGGTGGGGTGTATTTTTATTTTTCGTTATTATATAATTATTATTCATTATTTTACTTTATTACTTTATTTATCCCTTTGACGCGTACAATCACACCGGTGTGATTAGAACGTTCAGTGCAGTGCATCACGTAATCGATTGCCAAATTCAAATGTGCGCGTCCATCTGGTTTAGAGATGGACGCGCAGCACTTTTCATATATCACAAATATGCAGTGTTTTCAACCACATAATGTTTATTTTAGGTTTCGGATGTTTAAATACATATAAGATGTTGTGAATCCAACAGAACCTGCGGCACAAACTAACATGGCGATGCCCATAACGTGTATAGCTCAACTAACGCAATCATTATAAAGTTGTTTAAACAGCAAAACACATCCACTTTCACATATTTGACAATCGGAATATCAGATATTTCATGTTATAGTTAACAAATTAGTGAATATTTTGAATAAAAAAGGAAAACTGTAATAAAAGCAGATCATCAGCCATACAGCGCTGCGGTGTGTGACATGACAAGCAATGACTTACAATGGAATCAATAAAGTGATACGATTTAAATAACGCTCGCCTTGAAAAACTCACGCTGGGGGGTCAGCCAGAACATTTTAAACTTACGTGCGAAAGGGTTATTTTATTTCCCAACTAATGACTCATCCGGGCTTTCCAATAGGTTGCACGTGAGGGGAATAAAAGGGGCAGAGCGGGGCAGGGGCGTGGCATAACGATGGTGTCTCGTCATTGTGATGTCGGTCAGCCATCAGGCACAACCCTACCATGAATAAACACTGGGAAACAGGCACTGTGATTAATAATACTCGCTCTACTCAAAGCGATTATTCATATTCTATTCATACAGTATATATACATATATTACAACTTACATCTGCAGAAAATGACGCAAACGCACAAGTGAACTTCTTCTGAAGTTCTTGCTGTTACTCAGAATGCGTGAGGAGTGAGGACGTTGGGAATGTGTTCGTTTAGTAAAAAAAAAAAAAAAAAAACCTAAAGCATAAAGATTGTAATTGTAGCTACTACAACAGTGAATGCATTACAATTTTATTTCTGAACAAAAAATAGGTTTTACACATCACATCAACTTTTCATTGACTATATTTAGATGCAATTTTAGAATTTACTGAAATTATGAACGAGAATATATACTGAATATTTAAAGGATATCTTCATCAGCAAAACAAAAACGATTACCATACAAACATCTTTCTGTATTGATTTTGGGATAAATAAGCATAATTTTTACAAGCAGAAAATACACTGTAGAAAAAAAACTGGAACAATAAATCGCTGCATCGCAAATAGAGAAATAATTCTGGATCAATTATGATATTTTCTGAATGCATCACGATTCTCTCTTGAATGGATTCTGCACTTAGTTTTTAACAGTAGATGGCACTGCGTGCTTTAGAAACAGCCGTGCTCTGCTTGCTTCCAATTCCTTACACCACTTGAACCTTCTATATAATAATCATTCATAAAGTTCGAAAATGTTGAACCGAATTACAAGGGTGTTAGCAGTGGGCTGTTCACATTAATCTCGCGTCATAAAGCAATTTGAGGTGCAAGTACATTCTCAGATTCAGCCAAACACATGAGCCCTCTTCTTCGTGAGCGTTTAATCGTGCGATTAAAAACTAACCAAGAGCACCATCTGCTGTTAAAAACTAAGTTCAGAATCGATTCGAGAGAAAATTGCAATGTATTCGGAAAATCTCAGAATCGTTCCACAAATCAAGATGAATCGATTTATTGTTGCAGCCCTAAAATTTATGGTATAAAATGTTAGCAGCATTAGGTATTATGGATTTAGAGTAAAACACATGTAGGCTATATATTTCATTAACTGAAATAATGTTAATATATCAACCTACTTAAGTACAATATTTAAATGTCTTTAAGTACTAGCCAAAAACCTCCCACCTCGGCATAAAGTACAGCAAAACACTTCAGTTTTTGTTTTTATGTACTGTTTAGGTGCCGCAAGTCTGAGATAGATTGTAGCTCAATAATATATAGCTGTAGAAAAAAAACTAAATCATTTAAATAATTGTGAGGCTTGTGAGGTTACAGAACCCAACAACAAAAGTCCCTTTATAATGCACTGACAACCACCAAAAATCTTAATTGTTTACAGTGTACACTCTTATTGGTATTTGAAATCATAATCAAATTAGCCAAAATATGTAATAAACACACACCTGTGATGCTGTTCCAATTCAATTGTGGGTGCAAATTCCTATTGTCAAAGATACAGCATTCAAGGAAGCCCGTAATGTATATTGGGACATCTCACTATGACACATCCCAAGGGTTGTGGGTTGATTTACCTCTCTCAACTTCCTTCCTTCTTTTCTTTAAGCTGTATCCCACTGAGAGACAAGGCCCTTCCATAAACATTTCCATAATCATTTCCGCCACCTGTGTCCATCCCACCACGTTGACAGATGCTCGCTTCCCGTCATCCTATGCGCACAACCATCCAGGGACATTTATTTTACCCCGGCATTAATTCAACGAGGAGCATCGCATTTAAAGGTGTCAACGGTGATGTCCATGACGCTGGAAGAAAGACGGCAGAATGAAAGAGAGATGAAGCGTCTCCCTCGAATGAACTGCACTCTGCGTGAACTCTAGCCTCCTGCCATGAGCTTTGCTTTGTTTCAGATTTATTCATTTTTCATAAAGTTCACATGCTCCCCATATTCAAAGCGTAAAAAAAAAAGCTATGGAAACCTGCTAAATCATGCAGCATTTACATTTGAGGAAGTCGACCCTCTGCGCTAGCCTTCTAGCTAATGCTTGAGCAATCTTGCGCGTACACATTGCGCTTGATATTTTAACCCACCGCCTGTGAAAGCGTGTTTACACATCCTAGTAATTCACATAAACCAACTCAAACGTGACAGATGATGTATCCATCATGGTGTTAAGAAGTTAAGTGCAAAAAAAAATGTCTTTTTCTGAAACTCTGCCTTGGCTGCACTCCACTGGAAACATGACAGCAGAGAATTATGGGAAAGGGTGGGGGGATTTCAAGCGAAAGGGAGAGAGAGTGAAAAAAGAGGCCAAAGAAATGTGATTTAGCCTCCTAGTTCATCTTCATCTGTGTCCTGTCCCAAAGACCTGGTTCATGAAATAAGTCCTGCTGAAAATCAATGCAGGGCCTGAGACTTATAAAGGTGACCCATTCAGAACAGGTGGCTTTTGTGGAGAGCTAAACTCCAGGATTGTACCATTAAAACCATGCTAAGAAGAATTAATGGGGGGCATCGATTAGGTAGAGCGCAACTTAGGATTCACTAAGCAGGGTCGTTTTAAAGCCGGAACTGTGGCTTTACAGATGGCCATTTTTGCCAATTCTGTGCTCGAAGATCATTTAGAAACCACTGAAAGGGAGAAAAATAAAAGTGATTTTTAAATAAAGTTTTCTCGCTCTCTATAACTTGGGGGGAAAACATCAATTTTTCCAGTGTTGTTGGGTTCTGTACAAGAACCTGCCTCACAATTATTTCAATTATTTAGTTTTTTTTCTACAACTATATATTATTGAGCTACAATCTATCTCAGACTCGCTGCACCTAAACAGTACATAAAAACAAAAACTGAAGTGTTTTGCTGTACTTTCTGCCCAAGTGGGAGGTTTTTGGCTAGTATCAGATGCAACGAGGACCAGATGTGATACTATACACTCTTAAAATTAAGGTTCTTTATTGGAATCTTTGGTTCCATGAAGAACCTTTAACTTCAATGAAACCTTTCCATTACACAAGGTTCTATATAGTGGATAAAGGTTCTTTAGATTATTAAAAATGTTCTTCAAACATAGAAGAAAATGGTTATTTTAAGAATTGTTTACCGAAAGGTTCTTTGGGGCTGTTTTCAACTGAAAACGAAAAACTTTTTTATACGCTTTGGCTGTTCATTTACTCAACAACTGCATTTTGGGGGCCTGAAAATGCTAATTTTTGAAAACAGGACTCCAAGTGCATGGTTTTGAAAACTATACCATTATCATCTACATGTAAACTACAAAAACATGAATTTGTAAAAATAGGCGCTCAGTGTTTCTTAACAAAGCGTTTTTAGTCGTTTTTGCGGATCCATGTGCGAGGATCATTTTAACAACGTTTTCGTCTTTGAGAATAAACGCAAAGGAAGAACTTTTCTGTTTTAAGTATATCATTGTTGTGTAAACGTACCCTCAGAGTGTAGTCCTGTGGTGGAAAATACCAAAAAGAGCTCTGTGATTGGCCAAAATGCTTAGTTCAGAATGGAATCTGAAAACATGATGTAAAAAAAATGCTTATTCAAATTTAAAACATCATAATATGCTAAAAAAGTAAATTGTTAAATGTCTAATATATATATATATATATATATATATATATATATATATATATATATATATATATATATATATATATAGAGAGAGAGAGAGAGAGAGAGAGAGATATGTATAATCATTCTTTGTCATTTTTAAGCTCTAAATTGTCCTCTCCAACTTCCTCCATCTTCCTTCTTTTATTCGTTTTCTCATCACCTCAGGCTTCTCATTTCTCAAGTATTTTTTTCCATCTTGTTTAAAATAAATCAATAAAAAGTCCAGAGGAGACGAATCAACGACACATGTGGCCAGGGGGCATGAGGTCCAACATATTCCCACCATGATCACTTGCTCCACCACTCTACCCTTGACATCGCAACTGTGTGAGTGAATCGAAGGGGAAGATGGTGACACATAGAATTTTCTGCTCTTTGACAAGCATGCCGAATCGGATGCCTCATTTATAATGTATATCGTGGATTTGTGAGTGATTTTCCATGCATACTAAAGTGGCACCAGGAAGAGTCCCTCATGCAGATGGAGAGAGAGGTAAAAAATACAAAAAACAAAAACGTGAGACATGGAGAAAGAATACCAAGATCTAGAACAAAAATGAGTAATTGCCTCCAGGGACCAATTTCAATATTCAGTGCAGTTTGTGCTTCCACACTAGCACGTCACACATGTTCAAGAAAGTGCCCCTTATAGTGTGAGTCACAGGGATTAGGCATCTCGCCACATAAACAGTTAAGATTATTCAAATTAGGATCAGACATAGCAGCTTTAACATCATCATGTTTTCAAGTTAGGCCAGGATGAATGTTTGGCGGATTTGCAGCATTTACCTGACACCGGCCGATTTAGCAGGATTATGCCACTGTACATATGGTGACACCTTCACCTGTTCTGTACCCTTTGGTTGTGTTTAAATGAGTGGATCTCAACTGGTAGGTTGTGATCCAAAAAGGGTGCGTAGGCCTGTTCTTATAGTGTCGTGGACCGCGTGGAAAAAAACAAAGCTATATGCAACAACAATGCTAAACTAGCCATTTAACAAAATAAATAGATTTATCAACTTTAGAAAGGATAAAAAGGGGCTTCTTATAACCTTTGTATTGTTATCGACATCAAAAGTTGTGCATTCAATCAAACTCTAAAGAGTTTTGGGGCTAATTCATCTCACTCTTGGTAGAAGATACCCAAATTAGCTAGATGCTAACATGTAGATTGTGTGACATGCAATCATCCTCAAAATTACACTATACTAGTGCAATGCAAATATGCATTGATAGTAAAATTCTGACTGATATAAACAGGTAATTTTAACAAATAAATATAAAAATTCTATATTATTTTATTTAAAAAATAACTGTAAAAAAAAAACGAAACAAATTTACACCGTATATTCCATTTTTGAAACAGTAATATACCATAAAACAATGCATTCTGGGTTATATTATTAGTAGTTTTGATATGACAAATATTGACAAAAATGACAAATATTACCCAGAACGCATTGTTTTTACAGTATATTACTTCTGTATATTTTTAATTTTCGAGAAAGTAGCCTATAGGCCTCTTTTCTTAAAATGACAAATATTACCCAGAATGCATTGTTTTTATGGTACTGTATATTACTGTTTAAATGAAAAATGGTATTTTACTGTGTAAATTTGTTTCATTTCTTTACAGTCATTTTTTACAGTGTAGCTTGTGCAGACCACAAAAAACACTGAAATTCAATTTCTGTACGGTTCAGTTACTGTGTCGGAACGCCACAAGCAGAACTGGTTGAGATCCGCTGGTTTAAACAACCTAGACAGGCACCATCAGCAATGCAATCCTGCATTACAAAATGAAAATAAAAAAAAGAGAAAGAATGAAATAAATAAACATGACAAGCGGCCACTTAACCGCAGACTCCCAGGCTGAAACCTGATGAGGCCCGCACCCCGGCGAAACTTCAACAAATGCTAAGTGACACGCTTAAGTGGGTTCAGGTTGTGCAACCAGAATAATTCACTAAAAATACAAATGAGGCCACACAACGGCTGCAGGGGAGAAAGAACCAATAACTATTCACCCATTCAAATGAGCCTCGGGGTGGAGGGTCTCCTTGGGTTCCCAGTTGCCATGCAGCGGTATTGACCGGCCTGCAGTCATCGAGCAAACACGTAAACGGCCTGTATAGACATCATGGATTCCCCTCATTGAGAATCAATATCAAATAACCCCACTGTTCACTGGCAATTATGGTCGGTATCCAACATCTCAGGCCTCTTTATTTTCCACCTCTATCATTAAATGTGACCTTCAGGCCACTTTCTGGCTTCATTCTCCAGGTGTAGATGGAGGCACGGGGAGCAGGCTTTTGGGGGATTCAGCTGGGGCCACAAGGGAGGTTGCAGGGGCATCTTCTATGACAGATCAATTATGGTTGTACCGCTGGGCTTTGGGCCAGCTCCTCTTCCAAGGCCACTAATAGAATCCCAATGTCACCAATGACATTACTGACTAGATAGTTTAGCCTCAGGTTCTAGAAGTCTCACGTCACTGTCCCGGGCCTGTCTTGCTGTGACCACTTGACCTCTTCTTACTGGAGACGGGTAACCATCGTTTGACAGGGTGCATCGTGATAGCGTGGACACTGACGTCCAGTTAACCCCCACGCTCACTCATAATTGTCCTCGCCATTGATTTCATGGTGCTACTGATTGCTTCTTTCTCTGAAGAGACCCAAGATTATAGATATGCTAGGTGCACGGAATATCAAATAAATGGTATTTGTGAGGTCTTGCTGCAGAGATTTCTCTTTATTGTGGTTTGACAACTTCAATATTTCTGAACCACTGCTTCTCAGAACCCAGACTCAGGATAGATTATTCTGGAATCTCACTCTAGGGAAAGACAACTGGGAGAATCCAAAATTATGGCCAAGACAGGAAGAGTTCCCCTCAAAATGAAACCTGTATTACTTACTTCATTCTGTTGAACATAAAAGATATTTTCCAGTGTTTTTTGTCCATACAATGAAAGTCAATGTAGCCCAAGGTCGTTTTAGACCCCGTTGGCTTTCATTGTATGGACCAAAATGATCTTCAAAATATCTTATTTTGTGTTCCCCAAAAGAAACATGTTACACAGGTTTGGAATGACATGAGAGTGAGTTTTAAAAGTTTTTTTGGGGGGGGGGGGGGGTCAAGTATCTAACACATGATTTTTTAAAAATGCATAAAGTACTACTGAACAAACTGCAACTCCAAAAGATCATTTAGACTACATTACAGCTAAATAACTTTGTACTTTAACTTTTTCCCTGCCATTGGCGCAATTGTCTGCTATTTAGGAGACACCGCTTCCCCGGCATTCACTGAATTTACCGGCTTTCCGAGTTTTCAGTGTTAAGCGGTAGGGGGCACTGTTACGCATCTTCTGAAAGAGTAGAGAATCTCTGGATTAAAACACCGGTAATAAAAAGGAGCAGAAACAAGTGATAAAACCATTGCTTGTGCACATTGTAGTCTTTAAAATAAAGCAACATTCTGAAAAAAAAGCTGAGAAAGTCACTTTTTTTTTTTTCCCCCAAAGACTACAATGTGCACAAGCAATGGTTTTATCACTTGTTTCTGCTCCTTTTTTACCCGTGTTTTCACTGTTAAGCGGTAGGCGGCACTGTTACAAATCTTCTGAAAGAGTAGAGAATCTTCGGATTAAAACACGGGTTAAAAAAGAGCAGAAACAAGTGATAAAATCATTGCTTGCGCACATTGTAGTCTTTGGAAAAAAAAAAAAAAAACCTGACTTTCTCAGCTTTTTGTTTAGAATGTTTTAAAGAAACTTACCCACATTCAAGTGTTGATAAAAAGATTGCATGAAGCTACAATAAAACATTATTTTTGTTTGTTTGTTTGTTTAAAAGCAGATGCTCTGTTCTTTCCATGTATTGTGTGTAACAGATATAACAAAATATTCTAGGGGCCATGATTTTTTTTTTTAATTATTAAAAACGCTGGTGGTGACTGGCAACTTAAAAAAAAAAAAAAAAAAAAAAAAATGATACAATGATACAATGATCCATTATTTGATGCACCTAGTCTGCAATTAGTAATGAAAATTGTGTACCAACATGACTGAAAGTTGCATTACCCATACAAATTAAAGAAAGACAACTGTTAATGGACCAAGTATGAAACAAACCTACAAAATCTCATCCTGAAAGAGGCTGTCTTACAAGATGTTAGCTGGATAAAGAGTTGTGACAGCTAAATGACAAAATCTTTTTCTATTCCAATTCTGAGTCCCTGATGGGCTATAGTCTCTGAGGTATTTTCTACACTGTCTCAGATTCGCGCCCAACACAAAACCTCTCTCTCTAATTCAATAGGGTGGGTTGCTGTCCGGGTGCCTAGCACAGGCAATGACAGCCCTTTTAAATTCTCCATTGCCAATTACACTTATTCCTTCTGGTGGAGAAAGTGGGAGGAAAAAAAGAGCAAGAGGAAAAAAAAGAAGAGAAAACGTGGTGACGATGAGCACTTGTTTGACAGGGCCGATGTGGAGATGGAAATGTGGTAATTTGGAGTAATTCGGCAGTGCGTCGACGCTAGCCGGGCCTGCCTGTCCGTCCGCCAGAATAAATGGGGTCAGCCGCGTGTGATCGGCAACTTTCATTTATATGTAAATGACCCCCGTCACGTAAAGCCAGCATGCAGCTGCATGAGCACACACACATATACACTCAAATAGCACGTTAGCTGCCACCCAGTCTACCTTAGCTCTTTGCGCTACACTTACAAAGCAAAAATACGCACATACCTCATATATACCCATTATGCCAAACAAAACTGATGCACATCTGTCATAATCGTCAATGCTATACCACAGTTTCAAATAACAGAAGCAGAATGTCAATACCAACATATGCTAACTAGCCTTTAGCTTAGCATTCTCACACTGCATATTTGACATAAAACTTAAATGGATCCATGAATTTCCTGAAAGTTATGTTTACATTATATTTTGCTAAATGTATGATCAGGTGAAACTTAAAAAAAACAACAACTCCACATTTGTTGTCCCCTGACACACTGAAAGTTAAATTATTCAAAAAGCTAGTTGAACTACTTTTACAAGACATAAGTTGCATGTGACATACAGTAGAAGCCATAGTTATTAATGTCAACATTTCAGACAATCGACGATACAGGATTCCATAAGAGATACAAACTCCCATACATTTTGCATGCTGACGTATTATGTTTATTTACTATGACTTATTTATGAGCTAGGGCTTTTGAAGATGTATCGATTTAATTTTCAAATCTTTAGACGATTTTGGTATCAATTAATTCATGTCCAACCTATCACTGGAATATGTAAAAACTGCATAATTTAGCTCTTTGGGTCATGAATTCTTTGGATTTAGACATAGTAAATTATTTATAGTGCTGAGATAAATCTGTCTGCTATATATCTGGCCAAACAGGGCAGCAAAATAGATTTTTTCTTCACCAATAAAAGGTCCCTGTTGTAAATATGAATGATATCTTTTAATAAGGGCAGTTTTTTCTTGCATTCACCGTTGTGTTGTTTCTCCTTTAATTTAATATTAAACCTTTCCTGTTTACCAGGAGCATTAAATAATGTGGACGGATATAGAAACACTTTTCTTTCAAAGATCTCTGAGGCATTCTTGTCTTAATTTTTCAGACTCTCGTGGCATAGCTTGGCATCTAAATTCCTGCTGCAGTTGATAAGGTGGAAAGCTGCATCCTCATTGCATGCTGGGAAGGCATGGTCAAAGAAATGCTTTCCTGCTGAGCTCAGGCCCTGAAGAACAGAAGCTGACTCAATGTCTGTCACATCGTATTGAGGCCCACTTCCCAGCATCACACCAACTTGCGGGTAGAGATCTTGTCTAAATTTTTTCTGTCATTCACACTAACAATTATAGGCCATACCTACAATCCTCATGATATACACTTATTGTCAACAAGGTGATATGTGTGCCACTCATTTAGGGACGTTAAAGGTTAATGTTGCATTTTTCCTAATCATTTAAAGGAAAAGATTTGTTAGAATAAGACCATCTGGATAAGATGGTTGATAAGATGACATCTACATATTAGGAATCATAGGCCAATCAAAAGCTAATCAAATTAGAGGAATTGTTCAACAAAAAAATCAAAAGGTCTGTTTCTCACACAAAGCTATTCTACATGCTTATTGATAAAGCGCATGACTTACAATATAGCGCATGAGTCATACTGACCACTTTTATGATAATTTTATGGTGCTTTTGTGTCCTCTTTGAAGCTTGAAAGCTTCTGTTCTTGTTCACTGCAATTGTATGTAAAACCGCTTCAGAATTTCTCCTTTTCTATTCTATGGAAGAAAAAAAATAGCCATAAAGTTTTGGAACAAAATGAAGATGAGTGAAAAAAGTTTTCACATTTTTTCCCCCTTTAAAGCTACAGCGTGAGGTGAATAATTCTTAGACATTTTACTGGGTTGAGATTCTATCTAGTACCTGTTATCTCTTCTTTTTGCCATCTTGCCTTTATAAGTCATTTTCAATTTGCATAGGATGATGTGGGTGTACACAAATCATTTACACAGTTAACAAACCTACTGTGTTAAGACCTCAGATGACTCCTTGGCCTTCAGTATTATGAGGCTACCACTTCTCAGAAATTCACAAGACGTTACACAAACTGTTTTTTGTATAACTTACCTACTACTGGCTAAAATTAATGAACAAAGGGTCTACTACCATTCCTGTATGTTTTGTATGTATACCAAGGTAGTACCTTGTTTATTGGGCATTTACCATGGTAATACCATGGTATTATTTGAAGTGCTTTGGAGTACCATTTAACTAATGTGCCACAGTACATGAATAAGGTAATAATTCAGTGCCATATACCAAAGTCACGTTATTAGCATTTGATATCATCCCCATACCATGTTACCACCACAGTACATTTTATTAGGGAACATAAAGGAAGAAGCAAAAGCATTTGACTCAGGAAATAGACAAAACAAAAACAATGTGCACTGAAAATCATTCACTCATTCATTCATTCATTCATTCATTCATTCATTCATTCATTCATTCATTCATTCATTCATTCAATAAGACCATAAAGTTTTTGGTCTGATGTTACCAAGCCATCTCACTTTTCTAAACCCTAACCCACTCCAACCACCAGTCATATAGAAAGTTCCTCAACATTTTTTCACATTATGAATGTGTAAATGGGTTGTGAATACTTCATTTCTTATACTTCAAAAGAAAGCCAAAACAACAACAACAACAACAACAACAAAAAGAAAAATAGGTAGCACTGTCCACACTGAAATCTCATTGGGCATTCATGCTATATTCATTTTCATTTTCGTCATTTTAAAGACGGTTAAATTACTATGTATCGCATTGTGCCTTGTTAGGACACAGTATAACTCTCAATGTGACTTATATCCCCTAAAGTAGGGTTGTGCTGACTGTGTCTTCATTTGGATCGCCATCCCTAGGCCCAAACCCCTCCTCTCCTGTACTCTTCCTACTTCCAGTCTCTCTCTCTCTCTCGTTCAGTCAGGGTTGGGGAATGAAGACTTCAGGGCCAAGCAAACAAATTCTAATAAATTGCTGTACCGTGACTGGAAAGCTCAAGTTCTAATACTCCCAGTTTCTCCCACCTCTCTGCATATCGGCTGCTGCATTAATTCTCATCAATGGGCCGTGGTGGTGGTACGGGGGAGTGTGGTCGCGTCCGTCCTGCCTGTTGCACCTTCACTTAAGCCCCCGCGTTCATGCCTAGTACTTTTAATAAAAACGTCAGCCACCGTATCGGAGGCCAAACATTGAAGAAAAACATCCTGTAATCTGTCAGGACAAGGGAAGGCGAGAAGGTTGGAGAGAGGGAGAGAGAGATAGAGAGAGATAGAGGTGAAAACAAGTGGGAAACCAAAAGGAAGCTGACACAGATTGGATGGTTTAAAGGGGGGTGGAGGGTGTAGCTGTCACCATGGCAACACCTGACCTTTAAAGGTGAAGCAAAGTTGGGCAAAGTTGTCTCTCTTTCTCACTTAAAGGGGAGTGACATTTAATAGTCCCCACAGGTCAAGGGAGGGTAACAAACACCAAATAAAGGCTGCCAGTTGATTAAATAAGGGACAACTATATCATCAAAATCTCCTAGGCTTTGGGCAGTGAGCCTATCTTTAGGAAGCAGGGTCATATCTTCAAGGACTAGGCTATAGGGAAGGTCCTGCAATGCATGTTAGCAACATCCAGTGATCCTTCCAGACTTACGAGTCATCTGACATTCCGCTTGGGATTCTAGCTGGTGCACTTTTCGTTTTACGGTTTGACTTCTCATGCATAAAAGTTACTACAGATGTAAAAGGTTGGAGACAGGTGGGGCAATCACCCCAACCCCAATTAACTACTCCTTCAGCACCAGTAAACCTGGCATGATAAAGATCAGTCCTCCCAATACCATCCATCTTTATTGCTCCCATCTATATACCCCTCTATCCCTGTCTATCTCCATGTCTCTGGACTCTCCATCTTCTGTCCGTTAATTAAGCAGCACTGCGGGTCATTGCCATGCATAGATCTCAAGCATGCCATTGGCCACTGGAATAGATATGGTTCCCTTGAGTTTTAAATGATTCAAACATTTGCCCTTCAGTGTTCCTGTGGTGGAGTGTGTGTGTATATGTGTGTGTGAGGGGATTAGACCCTTGCCTCCATCTGCCTCAGCCCACACACTCCTCTATAGAAACTCTAGCTCCTCTCTCATGGAAATTTCCACCTCTATTTCAATCACTTCTTTTCCTGACTCATTTGCTCCAAATGTGTTTCACTTAGCCGATCAGACAAATGACTCAGCACTTTTAACATTCTCCATCACGATTGGAGAAAATGGTTAAGACGAAAAGAACGAGAGAGAAAGTCTACAGACCTATCAACACATTACACTATGCAATCAGCACAAACCAAAATAAGTTTTCACTATTTGTCTGTCAAAAAGACCAGTTCTAATGGTGTAGCTGTTGTGACACATATCACGTAAGCAAGAGGTGAAGAGGAAGCTTTGGAGAGAGTGAGGGCCAGGAAAACTGGAGCAGCTGTAACCTTGTGCCCCCGTTAGCTCCCAGTCGTAAATGCCCTCTAACTGAAGAAGAGCCGAGCAGGCCAGCGGTACATACAGTAAATACATTAATTACACACTCAATGTGGCTCCGAGCACCACTGTGGCAGCCGTCGAGTTGAGTGGGGGCGGTACGCAGAAGACTCTCTGGGGAGCATTGTCCACAATCCCCTTAGCTAATTACAGATGCTGCAAGGGTCCATTTCCCATCACCTTTATGCTTTCACGCCTTTTATTTCGAGCATAATCTTTTAGTAGATATTTCTTACATCCCATAATGAGCCAGTTATTACTTTAGACAACAAAGAGGGCGACGGGAAGGAGGGAGGGAAAGGGGGCCTAGGTTGTTAACAACTCAAACTGTTACACAATTACGACCCTGCCAAAATCGAATAACTTGTCAAGTTGGCTGTCGGTCTGTACCGCAACCTTCCCCGGAGGTAGACTGGGCGGTACAGCTGCTGAGCAACTGCATCTAATAAATACATAAATAAACGCATACATAAATAGTTCATCAGACTAGGAAGACACATCTGAGACAGTACCCGAGGCAGCAGAGAGAAGGCAAACAGCCTACTCCATTGGCCGAGGAGATGCCTGACTCCAATGATTGATCAGGAGAAGCAAGATCAAACGGCAGCGTTCACCCAGACTATGAGCGGAAGAGGGGCTTCAGTCTGTCAGTCAAGGCAGAAATGACCCTCTGTGCCGGGGCCAGACTGTAGGCCCACGCCTGGGTAAATTCTGTGCATCTGGTTCGCAGATCCTGCAGAATAGGGCAGCTTATCTAAGCTCCATTAAGCGTCTATCTTAAAGGGATAGTTCACCCTAAAATGAAAATTTAATCATAAATTACTCACCCTGGTGTTGTTCTAACACCGCATGCCCTTCTTACTGTTAAGGACCACAAAAGGAGAATTTACAAAAAAAAAAATGTCCTGCTCGTGCTCATCCATATAATGGTAGTAAACAGCAACCAGCCTCAAGCTTTTTAAAAAAGACACAAAAGTATTCCAGAATGATCCGATGTTGCATAGCCGTGCACTGAGGTCCAACGGCCTAGGTCAGGATTGTCGTTGAACAATACATTAAATTACATATCGTATACCTCCAGAACACTTGGAATATATATCAAGTGTGACACCGGGATCGTTCTGTGATACCTTTGTGTCTTTTTTAAAAAGTTGATGCTAGTCGCTAAGGGCATACGGCATTAGAACAACATCAGGGTGAGTAATTTATGACTTAATTTTCATTTTAGGGTGAATTATCCCTATCCCTGTGGTACGGTTACAAATTATTGAAGAGAAATGGGCGAATTAAACTAACATGGATTCACTCTTAATACAAACCCGTACATGTACTGTTCCCAGGGATGTTTAAGTAAGGGCAAATAAGTGGGATTCAGAGGTGAAAGAAGAGATGGAAGTTTAGGTGGCTCTGCACATGGGGAATGTGAAATATTTCCTGTTATCAAGTTCGCTTGTTAGGGACAAGCATGGATTCCTGTATTGGGAAGATAAGTGGCTCTGATAAAGTAAGTTAGCATTGATTAATCCATGAAAACTTGGAACTGCAGAGTTGGGAGTTAATGAGCAGGTTTTTCAATTGCCCCTTAACACTCACACACACACACACCAAAGCTCCCTCATTTTTACCAAAACACAGGGATGCCAGCACCGGCGTCTATGTTATTTTGGCATGTTGCTGTCGATCAATGGATCTGACATTTGTTAGCACAGAAGATTCACAATGCAATTGGACCTTAACAATCCTATCGAACACCTCATGTACATCTGCACAAGAACAAAAAGGTCAGGACTAATATGGGACCTGGTTATTTATCTACAAATGCATAAAAGAACAAAGAGTTTGAAGGGGTCGTGAAACTCTCGATGAGCACAGGCAGAAATGGAGTGTAATGCTGGCACATCTTTTCGACACTCTGGGGTTGGGTCGTTTGCTCTCTGTTGGCAAACTGGTAGCAGCAATGCAGGGGTCCAAGCATGAGATGGAATACATGAGCCGTAGACACAGTTAAGCTCAGGAGCTTGTGTTAACAACAAATGAGGCGGGAAACTGAATTAAGGTACATGGGGAAAAAAAGGTTACTGTTTGTTCCTGAAAATACAATAATGACGACATCTTCTCGGTCCAGAGTTTTCTACTTGGTTGTGTTACTACTGTGGAATTGCAACTCTTAATGAAAGGGTTCTGAAGCATAGTGGGTTTAATGCTACACTTTTGCACAGATAATGCTAGAAGCAGACTTCTGTACAGTTCTTCTGAGCAGTGGCCAGAGTACTGTAAAACTTATATGAATTAATCACATTTAGCACAGCCATGAAACAGACTAGGCCAGCTGAATCCCAGGCAATAAACCCAGTGAGAGAAAAAGGAAGATTTTCTTCCTGTATTGATTTCTTGAAATCCTTTTCAGTTGTACAACACCTTCCATGCACAATTTCACAAACCTTTGCTAAAAAAAAGGAATTTAAAGCAATATCCTGGGTTCAATACTATACCAATACAATACCAATAATGCGATTAATTCTAATAATCAGAGTAAGGACTTAATCGCAGCAAGATGCGAGCAGACACGAGCAGAACTCTTCACTCCAGTTTACATGCAATTTTCATTACTCTGATTCCTCGCTAATTAATATGGTTATAAAAAAACTCAGATAGGCACGCAGTATGCATGTTACTAGCTACTGTTTTAATCTACTCATCAAATTGAAAAACATTTTTTTTTATGGACGTACTGGATATTATTCAGCGCTGTGATGAACATCGCAATGCCGGGTTTGCCTACGCTGTCATCGCGCTCTTCGGGCCATTTGGATGAAGTTAAAGGTGTTTACACACCTGTTTAATGAGAATATTGTTACTACGATTATGAGCTTAACTGCATTAGTTTGATTGAAGTATTGTGTTTACAAGAGGTAAAGTTTAATGGAAATTTGGCAATATTGCAATTAATCGCATTATGAGGGAGCATCAGTGAGACACTCACAAAGGAAGGATTTAAAAGTAGAAATCTAAAGCATTTCTTTTAGAAAAGATCTTACATTAATTCTTCTGTTAAAAGTGTTGTATTATTTCAGCTGAACAGCTGTTTAAAAAATGCAAGTTATTTTAGGTTTAATGGCATTGTGTTGTGATGGCAAGAAAAGCTGTAAAATTGTTTTGTGGCTATACTATTAAAACAGTGTAGGGCTGTCACAATTCCTCTATTCAATTCGAGTACTCGATTTTTAAAAATCCTCGATTGCAATTTGCCAGTGTCGAGTAACCAGCAAAATACTGGAAGTGATGCATTTCACAGATGAGGATCCATGAACCACATTATTAGACCATTTTCTAAGTCTGCACGATGTATTACAACTATTTAAAAATGATAGCATAGTGCTTTTATAAAATCACAAAGGCTGTGATTCCATTAAATAAATATATGCGCTGAGGGTGAAGCATGACGCCTTACTTACATTCGTGCAGGTTACAAGTTTCTTTGGTTCTGTTCATAGAAGCTTTGCACGAATTCATTTCTGCACGTGCTATTTGTTTAGGTTTCCAATAATGTGCATTTGGAAATATGTAACGCCTGACGTTCTTTGCGTTTCATACGAAATGTTGCACGGTTTTACATGTGTGGAGTGCGTCTCAGCAGCTCGGTTAACAAACTCCATTTCTGCATATTCTGTGAGTTTGGGTTGTTTAAAAAGTTCATCTAGGAACGCAATGTGCACCATTTCATCAGATTTTAACCGTAAATCGCTTATAAACCTAAGCAAACACAAGACAATACATGTTTCTAAATATGCGAACTGTTCATTCCAATTTGAAAAACATAAAAGTTTAAACCCTTGCCCCGAGTTGTATGTTTTGATGTCCATGTGTTCTTGTTCAAGGAATTACAGTGGCTGTAGCATTTACATCATAAAGAGGTGGCCAAATATTAAAGATTAAGTAAACATTTGGCCAATATTAAAGGATCTGATCTGCTGTGTAACAACAACAATCACTAGGCCATTGGTGCCCTCTGCAGGCATTTGTTGTAATATATAATCCATTTTCTATTTTTATTACCACAAAAAAATCAGATTACTCTATTAATCGTCAAAATAATCGATTGGTTACTTGATTACAAAAATAATTGTTAGTGACAGCCCTGAAACAGTGAGAATTTTTATGCCCCATTCACTTCCGTACTGTAAGAGCCTCATTGTAACACATTTTAAAGAAAAGTTGATTTATATAAATATAAAATAGTTACATAGCTGATATAACTATAAACTGATCCAGCTTGTCTATTTGGTTTATGGTCTCCAAACCTAACAAGCTGACAAATGGTTCAAAACTAGCAAAATAGACCAGTCTGACTAAGCTGGGAGACCAGCAAACCAGTTTTAAACAGCATTTCCCAACAAGAGCACAATGGAAACTGTGGATTATGAGGTAGAACATTTTGTTTTTGGTGGGAAGCTATAGCACTAGTGTAACTGGTCCTAATCAACCCTCTCCGAGTGGGATTCGAACCAGCGTTTCTGGCATGGGAGGCGGGTGCACTAACAAGAACACACAAAAGACCGCAGTCTCTAGCGTCAGTCGCTGATGTCCCTCTTGAGGCCTGGGGAGTGAGGTTTACTAAAATAGCTGGACTCCGTTAGACTCACTCCCCTAAACCTCACTCCTACCCAAATCACGGCACCAATGTAACCAGTCCTACTCGACCCACGCCGAGCGGAATTTGAACTGGCATCTCCGGCATGGGAGGAGGGCACATTAACAAGGACACTAAAGACCAGTCTCTAGCATCATTCGCTAATGCACCTATTGAGATCAGGGGAGTGAGGTTTACTCACACAACTTTTACTAGCTGACCTCAGTTACACTAGCGCTACGCAGCATTTCTCTATTCACTTTTTTTGGATAAGACAGAATGTGCTGCAGCTTGCTTGCTAGTATTAGCACTTCATTATCCAAAGAGCAAGGGCAGGGAAAGTTAATCTCAGCAGTGGAAAGGCTCCATCTAACTAACAAAAAAACCACAAGCCCTTAAGTCAGGAGCAACACTGCTAAGTCTCCCTGTGTCACTCGTGGGGGGCTTTCTCCACAGCTAATTTCCTAATTCCCCCTTGGCTTTCCTTAGAGTATAAATCAAATGAGATTCAAGACCTCTCTTCTTCCTCCTCCTCATCCCTCCATACACTTTTGTTTTAATGCTTTTTTCCAGGAGGGGCCCCAGTGATTCCGAGAAAAAGACGGCACTTCAAAAAAAAAAAAAAAAGGAAAAAAAGAGAAAAAAAACGCCCCCCATCCCATGACAGGGAGTGTAAATCTGTACCCGCTGAGTAATGTAATAGCGCTGCATGGACCTTATATGCCGCAGGGCTCCACCAGTCATGCATGGCTATTATGCATGTGTATAGACATGATCTTTCGAAATAGAAAAGTCCTATATCTTCTAAAAGTAACACCCTCTTTGTTTATCTCATGTAAAGTTGATGAAGGGCAATGAGCGAAGGCCCATAAGAGCAAACTCATTGCCCAGAGAAGTCGTAAAAAAGTCCAGTCGGGTTTCTAAATGGCCTTGGTCATTATCTCTCACGAAAAAAGCATCAGTTTATCCATTCCAACAGGGTTTCAGGGAAGTTTCCTGCTTTGGTTGATGGTGACTACATGGCACAATCAGCGGGCAGGCAGGGTGAGGGGTGGGAAGGGAAGGGGCGAGGATTGGGCTCTCAGTATGTGGCCCTCAATCCGTCAGACTGCCATCCAACCGGCACGTCACATCAGGGTGTGTTGGAGATATGCCATCGGCACGCTGCGAGGCTCCGAGCCTAGGAAAGAGATCGAGAGATTTCTCCATACAGCCCAGGAGCCTCAGATAGTGGAATGGCGGACAAGCATGAAAGCCCCTGAATAGGAGTTATTTGCTTCGTCAAACTCGTTCCGACTGTGTGTGTCAATGTTTCTTCTGCTGCTGCTTTGTGTTTGTCTCTTCTGACATGCCCTTTTATTGTTACGTGACTTCAGCTATAAAAGCACACACACCATATTTGATTGCATTACGAAACTCGTTTACTAATGGTTAAGCATATTAAGATTTTGTAGGCACATTCCATTCTGGTAATAACAGCATGTAGGGCTACTGTTTACAGACTACAGGCAAATATGGCTTTGTATAAAATTTGATAAGAAATGAAATTACATTATTTAGCTAAAATTATATATCTACATGTACAAATTGTATTTGTATGATGTTACAAGCCGGTTGGATGGCAGCCCAAATGTCTTTTAAGCTGCCAGGCTGCTGATATTGTGCCACATAATCGTCAACCAAAGCAGGGAACTTCCTAAAAGGTCAGTTGGACTAAATGAAATGAAACTAAAATAAAATAAAATAAATTGCAGTAGATAATTCAACAAAAATACAACTATTCACTATAGTTTAAGAAAAAATTATAATAAAACATGACAAGATCTCAGAGTTAAACTGTGTCACAAAAAAATTCATCTTAATTATGTCAGATTACACTTAAGCAAAACATGGTCAGGTCAAAGTGTCTGAATAATTTTTGGTTCCAAATGTTTATCAATTTTACTGGTAGTCCACTGTATGAAGAATATTTGGGTAAAATATGTCACAGTTTTACTTTATTTTGCTATCCTCACTTACATAAATGAACTACAGTATAGTGTTCTGCACCCGCTAGTAAAAATATATCAAAAATATCAAACATATCTGAATAATTTTTGGTTTGACTGTATATTAATGCAATCTACTTAACATGAGGTGAACGTGCTATAAATGCAGAATGATCAGACTGATACGTAGTAAGTTTAAGTATCTCATAAAACATTACGTTTTGCGATCATACTATCATCTCCAAGCTGTTATTCAAGTCACCGCAGGAGAGCATGTGTAGATAGTAGCGCGTAAGGGTGAAAGTGCTTCCTATGGAGTAGAGCTTTACTGAGATGCCCATGATTCATAAACCCTTATACGTGACTCATAGTCCTACTACTGACTCACCCTGGAGCGTGTGTGTGTGTGTGCAAGTGCATGTGTCACGTGTGTGTGCGTATCTGCGGGAGATTCTCGGCCTTCAGTTCATCAGCTGAAATGACAGCGAGGGTCAGTGCTGATGCTGAAACGTACTAGCAGGCCTCTGGCTCCAAGCACTTCCCCTCTGGCAGGGGGTCATCACTGTCACTCCCTCTCTGACTCAATAACCAACACACATACACAACATATATCCCAGGCACGGCTGGCTGATATATTAAATATTCAAGATATATTCACGGTGAATGCCTGATGTAAAATTAAGCAACATTGTGAATACTGCAATGATTTATTCATGCATTTGGTAATTTGGTCAGTAAACATGTTATTAAATTAGATTCACAATGTACTGTACAAGTTAGAGATGTTTTAATAGCATCTCTGATATTGGTACAGTTATGTACAGTATATTGTGAATCCATAATATACAGTATACTGTATATGACAATTATTTCATGAATCAGTTCAGATGAATCAGTGTCAGCTTCAATAAATCATCTCAAAATTACTAATTCAGTGATTCATTAGAATTATTATTACAAAATGTTCATGAAATTCTCTGGCTTTTTTAATATATTAAAATTGTTAACAAAAAATACAAGTAAACATTGACATTTACGGCGTTACTATCTTTTTCATATGTGCATAGTGTTGTTTTAACTTGAAAAATTGTTTCGATTTGTCATTTTAATTTAAATAAAGCTGAAATTTAAAAAAAAATGTATTTGATGAAAAACTTTTGAAATTTTGAAATTAATAATAAATAAATAAATAATAAAATAAATTAAAGCTAAATAGAAATATTTTTTTAAAATAATGAAAATGACAAAAGCACAACAAAATCTGATATAAAATATTAATACCATAAATGTATATAAAATATAGATGCGTGCAGCAATTATCTGGGTTCAAGCATTTTAAGGCCTTTAAGCACTTGCGCAAAAAGATATTATGTTCCATTTAGCAAGCATGTAACCACTTAAATCAAAGAAGGAAAAGGCAATTTACAGCCAATACAGGCAATTTACCATTGGAAATATATGGGTTTTAAAACTTTTTAACAGTTATAGCACCACCTATAGTCCAATTTCCATAAAAGTTTGCATGCTTGTTTAGAATCATATGTCGCATGTGCTCACCAATTTTCGTGAAATTCAGAGTTTTCATTTAGGATTTAAAGGCTTTTGAGTATATTTTGCCAAGCCCATTTTCTAAATGACCCTGTTATAGCTACCCCAAGGGTAAAGTTAAATTTTTTATTTTTTTTTGATAACTACTGATCCTGAGTCCAGAGCATTGTCCTCCACTGGTTTGATTCCGATCAGGCAAAAAACCCAGGAAAAGTTTGCAAAAGTAGGTTTTTTTACATAATCGCAAATGTTTAATGAACAATTTGATTGACAGCAGTGGTTCTTCAAGCAAATTTGTTCAGTATGAATATTCTGTGTATATGTGAGACCATGCGATTGCAGACGTGTAAAACTCATTAGCGCCACCTAGTGGCCAATTTCTTTCAAAATTCTCAAAGACCTCTAGGACCATGCACCAAACATGCCCACCAAGTTTCATTCCAATCGGCCTCCGTTAACTTTGTCTAATAGGTGCTCAAACTTCATTGATGAAAAACATGGCTGATGGCGACCATCACCGATGGTGGCCATGTTTTTTTAGATATGCCAATGTCCTCATAAATAATCATGGCTCCTTGGACCAAGACATTGCATACCAATTTTCAAGAGAATCGGACTAATGGTTGCAGCCCTTAGGGACCTGTGAATAGAAATTTCAACTTTATTTTTTTGATAATTTTTGACAATCAGACTCCAGAGAATATTGCTGCACTGGTTTGGTTCCGATCAGGCCAAAAAACTATTACTAGTTCGCAAAAGTAGGTTTTTCAAGAAATTCCAAAATACTGTCCATCTTAGGATTCCAATGATATAAGACACTTGAGCTATGCCAAACAGTTTAGGAGTTATGAGCCATTTCGTACTTTTGACCGCTGTAGCGCCCCCGTCAGGCCGACCGGAGCGATGCCTTGGTGGCATTGTAGACAGTTTGAGTACTACCAGTCCTCAAAGTTTCAAGTCTCCACAACTTACAATTTGGTCTGCCTGATCACTTTTAGGGGAGAATGCTGATCCTTGGAAATTTTAACAATTACAATAGGGTTTCAGTGCTACGTGCTTGAATCCCTAATAATACTAAAATAACACGGGCACATATTGAAGACAATGATTAGGAAATTATTCTCACAAGAATATCATGTCTTGGAAATAATTGAATAATTGAATATCTGACAACAAAACGATTGTTTGAAATGAAACTGGAAAAAAGAAGAAAAAGATATACTGTATAAAGCTATTTTAGTGCAAATACATAAATATCAACATATACAGTGGATCAAAACCTTTCATCAAAGTTGTCCTTAAACCTTCTTCTCAGGACAACTTAGTTCTTAGGACAACTTTGATGAACTTTTTTGGTCCACTTCAAATGTTGACTACTGTATTTTTAAAATATAAATAAAAAGATTTCTCGCATACAGGCTTCCACCCTAACATGCATACATTAATGCACAAACCTTAACACACTTCCATAAATGCCTGCGGGCTGCTTGCCCTAAAATTAGTCACCCACAGACACATCTCGAACGCATCCACATGATCTATAAATCACTCAAGAACCTTGTGACCTTGTTCTGCGGGTTCACCAATCGCTCCCATACCAGCAGATTTCCTTGTCCTAAAAAGCACAAACCCTGGGCCTCATCTGTATGTACGAGAAAGGGTGTGCGCACTGGACGATTAACGCACAATTATCAGGGTGATATTTTATCCGAACGCCACTGGCTGCCATAGACCCTGAGTCGTTTGGCACCATTTGCAGCCTGGCTGCCACCAAGTGGGAGTTTTATATCAATTTACCAAGTCTGCAATGAATGATTTTGGGGGGAGAGAGAAGATTGGGTGAGGGGAGGGTGGTGAGAAAAAAAAAAGAAAGAAAGAAAGAAAGAAAAAAAACTTTGCTCGCATAAACTCGCACAAACAAGCAGCCACCATCCTCGGCTTTGTGTGTAATTAAATTCAATAAATAAGCAAAGGTGAAGAAATAAATCAAGTGGAAACTGATGAACAACAGGAGATTAAATGCCATTGAGGCGTGCAAACAAATATTTCAATACCGTTTTTAATAGAGGACACGCACACACATGCAAGCACACATTCCGCCCTCTCGCCACAGCTGTGGAACACTGCTGCAATGCACATTCACCCAAAATAATAATCACCATCATCATCATCCACAGCACCAGAGGCACAACACACACATAGTCAGCCTTCCATGGTGAGTGCGTCATCTCTTCCAAAGGAAGAACACAAGTCTTTATTAATGACTATCGAAGTTGCAATTAACACTGAATAATACATGAACTACAGCTGTGCAAAGCTGAATAAAGCTGGTAATTAGGTGCTAAAGAGGAGGGGGGAAATGGCTCCAGTGAATATTAATGAGCTCATTAAAAGCAACAGGAACTAGTAAACTGAAGTAAGGACCGCCCACTTGCACCGTCCATCAAGTCGAGGCTCTTTCTCAATATATATTGTGAATGGATTCACGAAAATCATAAGAAAGAAGTTCAGACATTTCTTAAGATAAAGTTCTTAAGAAAGTTAAATTCTCCAAAAAATTCTTAAGTTCTCAAAAATTTTCTTTAAAGTGCCATCGAACATTTTTTTACAAGATGTAATATAAGTCTAAATTTTTTTAACGACCTATTTTGGGGCATCATTAACTATGCACCGATTCAGCGGCGGCCCCTTTAAATCGTGCGCTCCCCACCCCTGGAGCTCCCGCTTGCCTTAACAGCATAAACAAAGTTCACACAGCTAATATAACCCTCAAAATGGATCTTTACAAGATGTTCGTCATGCATGCTGCATGCATGCTTCGGGTCATGTGAGTATAGTATTTATTTGGATGTTTACATTTGATTCTGAATGAGTTTGAGGCTATGCTCCGTGGCTAATGGGCTAAAGCTAACATTACACACTGTTGGAGAGATTTATAAAGAATGAAGTTGTTTATGAATTATACAGACTGCAAGTGTTTAAAAATGAAAAATTTCTAAAATTATCATGTAATCATGGATCATGTCAGTTATTATTGCTCCATCTGCCATTTTTCACTATTGTTCTTGCTTGCTTACCTAGTCTGATGATTCAGCTGTGCACATCCAGACATTAATACTGGCTGCCCTTGTCTAATGCCTTGAACATGAGCTGGCATATGCAAATATTGGGGGCGTACATATTAATGATCCCAACTATTACGTAACAGTCTGTGTTATGTTGAGATTCGCCTGTTCTTCGGAGGTCTTTTAAACAAATGAGATTTATATAACAAGGAGGAAACAATGGTGTTTGAGACTCCATTTCCATGTACTGAACACTTAATCAACTATACCAAGGTAAATTCAAATTTCCATTCAATGGCACCTTTAAGAACATCTTTTTTTTGTTTCTCGTAAGAAGGCTTTGGTGTTACAGTATCTGATTGTATAATGGCCCTTGATGAAGATGAAAAACATCTCAAAAGTCTCAAACATCTCTTTTTGCGCTGTTTGTAGATTACCATAATAATCATAATATGCGTGTACAGTTTTCATTACGATTATCTTGATGGAAGTTCTAGCTAGTGTTATGTTGTAATGCTTAATATTTGAACCATCCAATAAATTCATTAAACATCTTAGGTTTGAGGATATGAGACAAGATTATCTGAAGGATTTTTAAGAACATTCTTGTCTGGAATTGAAATTCTTCTTAAGGTTAGTCTTTAGAACAATCTTAAAAACAACATGGGTTTTAGGAATTCAAAATTTTCTTAGCTTTATTCTGAAGTTAGAAAATTAGACGTTTAGAAGAATTTTATTCTTACGAATGTTTCCCTGATAAGTAGACATTGACCTCTTAAAGTCAACATGACATGATTTTTCATAATGTAGTTCACATGTGCAGTGAATATTAATGTGAAGCGGGGCGTCATTTTATCTGTCACAATTCACAATTTGAACAGCATGCAAAGTTAGCAGAAAAACCATTTCAGGTGATGAATCGTGCACAGATAGACTAGGAATAGTTAACAGCTCACTGGAGACAGATTATCAGTAACGACTTCAATTATGGTCTGTTTATCTCATAAAACCACTGTATGGTTTCAAAAGACTTGTAATATAACGGACATGTCATTCAAATCAGTTTGATGAAACTTTTATTGTACTTTTAAATAACTTTTGTGGCTTGAAAGTTCCTTTTCATTTTAATTTCCACAAAAGAAAAAGTCATACAACATTAAATTGAAATGACATGAGGGTTGGCAAGTGACGGCAGGATATTCATTTGTGAACTATCCCTGTATGAAAATGAATAGGGTACATTTTGAATTCAGGTTATCTTCAAGTAAACATAAAATAAAATTCTTAAACAAACAACCACCAAATTTGGCTGAACTTTAGTTTTGGTTTTGAGCTGAGAGTCTGTCAAAGATTGGCACGAATGTGGGATGCTTTATTCATGTCAACCTATGGTGGGTTCTTACTGAATGATCTTTTGACACTGACATAAATTTCTTCTAAGGGGCAGAAAAGCTTTTGCTGTCCTGTTTCTTTCATAAAACAGTCCTCCTACATGTGTGTAGAACCATTTAAGATTTCCTAGTGAAAGGTTTTGAGAAAGAAATACAAGTTAATAAAAAGTAATAGTGGGCTGCTTTTAAAGGCATTTCATTCGAGGCTTGATGATTTGTCATGCCCTTATAAACTGCAAAGGTTTTTGGTTACTTGTGTAAGATGGGCCTCATATAACCTTTTTAATTTTTTAGTTAAAGGCCCACTGAAGTGTTTTGGATCACGCAGCATTATTCAATGTGTTGACGTAATTTCAACTGAAACAGCAAGAACAGCCCCGCCCCTTTTTTAAAAATAGCCAATAGCGTTTCGTTTATATCACAGCTCAGCCACAGCTGACTCACGGATATGATCCGCTCTGTGCTCTCGTGTCTCTGGGCCAGAGCAGCAGCAGTTCACATTATACTAACGCGAAAACGGACTTAATTTGCATTAATGGAAAATTTATTTTTACACTGCCTGAATCGTTCCCTATCCTCTATATAGTACACTATATGCCATTCACCATGTAGAAACTAGTAAATGTGTGAACAAATGACCGATTTCAGCCATCTTCAGTGTCTGTTGATAGTGTAGGAGGGGGCGAGACTTCAGATTTCAGAGAGCATTTGATTGGACATAAGATTTGATGAGAAGCTGAAGTGCGATGTGATGTCATGAAAATCTGGGATCCATTTTAGCGGAAATGAGAGACTGTAGGTTTTGAATGCTTATATCTCCTAAATGCGAATTTTGTCATTGTTTTGGAACACACCAGCTTATTCATAGCATTGTGGCTAACATATTCATACTAAAAGCTAAAAAACTGTTTAAATGTTTTAAATTTTAAACATTTTTTTCAATACTGCAGCTGCCTACTGTACATATGCAAGAGGGAACTGTGTAGTGAAGACGGAGATCGTTCTGAAACGCTGTGGATCATTTTCATTTTAAAACACTGTTTTATAGCAAAAACACATTAGTGTAAATGGGGCCTGAGACTCATATGATAAGAGAACGTGTTAAAATCAAACATGAAATAAAAATAGCCTTTATCTATATATAATTTATGTTTTCAGTCATAAAAGTCGGCAATCTATTTTATGAATGCATTCCATTGATCTTACCACAAGCTCACATTCAGATTTGCCTTCATCCAATCAACAACCAATGGATTGAACCAATCTCCCACCCTACTTTTTTTTTGTTTCTTTTTCAATAATTCATTTCACTCAGATGTACGTCACAATACGGATGAAAAGATCCTTCTTCCATTACAATGTGACTACATGGTATTCCAAAGAAAAAAATGTTGTCCATGTATCTTAAACACAATAATTTGCTTATAGCCTCTGAATTCTTTATAGCTAAATAGGATTCTAGTATATAACACCCAACAATTGCCAATTTCACTCTGAAATACATCAAATAAAATCAGTTGCAAACAACATTTCATACATTTTTTTTGCACACTTCATCTTCAAGTGAGTTTTGACTACTTAACATGGGAGACACAATGGAAGCGGCTTTATTTGGTAAATAACTTTTAACCTGAAGTGGTAACCTCTTACTCAGACCGCACACTGCTCATTGCAGTTCTCCACAATAACAATTCACCTCACGTGCAAAAGTTCCAATGCGCAACTGAGCTGAGGTCTTCCTCAGCAACAAACTTGGACTCTGCCACTCTTGAGTGCGGTCATTGCAAAACTTCCCGTTCATTTATTACTTTCTATTGCTTCCGATAGAGTCTGCCAGGGCCTGGGATTGAAACTGCAAAGACGAAATCACTTTCCCTTGGCCCTCGGCTCCCGGCGGAGAACACAGATCCCTTGCTCCCCTCCTTCTCCCCGCTTTCTTTCTCTCCAGTCTCAGAACAGCTGCTCTCTCCATATTATCTATCCCCCCTTCGTTTGCCTGCCCTTTTCTTCTAATCCTCACTCCTGCATGTTATAAGTCTCCCTTAGACGCTCCGCCTGCTTTGGCGGCTACTGAGTTGTTGTTTTGCTGCTGGCTGGCATTTGTCTATTGTTCGACAAAGTTTTCAACTCCCCCGATACAATAAGATGGATTTTGACTTAGCGTGCAAAAAGGAGGCTGAAGGCTGCATCAAGAGTTTGGACTGGTAATTGGCTTGTCCTTTAAATTGTGCCATTTGGAGCCACCTTCCAGCATCAAATGCTTTAATAACACGTTTAAAAAAAGAAGAAGACAAAAATACACAACAAAATTTTTAATATAAAAATAGTATATCATTGATACTAAAATAACACTGATTCGGCCATCATTTAATCATTCTCATGTCACTTCAAACTGTATAAAAAGGGAAGCCAAGTAAAGTCAAAGCAACAGAGAACGTGACACAAAAGCTACAGCTTGCACGGTCCTCCCACTTATTGCATTAATGAAGTGCACTCTGACCTCTAACACAATGGCCCAGAGCCTGGTAGTCTATCAGCTTTTATTGGACTCTGGTAAATCATGTCTTGCACTAGGCCCTTGGCTGATGTAAATCATTGTAATGTAATGCATGATGTCAGCAGAGGGCTAAAGTTCACATGGTCATTCAATGCACTGGCCAGAGCTAGGTACGAAGTAGCTAAACTAATGCCAAATCAATTCGAAAGTGCAGAAAATATGTATCTTCAAAGCAAGAATTGAAAAGTGTGACAAACTACATTACAATAAAAGGGTTCATGAACTGCATTGTTTTATTGTTTTATTTAGAATGTCTCATGTGGTGCATGTATACTGTTAGTATGATTTTCACATCAAAAATGGTCATAATTGAAAAATAAAACGCAATTTTCTGATTTGAACGCTCTGTTTTAAGGGGCGTGTCTGCTGTGAGACTTCAGTGTAAACACCACTGTTGTGATTGGCTAACATCTTTGCATATGAAATAGCTTGTAACTCTCTCGAAAACTTTATACATGTTTTTACTATTACAGCTCTCAATGATAACTAATCGTGAAAAGTGTTGAATATATTTAGATCTATGTCACTAGATCGTGGCATGAAAGGTTGCACAGTCCCTCCAGAAAAACGCGATTATGCGATCGCCTGATTTAATGCATATTCAGCCAAAGTCTGCATATATAAGCGGGGGTCACATTTTTTTCAAATACGCCGCACTTTCGCCACATAAATTGCCGATTTCAGCAAGCAAAATATGCGGGGCTAGCATGATTTCATAATCCCTGTATTTTCGTTGCAAAAAAGTCACATATATCTTAGCAGAAAGTTGAAAAATGTTGCGTTTACTTCACACAAGTAAAGCGCCATTATTTTCCCCCTATTGCCATGGCAACCTTATGAAGTGACGTAATTACACGACGTGAACATCATCTGCAAACCCCGCGGTGAAACCATGATGAAGCACGCAAATCATTCTCATTTGCCAACAAAAATAAACGCAAAAGGCCGCACGAAGCTGTTTACAGAAGTTGTTGAATATTCCTTTTGTAAAGCTACAGAACTTGTTTGACTCAATGTTTTGTAAGTTTGAGCCATGTATTAATTAAGGTCTGAAATAAAACAGAATGAGAACTTAAATATTCTGTGATTTAGCATGCTTGCTTATCATAGGAAGTAATAAGAAATGACTCTTTACATTAAGGAAGTTGCCTAGTGAGAACAGGGTGTTGGGGGGAATCACCTTTTTTTCTCTTTTTCATCAAACCGCAGTTTTTGCAAGTTCCCTCAATTTAATCGCATAAAATTGAAAAAAAAAATATCCCACATATTCCATTGCATTTTTTAAGAAAACGTGCCGCAAAATCAAGGATTTTTGCCCACAACAATCACAAAAAAAAATCTGCGTTTTTCTGGAGGGACTGGTTGCAGTGATGACCATGATGCAGCGATCTCGTCATTGCAACTCAATTTCTGCACACAAAGAATGCTTTCATAACTAACGGTGCAAACACACTGTAAATAACAGAATAACAGATTCTTTGATCAGTTTTGACGCGAGTCACTGAAACTCGCACTGTTTGACTGACAGCTCCAGCAACTGCAAAGCGCCTACTATTCATAATTTAATCACAGTTGAGTTTAAATAACATATTATTTTCATCCTATTAAGAGAAACAATGTGAAGTTGACCATTAAGTCATCACTGGGTTGATTTACTGGCACATAGACAAAGAACATCTGACTGTACATGAATCATTACAAATCAGAAATCACTGGTCACAGATCAGGCATTAGAATTTACACGGTTGCTTACATGTTGTTGCATTACTGTCGAGTCCATATCATAAAAGTCTGTTTGCAAAGCCTGTGCTGAAATTGTGAAAGAATCCACAGTGAAATGTACTGCTTAAAAAATAAATAAAGCTCAACTGAGACATTCACATTGTTGAAAATATATAAAATAACCAAATTCCTAGCATTTGGATCCTTTGGAAAGTGTTATTTTTAGTCCCTGTGCTCTTCTCTCTATCTATTACGTCATAAACAGGCACATTCCAGGACGAGTCGTTCGCTGGGTTTTTGCACTAACAAGGAAGTTTTCAGTTCTGAAACTTACAGGATATTCTTATAGTCTGATGGCTTAAATGTCTTATATATCAAAAGCTCAAGGAAAATTTGATTTCTCAGTTCATAACCCTTTTAATAGTGATGAAAGCTAAAATATGAAATGCCATGGATGAATACTGCATAATCCACTATTTCAGTGGTTCTCAAACTGGGGTACACATACCCCTGAGGGTACATAAGGTGAAAAGAGGGCGTAAGAACAAAATGACAAACAAAATTTAATTCTACCCACCTTAAAATAACATTAAAACTGAGCATGTATTTCTAACAGGCAAAATGTCGTGACATCCAATCTTTCACGGTCAAAACTGACTACATCAATATGTTGCGTGCAGATGCTGTCTTAGCAAATCGCGCTATGTCACTGCCATTCTTGACAATGTACCTTTGTAAAAGTGGGGATTTAGCACTTATTAGCATGAAGAACAAATAGACTAAACACAGGCTGTGCATAGAGATCGATTTAAGACAAAAAAAGAGTTCTTGAGTTCTTGTTTTTGCAACAAAATAATAGTTCCAACGAAAGCCGCAGAGGAAGTGCAACACACATTTCGTGAACGAATCTGCGGCTCTGAATGAATCATAAGAGTAAATGATTCAATGACCCATTCATAAATGCAACCACTTGCTTCGTTACTGAATGAATGAATAAATGACTCACTCACTAAGAAAGTGACTTACCGCCACCTACTGGTGGTTTTAGTTTAATATTTAAAAGTATCACTTCGTTTTTACCACCACTGCATATTTCGCTATTAAACTTTTATTATTTAAAACATTATTTGTGTTATTTGTATTATTTTGTGTTTTGACTTCCGGTTTGTATTTCTACAGCATGAAGGTAAGATCGTCCTGGTCTACTGACATTTGTTATGACATCCGCTTCAAATATTACAACGCTCAATGATAACTTAAAATCGTCTCTTCGACACTGATGCCATAGAAATATACAGAGCTACTGCAAAAATGGCTGCGTGCTTGTTTCTCTGGCGCATAAGGTCTATAACTAACTAGCAAATCTTGCTTTGATGACACAAATCTATAATCTTTTTTTTTTCTTTTTTTTCTTACCTTCAAACAGGGCCTCATTTATGTTCTTTCACACTCAAGTCTCTCTGAAACTCTCAATGGGCTCTGATCACTAATCAATGCAAGTGTCACATTGTGGCGGTCCTTTTCCTCTAGCAGCAGTTGACGACTCAGAGCTTCATTATGTAAAATCCATTAAACACATCAGTTTCAGCAATGTGGCCTCCAAAGAACACGCTTCTCAAGAAGGCCTTATTATTATGGAATAAAAACAATGTGAAGCTTATCCAATTTACTCAGCTGCCACGATCAGCAACATCTGGAAATGCTGTAAACCAAAATAACATATCTTGTTTGGTTTCGACTTGGCTTAATAACCCTGATCAGTTTGGGCATCAGTCATGGTGGGTTCCAGGCTCATCCAGGGCTTTTCCCACAGGGAGTTGTTCACCTGCTTACAGGGTTTTCCTGCTGCTGCATCATAGTTCTAATTTGGCTGATTAGCGAAAACAAACTTCACGCTTCTTCACATGCTCCACCGATTTATCATGGTCAATCTCCATGTCATGTAGTTTAAGGGAGTAATCCAATATGAAGAATGTAAGGGAATTGTTCCATACACTGCACATCAGCAAGAAACAAGATACATCTGTGATAGTGGAGTCATTCACGTGAAATCATTTGGTCATCTCTCCCTCTCCCTTTATTCTTCTTTACATATTTATCATTAAAGGAATATTCCAAGTTAAAGAGTGAAAATAAAATACAATTTATTTATTTAAAAAAAAATATTTTTTACTAAAAAAATTAAAATATCTTATAACAATTATAATAATTTGTATCATTATAGTAAGTATTTTTGTTGTTGTTGTTGTTGTTGTTAATATTATGAATAATAATTATGATTTTTTTGTAAAAAAAAAACTGTCAACACTTATTTAAAAAAATGTAATAAGTATTCTTCTTCTTATTATTATTATTGTTATTATTAGTAGTAGTAGTATTATGACGACTATTATTACTACTAAAAATTATGATTTTTGTAAAAACATACCATCAACACTTTCATTTTTTAAATAATTATTAAGTATAAGTACTATTTTTATTATTATTATGACTCAGTTTAAACAATTATTAAAAATAAATAACAACAACAACAGCAATAATTAGTATTATAATAATAAGTATTATTATTATTACTAAATGAATATGATTTACTAATTACTAATTATTAAATATGATTTTTGTTAAAAAACTGTTAACACTTATTTTATTTTTTAAACAATTATTAAATATAATATAAGCATATAATATACATATTTTTAATATTATGACTCAGTTTGTAAAACAGTTGTAAAACAGTCAACTCTTAAACAATTATAAAATTATAAAAATATTATAAAAAGAATAATATGAAGAATTAATAATTGAGTTAAAAATAGTGTTCTCATAATAATAATAATAATAATTATAATAATATGAACAATAATAGTAATAATGACTGTTTATAAAAAAACAGTCAACACTTTTTAAACAATTATTAAATGTAATAAGTATTATTATTTTAACAGTTATTTTTTATGCAATTATATAGTAATAATAATAATATTTATTATTAATATATTATTATTTATTATTTTAATTGTAGTTTAAAATAAAGCTTTCCCTTTTTTACCAACTGTGTAGTAATAATAAAATAATACTAATAATAATACTACTACTACTAATAATAATAATAATAATAATAATAGGTAATAATTTTGCTTTGTTTAGTTTTTTTTTAATATGAGAAGTTAAAATGACTTTCTATTATAGAACAAAAGTTGCATTTAAACCCGGAGTACTCCTTTAAAAAAACATGAATAAAAATGTCAGTGAGCAAAATGTATAAATGTAACTAAACACTGATAAAAAGAAAAGAAAGAGCGTATTATTATCTGAGACAACACAAAGATTTTGAACACAAAGGCCAATTACTAGACACATGTAAACTGCCTTTGACGAACAAAGGGCATAATCGTTCTTTGACTTGCTGATTTGCATTAATATCATTGTCATTAGTCATTATGAGGTCATAAAAGACATGTGACAGAACAAGAACCGCATTTCTAACGTGTTCAATAAGACGGGGAATAAACAAAAGATAGAGGCCAGACACCTTAAATAGCATGTCACATTCTTCACACGGGGAATCATAGCTAGTATTCAAGGGAGCGTCTCGCTGCAAAATATCATCAAAACAAAGAGATTCAGAGAATCCCTCGCAAGCTGTCTTTGAGGAGGGAGAGAAATCTCACATCTCTGACAGCCTTTGTGAGGGCAGCCTGTCTGTTTGTGGAGCGCAGTGGGTTGGGGGAGGTGGGCTGATTTACGTCAGCCGGCACGTGCACGCTGCTGCTGCTGCTAGCATCTCTGAACTCGGCTTCAAAGGCATGTTTTGGCAGCAGCTTTCATACCGTTACACGCTGGCCCACTGCTGCTCTCCCGAGAGGAAACACAGACAAGGAACAGGAGAAATAGAGAGATGGGCCGTAATGCCTCATCCACACACAAGTTTGAAAGTCCCGGCGTATTGGAGTTGAAATAATTTATTGCAGTTTGGTTGCAAAGAACCTACTTTTATCTTCAAACATCATGAATGTGAATCATAACGGTTCTGGTTCTTAATCTGCTTGATTCCTTTTGAGACTCAATTAACGATTCTTTTAGTACTGGAAGAATAACCTGTTTTAACTATATTATTAATTATTATCATCATTATTGACTCGTCAACACTTATATTTAAAACAATATTACTATTAGTATTCATAACAACAACAACAATTATTAACAAACAAATTAACAAATTGCCACCACTTATTTATTAAACAATTATTATTTTATTATTAATATTAGTAGTATTATTAATAATAATAATTACTATTATTAGTGTTAGTATTAAAAATAAAAATATATTATTATTAGTCTACGTTATTATTCAACTGACAACACTTTAATTTATTATTATTATTATTATTATTACATATGAATCAGTTTGTAAAAACAAAATGTCAACTCTTGTATTTGTTAAACAATTATTATTATTATTATCTGTAATAACTGTTTAACAAATAAGAGTTGACACTTGTTTTTACAAACTTGAGTCATAATTATTAAAAAATAATAAAAATATAATAATAATTATTATTATTATTGTTATTATCTAATCGTTTTAAAATGTTTATAGTTTAATAATAATAATAATTATTATTATTATTTATTAATAAATTGATAATAGGCTAAAATTATTGCAGTTTTTCCTTTAATTTTTTTCCCCACAAAGAACCTACTTTCCTTCACAAATGGGAATCATACTGCTTAGTTCCATTAGTGACTCAATTAACGATTTGTTTAATACTGGAAGAAGAACTGGTCCTAACTATAGTGTTACAGCTGAGGAAATCATATTTTATCTTATTTCAAAACGTGATGCAATAAAAAGACTGTGTACCATGAAACAATGCCCAGAAACATATTTTTACTGAGTCCTCACGAGCTGCATGCAAAAACAAAGCTTGACTAGTGTAATCTGATTCACTTTTAGCAAATCAGTTTTTACAGCAGTGTAGTCCGATTCCCGAAATGAGCCAGTTCTGTTAATGAATAGTTCATAAACATGAGCTGCTGGTTTGATTAGCTAAATCTTTTTTGTAATTAATCAAAATGGATATTGTAACTTAAATACAACCATCAGACATCAGAGAGATTCATGAGTCATTTGTTTGTGAATCGGACTATACTGGTTGTGCTGTATGTTTGTTAATGCATTCAACAGTACTTTAGTTTGACTAATGTCATGAAAATCACAAGGTTCCAGTATTTCATTTATTTATTTATTTTTTATGGAATCAGTTCTAAATAAGAAACAACTCTCCGTTCTAAAACCTTTTGAGAATAGTCCTCAAAATTCTCGATTTGAAGCTATGAACCGAAAGTTGATACAAAAAGATACTTTCCAAAATGCTGCAATTTTGAAAAATGACAGACTTGTCCTATCACTGCACTCAATACATGTTCTTGCACAGTTCCCTGAGAAAAGCTGCAGGTTAGCGTGGTTGGGCGGATGTTTAAGGGGGTCACGTAGGAGTGATGGATTAAAATATCTGTACCAAATGAACCTTGTGTGGACACAGCTGTCTCGGCCAGAATGAAAGTCATTGCTCAGAGGGCCGGCGACTGGACAGCGCAGTGCGGAAAAGTCTAAATGAAACCAGCAATCCCTTTGCTGGTAACTTGCCCTTTGGCCTCCTTTTCTTCTTTGACCACTCAACTGTTAATCATCATGCAAGTTCCTACAAGGTAGAATAATGATAGAAAGAAAAATTAAAAACTGAGAGGGTTTGAGAATAGTAAAGGTGCTAGATGTGACTTCTCAGTCATCTTGAATGAATATTTTGGAGATGTTAAGGGGGTTATTCAGAAAGAATGAACTGTGCCTATACTGATAGAGGCGTTTATTTGCGTACATTTCCTTATGCACTCGATTTGCAGCTCAGATTTTTACACAGAACAGACAGAACAAAAACAAAATGATACACCCCCACCACCACCACCCCCCACTTTTATGTTGGCTTGACAAAGCCTTGTCAGAAAATATCTGATGATTTGCTGCGCAACAGATCCTGAGTGTCATTGCCAAATATCTTATCTTGTAAAATGCGTGTTCAGTATCGCTGGTCCATATACACTGAGTATGTGTGATCGTGAATTGGAAAGTGAAAGTGAAAAGCGAGCGCACATTCAAAAGCGATTTCAATACCCAGCATATTGATAGTGGCTTCCTGATGCCTGCAAATTGTATACAATATAATTACCCAACTATATCATTGTGAGAAACCGCAAAAGCATTCAAATATATTTTTTTCCTCCCATCTCATATTTTTTCCATCATGTCCCTTTAGGGCAGGGGTGTCAAACTCATTTTAGTTTGAGGGACGGATTGGAAAAAATAACCATGTGTGGGCCGAATTTACAAAAATAATAATAAAAGAAACCTTAGTGCGCTGATTGTTGCATTAATATTAATCATATAATTAATTTGCAAGAAAACTAGCTGCTCTTTAAATCTGCATTTGTTTTAACAGCGAAAAATCTATTTGATTTTTAAAATAATGCTTTATTTAATTTTTTTTTTTATTAGTGATGCACCTATTTTTAATTTTAATGGCCAATTTCAATTTTTTTAGAAGCAAACTGGCTGATTCTGATACTGAATGCAGATTTTTTTTTTATTTGTTGTTTATTTGTTCACAAAATATGTGCAGCTCTTTGATATTAGAGGAAAACACTGCATTATCATCACAATCCCAACAAAGATGTTATGCACATGAGCATGAGCAGTTGTTTTTAATTTAAATCATTGTATAATTTCAAGATTAATAGCAATAACAGCATGGTCTGACTTTAGCTTTGTGAAATTATGCTACATAAGACACTTGCACAAAACAAAATCAGTAGACGAACTGAATGAAAATGCACTCTCTCAAAGACTATAGAATAACACAAGACGCGTCACTCGTACTGTTTTGAAAGGGAGAAAGTGCGACGCGCAATATGGCGGAATAAGTCCCGCCTTCTAAATAAGAGCCAATCACCAATTGGTAAAGTCATCATGTCACTGCTGTTAGAAGCTCCGGTTCCTATAGAAACAGTCGCACCTCTGAAATGAGACACAAGAGGCGTGCATTTAGGACTGTGTATGCGCATTAGCTTGATCCAGCCTTTTTTTGTCATGAATTAGAAACAAAATTTATGAGACAGTTGCTGTCAGATTTCATTAGTGATTTCAAATATGAAACTGAATCGAAAGCTTGGCAAACAGCTTTGGAGAATTTGATGTTTCTCTGCTGGCGCGTCTGTTCTCCTCATCTGTATTCAGTATGTGCCTGTGTTAATGTCCTGTTTACAGTCTTCGTAAATATTTACACACAAAGGAAATTTTGGGGAATTATTACAAAGCACTTTGTTTGCAAGCCCGATATAAAGATTAACCAAAATAAAACTAAAAAACGTTTGGATTTATGACCAGTGGACTAGTGCATCTCTATATTTTTTTTATTATAGTTCAAATCATCCCCCGGGCCAGATTGGACACCTTTTTGGGCCGTATTCGGCCCGCGGACCGTATGTTTGACACCCCTGCTTTAGGGGCTCCATAGAATGCATCATTTCCTTTCCAAACATTCGGCTTTGGGCACATCCTTAGTGTCTAGCATTATTTTGCTTATCATGTTTGTAGCATATTTTAGTACATTGTAACATAAATTAGCATGTTGCAAGCATTTTTAACATTGTGCTAGCATAAACATGTTACTATCATGTCTTACCAAACTGCTTAGATGTTTTAGCCTACTGTTAGTATGTTTTAGCATGTTTTAGCACATTGCTAGCATGAATTAGCATGTTACTAAAATGATTTAACATGCTGCTAGTATGTTTTAAAGGGTTAGTTCACCCTAAAATGAACATTTTGTCATTATTTACTCACCACTAGTTGTTCTCGACCTGCATAGGAAGATATTTAAGGAATGTGGGTAACCAAACAGTTGATGGGCCCCATTGACTTCAATAGTAGGGAAAAAATTTACTATGGATGTCAATGGGGACGAGAATCTGGTTACAAACATTTTTCAAAACATTGTCTTTTGTGTTCAGCTGAAAAAAAGAAATTGATAGAGGTTTGGAAGAACTTGAGGGTGAGTAAATGATGGCAGAATTTTCATTTGAACTAACCCTTTAACACATTGTTGGCATAATTTAACATATTGCTAGCATGTTTAAACACATTGCTAGCATGAATCAGCATGTTGCTAGAATGTCAAGCCAACATAATAAAAAAAAAAAATTCTTCTTCCAAAATTAAGAAAATGCATAAATAATATAAAATACCCATAATGGTGCAAGGGGGCCTCAGATAGACAGGACAGGGGACTGTGGAGCCGCCCCATCCGCCAGTAGTGGTTAGTGAATAAGACGCAGGTTTTTGCACTGAAATAACATGCAAAAGTGGAACAACTGTTTAGTGAATTTATCCAGAGCTGGTGCTAGGGCACATAAATCAGGGTGCCCTAGCGAATGCATGCTCGCTTTTCGCTTTCACTTTTGCTTTCTGAATTGCTTTCGAATTCGAATAGTAACTCGTTTGGGGGGGGACATGGCACCATCAATGCCCCCCCTTGGCGCCGGCCCTGAATTCATCCCTAAAGATATAATTATACAATACAACCAGCAAATCAGATACAAAACACTGGAAGACCCCCCATGAATCTTCCATTGCTTTCAACGCCAGCTGAAACCCACAACAAAAGAACGACAGACCCAGCTGAGTTTTCATCTCACATATTTCATTTTCTTTCTCGTTCTCTCCTTCGAGACGCACATGATGCCGTCCTCCCTCTCCTAATTTGTTCCTGTTTCCTTTCTTCTTCCACACTTTCAAGCTTTCTCTTCCCTCCCTCTGCCTCGATCTTTCTTTTTATATTTCTCCTTGCTCTCAGCTTTTCTTTTCCCTCTTTATCTCCGCTTCATACGGTATAACTGTGCGCTGGGGTGAGGATAATGAGGTTGTTCATCCAGAACTTCAAACCCGAGTCTCTCCGCCCGATTCTAAAACAAACCTAATCCCGGAACAAATATTTTGACATACAGACGCAGAGGCGAGAAAAGGTGTGTGCAATTCCTTGTGTCACATTTTCCAATTCACGCTTCAATAAAATAAATGCAGAATACAAAGAATAAACGACCAACATTTATTTTGTGAGAAGTCTTGCGTATTTGATAGTCAGTTCACCCTAAAAAGGAAAATTCTGTCATGATTTACTCACCCACATGCTTTATTAAATAGCTTACATAAAGTTCATAGTGACTAATATTATATTGTGCAGTACACAGAGATTTGACAGCTTTCACGAAGGGAGTTTTCCTGTACAAATCACTCAATATGTTCCAAGGATAACAGAATTTGTATTTTTGGGTGAACTACTCATTTAATGTTCGCCAGTAGCGAACAGATGTAAAATATTTGTACATGAAAAGGAAAAGTAATTAAAAAGTGGGAGAAAGATAGAGAGAGATTTCCCATCATGCTAAATTGGTCGACCAACATATTGTGCACACAGGCCCGTTAATAGTGGCAGGTTTGTAATTGTAATTGCAGTCAGTGGGGGAAAAAAACCATGATGCTACATAGCCCTGCCATATTTACCATAAATCAGATTAATATGGTGTAATTACCACAGCTTGGCCTGTTTAAACAGCATACATGAGATCTATCATAACAAAGAGGTCTAATATGCCTGGAGAGAGTCATCTATTATCATTTCCATGCTAAATGACAGTTCCAAGTCCATTTCATGAGTTTAATACAATGGAAACACTTTAGTTTAGGGTTCAATTCTCACTGTTAACTAGTTGCTTATTGTCATGCATATTACTAGGATATTGGCTGTTTATTAGTACTAATAAAGCACATATTAATGTCCTATTCTGCATGACCATATTCTACATCCATTAATCCTACCCAATATTGCATTTAATATTTATATATTGAATTATAATGATTATATTATCAAATAAAATATAAAATTAAAAATTGTACATACTCTGCGATTAATTCATCTAAATTAATTGCAAACATAATTTTTGCTGTGAAAGTATTAAATATTTCAATTCAAATGAATCAATGCAGGGTTTTTCCTGGGTCAAAAATGGTCTTCGGCGGTAACAGACATGGTCATCCACACAAACAGTAAAAATTGCCCTACCCACGTGATCTGCGAGCCCGATACTGACAATAAAGTACCTGTCACTCTCACTGTAATAATTCTTTCTTGCCCTGTTTTAAAAAAAAAAAAAAAAAAAAAGCTTTGTAAGAGAAGATGCTTTTTTGCTAAACCTGAAAAGTATTAAAAAGTAGCATTTAGAAGTTATATTAACTAATAATATAATTTTCTACCATATACAATTGAATGCACCAGGCTAACAACAACTTGCTTTGCTCTGGTTTCACCTCACTTCAGTTTAAACTAACTGATTTTATAGGTAGGCCTAATTTACTACACATTGTCATTTAAATAACCTGAAAATATTGTGGATTATTAAGGCTAATTTTACTAACCAGTCTTGCTAAATGGGGTAAGCACACTTATGTTCTCATTTCAGAGTTGTTTGAGTAATGATTCATTATAGACCGTGTGGACAGATCAGTTGTTGTCATGATTCACTAAAATGAATCTGTTCAAATGAGTCATTAGGTCGCGAATTGGACATTAGCGGACGTTGACGCGTTGCGTGTGAATCGCGACTGTTATTAGGACATCGCAAAAGATTTGTCAACACAGAAAACATTTCACCACTGGATAGGATTTTCTTTTTGTTTACTGAAAGTGTGGTTTATGTCAGCTGCACGTGCAGGGCGCCTGTCAGAGAAGATGAGGTGACGTTCTTTTGAGCACTATTCACACCCAACGGTCTTTTACTGTCTATGGGAAAAACATTCTCCGAATGGATCCATGGATTTGGTCTTACGAACTTTTAGCATTGTGTCAGTTGATTTAGATTATTATGTGTGAGGTAGAGAGAGAGCAAAGACGGTGCTTACTTTGAAGACTCGCGCGCACGAGGGAGGAGCTCTGCTCGTTCTGTCCGTCAGTGCCGCAGTCGTCTCCCTCCTTCATTTTACAGTCGAATGGTGGCTAGAATGGCTCCAGGTTCAAAGGTCAATATGGAATGGATTAATCTGCGTTATTATTTTTTTAACACGGTATTTTTTTTCTCAGATTAATTAATCGAAATTAACGCGTTATTTTGACAGCCCATATATATTATATATATATATATATATATATATATATATATATATATATATATATATATATATATATATATATATATATATATATATATATATATATATATATATATATATATATATATATATACATACATGACTCATTTATAATACATATATCTCATTTATAATACATATATCTCTATATATTACTCAAAACCATTTATATTACATACTGTACGCAATACATAAATATATTAATAAATAAATATATTGGATGCAAAACAATTAAACTATGTGCTAACCAGTCAAGTCTTGACCTCTTGTAACTCACCAACTATTCTTTGTTTTAAAAGAAAAAGCGATTTGGTTGGCGACAGTTTACGAAAATCGGGATCAGGAGGGTGAAATGAAACGGACAGCTCTCTTTCCTTGTCATCACGTCCGTAATCACAACTCTTGTTTGGCTATCGACCGCGGGGCCGGTGTAATTCTGCCGCGTGTTTGCCGTGTGCGTCCAGGGCAGGTGGAGGCGAGTGTATGTCTGCTGTAGACAGGGCCTTCTACTGTAATGGGGAAGCTGTAGAAATGAGCCTGTGTGCTGTTGTACTTTAGGGCAGTTCATCTCTGCAATGAATAGTCCCCTATGGGCCGGATGCTTAATGGCATTTATTAATAGAAGCATGCAGCCAGTAGTTTGGGCCAGAGCCCTCCGAGAGCCCTTTATTAAAGTGTCTGGACATAAAGGGAGGTAGAGAAAGACAGAGAGAGAGAGAGAGAAACTGCAAATGTGCAAGTATATTGATTGTTCAGCAGAGGAGAGTGTGTAGATCGCTGTGTGTGTGTCAGTGTGTGAGATGGCAAGAAAAAGAGATACGAAGGACAGCCCCAAGCATTGGTAGTGACATAGATTAAGGTAAACTAAAGCCTGACTGTCATTCTCACTGCTTTTACTAATTGCCTTTGTGTTGCCGGTCCAAAAGCTCAAATGTTGAAGAGTTATGTAAACCAACCAAAATGAAAATTCTGTCATCATTTACTCTCCCTCATGTCTTTTAAAAACAGTATGATGTTTGTTTGTTTTTTCTTCAGAGGCACTCAGATGTTTAACTGAATGTTCAAGCTGCACTTTTTTTTCCATACAGTGAAAGTGAATGGTGACAGCTATCATGCAAGACTTCACTGAATAATGACTTAAATTTCAGGCCTCTTCATACATAACTTCAGAAGACTTGGAATATAGAGTAACTACTTTTAAGGTTTTTGTCTTTTTTAAGCTTGCCACCTCCAGTCCCCATCCACTTTCATTTCAGAAAGGTGCAGATCCTTTTGTACTCCTTGAAAAGTCATACAAGGTTGGAACGACATGAAAGTGAGTAAACGATGACAAATTTCATTTTTGTGAAAACAATTCCATTAGCTTAGTAATATGAGAAAAGTCCTATACATGAACGGTGACCGTATATGAGGTTAAACATTGGCAGCTGGATCAAAAATTTACTAATGAGGCAATCTTCTTTTCAAGTCAAAATTTTGACAGACAAATCAACAAATTATATCCTTGTTTGCCAAATAAGACTCCCAGAAGCTGAAATGTATAACCTCTGTAATATTGAATAAAATACTGCCGAAAACAAACCAAAACAACAAACCAAACCAAGAACTAAACCAAAACAAAAAACAAACAAACAAACAAAAACCAAATAAAAAACAAAACAAAACAAAACAAAACAAAACAAAACAAAACAAAACAAAACAAAACAAAACATTCACACAATAGCTTACACTATTTTTATTTTTATTTGTGAATTGCAGGGAAGCGACGCAACTGACTGTAGGTCACACATGACAATGACAACATGACAAATGTAGTATGATTTCAGTATGCGATTTTGGATGCAGCCATACTCTATGCAGTGACGTACATGCAAATGTTTGGCCAACAAATCCAAGCACGCAATCCCGTACATACTTAACGATGATTGCGTTGCTGTGGCGGTAATAAACCTCCGTAATCAAGGGTGTGATAAAGTTAATGTCAAATGTCTGTGCTATTAAAACGAATATAGCTAGCTATAAACAAGTTGATAGTTTAACATCAACTTCTGAACAAGATTCTCTTTAAACCATTACTCCACTATGACAGTAGTCGACCTGAAAGAGAAAAATGACTTTCGGCCTAACATTCGGAAAATAATTTTTTTTTAAAAGCGTGCCACTCTAATAAACATGTTATCGATGAAGTGAAAAGTGAAAATGTATCTTACCTGAGTTGGAGAACATGGGAGTGATTTTGTAGAAAACATGGAAAGGAGAGAGAGAGAGACAAAAAAAAAAAGGAGTAAGTGATAAGCTCAAAACAGTTCAAAGCATTTGCAGACCGTTTTATACCTTTGGCAAGAAATCACAGAGCAAATAATGGTATTTACACAGCAGATGAATCCTCATTGGTAATGCTGGCAGTGACATCACTTTGCATTTCTTTCATAGGTGCCAAATTCGATGCCTCTGTTGGTTGTGAAGATCTAAGCGTGAAACACAGTAAGCCCTGGAACAGATAACTGTTTGATGTGCGGACTCCAAATAGACACTCTAAACTGGAATGACATGAAATTAGACGGCTTGCACGTGTGTACGCATGTGTTTCTGAGATTCGGTGTGCTAATACTGCTTTCAGATGATGCCTTGAGCTCCTGACCTCTGATCAGGGTGCGCTCGGGTTCACCTGGTGCGCTTAAAACAATAAATATTCATGGATGCTTCACTTGACCCTCCCACCCACATAAGCCCCACCCACCTGCCTGCGTTTATACCATCCAAGGCCATCTGCATTAGACCGAGTCAAGCTGTGCGCTCTCTCTCACCTCCTTCAAACCCTTCCATACTTCCAGCACAGAGCCAGTTCCCCATACTCTCATCCAAGGCAACCTACACTTGGCACGGCAGGCGGAGAAAACACACAGCTTGTGTCTCGGTGCTCAATCTCGCTCTCTCCCACCACCAGTGCAGAAAATAATGTACGCCAAAGATGATTTTCATACCCCTCGCCCATGCTTAATGTTATGGAAACTGCGAGGAGATTGTATAAGGCTGGGTAATTCACTGGGACGTTTATATAAAATATAGACAGTGAAAGAGTTTTGATGTATGTATGGTATTGCATTCGAATAATGGCAGAGATGTTAATATTTTCCTGGCATCATAAAATTATTATTTTTTCATTTTTCAACAAACAAAATAAACGATTTAGCTTGTCAATGAAGCACATTTGAGTCGCTTTTAACGTGCATTCAGAACCTCTTGTGCAAAAAAAGTATGTATGTATGATGCCCATAAGGATTTCGTGGAACAACATGCGTTATATTGTACTTCCCTGGAGCATATTTGGAGTTTATGCGCAAGAGCGCCCTCTGGCTTTCAGACGGAGCAGCATTTACTACTGCATTTAGCCGTGCTTCACTGACAAGTTGCGCATAAAAAACTATCGCAAAATTAATTTTGTGCAGTTAAAATTGTCCAGCCCTAATAATCAATCAATATAAATAAATAAATAATGAATCTAAATGTTAAATTATTTCTGGCATCGAAAAATTAAAAAATAGTTTTAATATTATTTTTTACAACCAACACAAACCTACTACTTTTTTATAATTTTATATTCTTACTGTTAAAATAGTCTTGGCATCACAAAATAAGATTTTTTTAAATTATTTTTCAACAAACAAAATAAATCTACTCCAAATCAAATAAATAAATATTCTGCTTTTTTTATTAATATTATACACTGATATTTTTTTTTTTTTTAAATATTCATAATATTTTAGTCTTATATTTCTGTCTTACATATTAACAGAGAATTTACTTGCAGGTTATAAATAATTTCAAATTAAAAAGAAAATACGTAAATAATTTCAAATAAAGCAAGTTAGATAACTGGACAGCACCCTACTTGTATTAAAAGTGCACAATAATCTGCATTTTCCCCAAACACTTCTGCCGTTTGCCATTGGTTGACTAAACAGATATCCCCGCCCCCAACTTGCGCAATTAGTTGAGCTAACGTTGCTCTGTTGTGCTGCTTGAGATGTTCAAACGAACAGCAGTTTTGAAAGCTCCACAGAGCCACGACGTTCACAGTCTTCGGGGGAATCAACCTAGAAAGAGCTTATTTATAGTTGTCTCTGCATATTAAACTGGGATACGAGAAAGTATTTTAACACAGCACAAAATTACACAAACCACCTTGAAAGAATAAAGCAGAGATTGCATTTCAGCACCGGACAGCAGTTCAGCACCGGACAGCTCCCAATAAGCCTCAACTGGGAAATGCAAGGGAGTGGCAACCGGGACAAGCTTACTGAAAAAATAAAGGGTTTAACCAACAGTGCTTCACTCAACTCCACTGCTGCAACATGCCAGGCCTGGAGCGAGAGTGTGCTGGAATGATAAACAAACAAGCGTTTTCTATTTTTTCCAAAGGGTGGAGGAAATAAAGCTTGGGAGAAGGGGGGTGAGAAAATAAGACTCAGGGGCATTGGAACATGAGCTGATTTCAGCTGTGCGCAAACGGGCGTCAGAGGATGAGTGCGGAGCGTCAGATGTTTGAGAAGGGCTGACGCAAGAGGGGGAGGATGAAGCTACTGGCGACGTGATGCCTCTGGAAAGTTCCATATGAGACGAGCGGATCGGGAGCAGAAGCTGGAAAAGCTTATGTTAAAGGATTAGTTTGTCCAAAAAATGAGAATTCAGTTATCATTTACTCAGCCTCATGTTGTTCCAAACACTTGCATTTCATTTCTCTGTGGGATACAAAATGAGATGCTTTGAACAATGTGATAGTCACTAATTTCCATTCAATGAACAGGAGCTTTCAAGTCACTTTTAAACCAAGCAGATTTCTGTTTGTCCGACTGACCAACTTGAAGCTGTTGCAGAATATGCACAGGGAAATCTTTTGGAACCCACGTAAAAATCCAAATCTTGTGGATTTCTATTGAAATGACTGGATTTCGGCTGTGAAAATTCGCCAAACAACAATAAATGTGACCGCACCTTTAAACTAATGAACGATTCGTTCACACTTTGCTTGTGAACCGAATTAAATGATTCTCTGAAAACATCCGGTTCAAAAGAAAATTTCGTTCACAAATTCAACATCTCTGCCGAGGATTTTTAGTGAATAATGACTTCAATTTGGTCTTTCATCCAAAGCTTCGTTCCTCATTCTTTGTAAATGTACACTGTAAACCCTAATGCTCAAAATAATTAATTGGTTTGAGTAAGGTAAACTGAAATTAAACAAAGTAGTTTAGTCAAATTAACTTGTATGAGTATTTAGCACTGTCTTGTTCTTTCAAGTTCACAGAACTGATATATTTTAAGTAAACTGAACTGTTTAATTAATTTGAGTTTTATGAACTTATTTATTTTAATTTAGATGAACTTAAGGTTAACTGAATTTCTTAACTTTCTTAACAACTGATTGCCTCGATTGTTTTGAGTGTAGGGAAAGAGCAACCAACACATTGGTCAGATTTTTTCCATTTGTGGTTTGCGGGGGAAAGAAAGTCATGAGAGTAAGCTATCATGAGAGTGAGCCAATCTCTATTATTTTAAAATTTATGCCAAAATTCACTGAAAACCAAGAGAATTCCCCTAAGTGAACTGATAACTGTCATGACCAGACCATTGAGAATCAGATCACTTTGATCCATCAATGAATCATTTAGACTGGGTTTGTGAACCGAATCAAACTGGAAAAGATCCAGTCTTTCTCACAAATCCAACATCTCCAGCCAGGTGGTTTTTGTGAATAATGACTAAAATTTGTTTTCTGTCCAAAACTTCAGTTCTAATTCATTGTAATTGTGGAGAAAAGAGCAATTAACAGATCCATCACAATTTCCCCATTTGTGGTTTGTGGAGTAAAGACAATAATAAACACTCATCCAACTAATTCAAACTAATTCTTTAAGACATGTTTTGGGGGACTCTGTAAAAAAAAAAAAAAAAAAAAAAAATGACAGAACGCTTCTTTTAAGTGTTCTTCTTCAACCCTGACCTCTCAACAACTGCGAGAACATTTGGGGCCATATTTGTCCTTTGTCTTTTCTCTTCCAGCACTTTAAAATTCATCCTCTCCTTGAAAAACAGGAATACACTCCACGAACAAATAGGGATTCGCACACATACACACACACCTCTGACATTTTAATCATAGACAGGAGCACTCAGAGTTCAAGACAAAGCCCAATCACTCGCAAGATAATTTGGGTCTCCACTTCAATCAGTGGCCTTGGTAATCGCATCAGCCCCTCTTACAGTCTCTTTTCTCTTTCTCTCTCCATCTCTATCCCTCACTTTTGTTTCAGGCTTTCAGGAAAGACAATGGGCTCTTTCATTCTGAAGACATGTTTAAAAAATGCCCATTGTCCACAAGAGCAAGCTTCAAATCAGGGGCCACCTGTAATTAACGTTACTGCAATCAAGTCTTAATCAAACTTGTACATCTTGTATAAACTTTAGCCATAAAAATTAACGCCTCTTTTAAAATGTCGGCTTAATTACAAAAGCAGGCAACAAGTGCATGCAATAATAATAATGCAGTGTAGAGAGAGTAGATCTGCGAGCAAAACATTCTTTTGAGTCAGTTCTTTTCAATGAATCATTCTAGCTTAAATGATTCGTGAATTGTTTGCTGTTTATCCCAAAAACATTGTTCACAAATGTTTTAAAATCACAACTTTAAATATTTTAATTTTAATAAACTATTTTTAAAGGGATAGTTCACCCAAAAATGAAATCCCATTATCCCATGATTTACTCACCCTCAAGCCATCCTAGGTGTATATGACTATCTTCTTTCAGATGAACACAATCGGAGATATATTTAAAAATATCCTTAGTCATTCAAGGTTTATAATGGTTGTGAATGGCTGCCTAAATTTTGTAGACGAAAAAAAAATGCATACATCCATAAAAAAAAAATTTAATCCATATGATTCCAGGGGGTTTATAAAGGTCTTTTGAAGTGAATCTATGCATTTGTGTAAGACAGCTATCCTTATGGATGGATGCATTTTCTTTGTCTTCAAAATTTGGGCAGCCATTCACAACCATTATAAACCTTGTAGAACTAAGGATATTATAAAATATATCTCTGATTTTGTTATTCTGAAAGAAGATATATATATATATATATATATATATATATATATATATATATATATATATATATATATACACACCTAGGATGGATTGAGAGTGAGTAAATCATGGGATAATTTTCACTTTTGTGTGAACTATCCCTTTTATTAAAATTATATAAATCAATTTTTAAGAAAATTAACCTAAAATTAAATCCAATTAAATATTTATTTTATTTTTAATGTGTAATATTTTAAAGGGGACCTATTATGCCCCTTTTTACAAGATGTAATATAAGTCTCAGGTGTCCTTCACAATGAGTGTGTGAAACTTCAGCTCAAAATACCTCACAGATCATTTATTATACCATGTTGTAAATACCCATTTTTGAGTGCTAGCAAAAACATGCCGTTTTTGTGCATGTGTGTCTTTAAATGCAAATGAGGTACTGCTCCCTGTCCCCTTTCCAGAATAGCGCTTCCTTTACTCACAGCTCCTGCATGCATCGTATACTCTGCCAAATACTAACAAGACATCTGCTTGGTTTTAATTATCATCCATATCGCCATCACACTCAGGGACACTACAAATCTTCTACATCATGAAAGTTTATTATCTGCATGCATTTTAAAGCTATATCACTTTAAACTTCACATTTATCGTTTTCTAAGCACACATCTGAAGCACATGCACAGAAAGCTGGATGTCAGACAGCACGTTTTCTGAGTATTAAACTAACTTCTTTCACGTTTCATTGTGCCAAATTGCCAAATTCACAAAAGGTTATGCCAAAAACAGACAAAGTTCACAAACACAGTCGGTTATGTCCGTGAAAGTAAACAGCAGGGACAAAAATCGCATGTGTATATTAAATCTGTGGCGCATTCCCTTCAAAAATTAAAACTAATCCACGTCTTCAGCTGCTCAGATGTCGGGAGTAAATGACAACTGTTATGTTCACTCTTACATCCAACAACAAACCTCAATCACTTACGTTACAGCTGCTTCAGTGTCAAGACAATGGCGGGCTGTTTACAACTCACTGGGCACGGTCTATGCTAATACGGCAGTGTCCCTCAACAGTTGTGGGTGGGGCCTGTGCAAAGGCCTGACATTATTTTGTACAGGCCCCGCCCATAACTGTTGATGGACACTGCGAACGGCTTGTTCTGAGATAATGCTTATGATTTATGTTCAAACACCATGTAAAAGTGAATTATGTATAATAGCTCCCCTTTAAATTACACATTGAAATACATACATATGCACACACACACACATATGTATATATATATGTGTGTGTGTGTGTGTTTGTATGCATGTATGTATGTATGTATGTATATATATATATATATATATATATATATATATATAGAGAGAGAGAGAGAGAGATAGAGAGAGAGAGAGAGAGAGGGAAAGGAGTAGAAGCGAGGGATGAGATGGAGTGAGAAGTAACTGTTTTGACAGGCAGGAGCTGAGGGATGGAAGTCTTCTGTGATGCCTCGTGAAGTGACACCTTGCTGACACGCAAGCGGTCGACCCCCTGCTGCACGTGTACACACACCAAAATAAAGATACGGATGCACATAAACACACACACAGACCTAAACAGTCTTCCACATCTCTTTCCTTCTCCTCTGTCTGACAGATCCGAGTGGGGCGACAGGGGATAACAGCAGACAGAAGGATCAATTTAAATGATCTATGAAAGATATTAGTAATGACATTTATGAATACTTTATGGAACCTAGAGAATGTCATCATAAATTTTTATATAGGGAAATGAGTCAAGAATATAAAACAAACAGCATTAAATTTTGAGTGAGACATCCATGTCAGAGGAGGAATATAGTGTGCGGACGAAAAAAACGAGAGAGACAGAAGGAAGAAGATGGTACTTTGTCATCCACCAACTATTCTGGGCCTTGGAGACTCGCGGCGGACGGTATAGAGGCTCCGTCGGGGCTCACAGCGGACTGAGGGAAAAAAAAAAACTCCAAGAAAACACTCAGCTATCAATAAGCTTATCAGTCTATTGAACGCTCTCTGCAGGCTTAAGATAAGTTGATTTTCCTGTATTAAACAAAAAGCAAAGAATCTAGTAAATACAAAATCAGCAAACGTCCTTTTAAATGTACCCGACCTGTCAAATCTCATTGGCATATCTCTGGAATAAAAAAAAACAACCAAATGCAATTACCCAAGATAAAAAACTCAAATGTGAGATATTTTTCAGTTATAAAAATAATTTTAAAAAAATGAATATATTTTCTATTATTTAATCGGTAATTTCATCTTACTTTCCAGTAAAAATAAATAAATAAATAAAATATTATATTATATTATATTATATTATATATATATTATATAATATAAAATCTGAATAATTTGATTGAAATTAATTTTAAAATAATAATAAAAAAGTTAAAAGTATAAAAAATATATTTTCTTTTATTTAAATTAAAGTAATTTCATCTTGCTTTCCAGTAAAAATAAATAAAATAAAAATAAAATATACATGAATGAATGAATGATAGAAAAGTTCAAAGTAGAAAAAAATGAATATATTTAACAGTAATTAACAATTTCATCCTACTTTCCAGTAAAAATAAATAAATAAATACAATGTACATGGATGAAAAGTTACAATATAAAAATATTTTTACTTTTATTTAACAGGTAAAAGAAAGATGAAAAAAAAATCACTAAAAATTATTAGTTTCATGCACATCTTCACTAAACTTTCCTAAATTTAATTAAATGTTGATTTTACTTCTGTACTTCACTTTAAATTTCACGTTCATTTAATATATAACATTACAATATTACATATTAAATCTCATTGGCATCTCTCTAGATTCAAAACGTCTATAGATAGTCCAAAAAGGCAAGTCCCAAAAAATAAATATTTAAATCTGAGATTAGTTATAAAAGCAATGAAATGTATGTTTTTTTATTGAATCTAATCAGTGATTTAATCTTATTTTCCAGTAAAAATAACAAGTCAAACAAATAAAAAATAAAATGTAAAATATAAATAAATAAAAAATAGAAAAGTATAAGTATAAAAAAATAGAATTTTTTTTAAATAAAATGAAATCAATTTAAATTCACTTAAATTGGAAAAATCATTAAAATCAGTTTCATTAAAATCATTAAATTATCAGTTTCAAGCACAACCCTCACTAAGTTTTCATGAATTTTCTTTAAATTTGCTAGTCAACTAGTCACTTTTTTTTGCACTTATACTTTTATTTAAAAAAACTTCACATGCACAATTAATATATACTGTTACGATTTGACCAAATTTGCAAGGAATAGTGATACGCTGTCAGCTTTGACAGTTTGCGTGTTCCATATGCTGCGAACATCAAATGCACCTTTAATTTTACATACAGTGCGGCACAGTTTTTCCCGACAAGATCTACCTTCATTGAAGAGAACGCTCTCTCTAGGGAACCGCATCTGCAAAAAAGTTTCCCATCTCTGAAAGCTGTTATTTTTTAGCTTTCCCCATTTACATACCAGTGAAAATGCCTGTTTTTCTACCCACTGATGCCATGACAGGTGAGCGACTATAAAAAGCTCTACTGAACCCTGCGCAGATGGCTCAGCAGAAACACTAATCAAAGCAACAGCGAGTACAAAACTCTAAGTTTTATCATTCCTCACCCTAATTAAAGGTATTGACTGGCTTTTTAAGGTTTGGCAGAGACTGGGGCAAGTTGTCACAAGTGCTATATCTCAAGTTTTTGAGTCAAAAGTCCAATTATGTTTCTGTCGTAATGGTTTTGAATGTTGATTTCAAACATCTAGTTTGAAACTTTCTTAAATAAGAATAATTTCTGAAACTAATCTGATCTTTCGAAACTAAAAAATATTCACTGATGCGTTCATTTTAGGTCTTTATTATAGTGGAACTTTTACAACTGCCCAATACAATGTTTTCAAAAAAGATCTTTTTTTTGTATTCTGGTTAGTTTACTAAACTGTATTTACTGCTAATTTACTAAACACTATTTAACTATTTAATATATATATAGTTAATATATATAAAAGTTGACACAAGTACTACATTTTAAGTTTTTTAATTAAAAGTCCAATTATACAAATCATTGCTTCCCACAGGTTTGAAATATACTTGCGGTGGTAGCCGGGCGAAAAATCCTCCTATTAACAGTTACCCACGGCAAAAAAATGGTCTACTACATGTGACAAACAAATAATGTGTGATTTTTAACAGTATTTTTATTTATTGAAATTCATTTTAATTACATAGCATATTATATTTAATTACATACTAATATTATGCATTGTAAATTATGCAAAATTACAGCATTTAAATGGTTCACCTTTTCCTATGTTCTCCTTGCTGTCATATAGTGTCTCTCTCAGTGAATGGGACACAGATTTTACTAGTAAAATTTATATAATGAATAATATATGTGTCAAATAATGCTCTTAGTCTTTTCTTCCTGTGGGAGAGACTACAATAATTTACTATGAATTAAATGGAAATCAAATTAAATACAATTTATTGTGTAACCAAAATACCTATTACTGCCCGAAAGAAGAAGAAAAAACTTAGCGTGTGACTTTTAATTATAAACAAGCCTGAAATACACAGGTACTCTTATTTTGAAATGTCTGTACTATTGCAGGCTGATCCTTCAGATTCTTACAATCGTCTAAAACATTTTATATAAAAGCCATAAAGTAGACTTTGTAATAATTCATCAACTTGAGTTCATTAGCAATTGCGCGAGCTTGTAGAACGCCCAACAGCGCCCCCTTGTGACTTTGCAAAATGCAGCGCCTGTGGGAATGTCAGCGGGAGTAAATAGTTCTGACGCACACGTAACGAGCAGGTATGAAACGACTAGTTTGTCGATCGCGGATCGTTTCATTATCTTGCGCGGATATAAAAGTATAAGAAGATAAAAATAATAAAAGCAAAAATGTGTCTCCAAATATACTTGGGCGGCCGTTATTATACGTGGGCGGCCTGCCCAAGTAAAGTCTATGTGTGGGAAGCACTGCAAATGTTTATTTTCTGTAGAAATGCTCTTGATTGTTGATTTCAAACATCTGGTTCAAAACTTTCTTAAATAACTAATCTAAGACCAATTATAATTGCTATTGGGTAAGGTCAAAAATGAATATTCTCGAACTGTATCTTTTTTGCAGGGCAATAATGCCAGAAATGATGAACAGCTGCTTCTAAGCTTTGTTTACTAAAACTGAGTTTCAAAAACTAACCTACCCTGAGAAATATTCACTAGAGTAAAAAAATGTGACAACTAACTCCACCCACCCTTATTCCATTGCAGTCTGGCCAAATGCAGTCAGGCTGGAGTTTCAAAACTAAATACAAAGTAGAAAAATTCAGCAAATAACTCTAATATTCCACGTCCTAGCTGTATCCTTTGGGTCACAAGGAGCTTTGTATTCAAATAGCACCTGTTGGAAATAAGCACATCCAAACGGAGAATAATTACAGTGATTTGCGTAAATGCGAGGAGCGTTCAGTAATTGCAGTGTATTGCGCAAGCGGCGAGATCCCGAGCTTGCAATCTCACCCCACAGAGTTCAGAGCGCCGGAGCCGGCCAGACTGAGCTACATCAAAAGAGGGCACGGATACCAACAGTAATTAAGTCTCTGTTTCTACGGCAACACAAGAGTGTGCATTTGACACGGGCCCAATTCTGCTGCTTATTAGCTCTGGCTAAGACGAATGCAAATATTTTCATAATAAGCAGGCGTTAATGACTCTGATGTAAAGGTGCTGATATAACCATCAAGATGCAACACCACTGACTGAATAAGGCTGCATAAGTACACACTAGAGGCCGGTGACAATGTTAGTAACTAGCCGAAAGTTGCAATCCAACTAACTTAACCTTTTAAGTGCCATGATATTAGTCCAACTATTTTTAAAATAGTTATTAAATATCTTTTCAAGTAACAAAGCAACCAAATCAGTTTTTTATCACATTTGTTAGCGCCTGCAACTTCACTGCCGATGTGAGGAATTCTGATGGTTTATGTCAGGGGTCTCCAAAATCAATCCTGGAGGGCCACTGTCCTGCAGAGTTTGGCTCCAACGGCCTCAACACACCTGCCTGGAAGTTTCTACAATGCCTAATTAGACCTTAATTAGCTGGTTGAGGTCTGTTTAATTAGGTTTGGAGCTAAACCCTGCAGGACAGTGACCCTCTAGGATCGAGTATGGAGACCCCTGGTTTATGTAAAAGAACATCTTCACAAAAATTCACAGATTCATGCACACTATTTCAGGTCTGGAAAATTTAGTTGCATGTTATGATGTATTCATAAAACATTTGTTACAAAAAAAATTCGAATTTTTTCCAGTACCATTTATTGCAGGCATGTTCAAAATTGTATCAAAAGATTCAAAATACTGAAATAATAATAATAATAATAACAATAATAATAATAATAATAATAATAAATAAATAAATAAAACACTGGTGGTGGTAATAATAATAATTATTATTATTATTATTATATATATTAGTGCAGCTATTTTCAACATAGTTTCAAAATAATAATAATAATGATGATAAATAATAATAAATATTAATAAATATAATTATTATACAGTTATTTTCAAAAATAGTATAAAAACAATACTAAAAACAATAATTGTATTATAAATAATAATAAAACAACAACAATATTGTTATAAATAAATAAATTAATTAATAAGTGCATCTATTTTCAACTATTTTCAAATTGTTTAGTAATAATAATAATCATAATATTAATATAAAACAACAATAAAATTACTATTTTTAGTGATAGTGCACTTTTTGAAAAATGTTTATAAATAATAATAATTTAAATAATATAAACATCAAACAATAGTAATAATAATAATAAATGCTATCGTTACAAATAAATACATAAATAAATAAAGATTTTTTAGCTTAGTATGTTGCACAAATTTTAGCTTGTATTGTAGCTAACCAGTTTTTCAATAGATAGATGGTTACAGTCCAGTTATGTTTTTGGGTATCCAATTAGTTGATTTCATTGGATTTCAAACCGACCCAGCTCTTTCCACGGTCTCAAAAGCGCACATTAAACAGCACTATCCAAAAAACACTTTGAGCTTCCTCTAGCATGATCATGCCCTAAAAACTCGTACAGCATCTTCGCCTTGTGAGCTCTCTTGCTTCACCATCGCCGTTGCATATTACAAATGATGTTATTTAGCAAACGTCTAAACCGACACCCGTGGGATGCGGCAGTTGATGGGAGAGAATGCATAATATTGCATAAGGCATTAGCACAGTGTAAAGGCCGCAGTGATTGGTGTTAAGGTTTTCATTACTAGAAGTGAATAATTGCTTGTCACTCGGAGCTGGCTAGCCCACAATCATCCTCACTTCTGTGTCATCAATCAGCCGTTAAACTGCTGACGAACCGGGCTCCCTGTTTAAGAGCAGTGGCGGAGACCCTTTGTTTGCTTCGTTACCTTTGAGGAAGAATGCGAAAGAAATGCGCTGTTGTTGAGGAAGCTGATGGACAGGACAAGATGTAGCTTTGACTTTGGATATGTTTCAATGGAAGATGAAGGGAACTATGTGGGAATTCAGTCACCGTGATTTTGCCAAGTAAGACATGTTCCTGGATCAACATATTTTGTTGATCCTGGTACAACATTCCTGTCTGAATATTTAGTCCTATCCCCAACACTGATGTAGAAGCACCTAACCCTGGCTTTAAGCCTAATCTTGACATAAACTGTAGACCTGTCCCTCAAATCTGATTGGTTGACCGGAATGTTGTTCCAAGATTAACAAAGATGTTGACATTGGAAAATGTTGTACTTGGTGAAATCACGTTCACCATGGGAAATCAGATGAAAGGTGCGCAAAAATGACATATTTCAACTTTAAGATGTAAAACGTGCTTGTCAAAGGAACAAAGACGTGCTAAACTGAAATAAAACACAGGCCTATCTAAGATAGTCATAATCATCAATAAAGTCACTATCCGTGTATCTTTTCAATTCCTCCAGCAGTGTTTACTTAGAGAACGGAGTATGAATCTCAATGCCTCCTAGTTGTTACATGTGGCCAGTTGCATCTCCTGCACATCAGACTGTAAGTTGAGGCAGAGAGTGCAAGACAAGCTTTTTCATTCTTTTCCCTTTTTATGAAGTTCTTTTTTATGCAATGAAGTCTCCCCCCATGAGAACGGAGGGTCATGTACACACTATTACTGATGTAAGTGCAATCAGGATAAAATGCCAGAGTTCCGCAAATGATGATGGCTGGGAGAAAGCGTGTGTACTCTTGCATGTGTTGTATGAGTGCAGCTGTGCGTGACATTAGTATTAACCTACATGTTTGATCTAGAGATTGACTACTAACACAACCTGTAATCATTCTATCTATCCATCTATCTGTCTATCCATCTATCTGTTTATCTAGACATCTAGATTTCGACCCGTTCCCCTGTCTATGTGTCAATCTACTTATCTGTCCCTCAGTCTATCCATCCAACTATCCATCCTTCTTTTTGTCTATCTATCTATCTATCTATCTATCTATCTATCTATCTATCTATCTATCTATCTATCTATCTATCTATCTATCTATCTATCTATCTATCTATCTATCTATCTATCTATCTATCTATCTATCTATCTATCATTAAGTCTGCTAAATCTTGCAGCCGGTTTGTTTACCAGCTCCACACTGGCATCACACTCTGAGATTTCTGAAAACTTAATATCCATCATGAAAGAACCAGCAGGGTCCAAGGGCGGGGCTCAGTCTGCTCCTCTTGCCGGAGTAAACACTGGTCGGGCGGGCGGGCAGGCAGAGAGAAGAGCGGCAGCAAGGAGCGATGGGAGATCAATAGCTTAATGGAATTAGCCCGGCTTTGAAAACACCTCTGCCAATCATATTTACCGAGGCTTGCTTTTCAGCGCCAAGCCTGCTCAATATTTAAAGCCAGAGCCTCTGAATCGCTATCAGTACCTTAACACGGCAGCTGCTGTCCGGGGCAGTTTAACTCTAAGGCTGAAAAATGCGATTCAAGTTCTTGTTAAAGTTGGGATGCGAATACGGAAGGCTGATTTCTTTTCACTTTTTTTTAATATGGCCCAGGGTGCATTGTTGACGTATTTGGAAGAAAATGTGATTTGCGGTGCCCATGTACACATACGCTTGCACAAACACACTTACGGATTCCCAACGCACCCAGATAACTTAATTCACAGCGTAGCTGCTCGGCTTGACATTTTAAACCGTTCTACCAAATTGTCTCTGCATGGCACATGCTTAAATCTATTTCCTGTCTGGTTAGTGGGCAAGAGTGGTTTACCTTCCAGCTTTCACTGAACCTGACCTCCTCGCTAAACAAGTTAGAGGATCCACCTAACTTGCCCAATCTGGGTGTGGGGGTCAAAGCCATCAAAGACCCTGGAGCTCAAGAGAGTCCAAATGCCCGGGCAGGCCAAGCGCACAGCCTAAGAGTCATGTGGCTCGGCCCGATTACGGACGCAGAGCAGATGCCCACCTGCTCCTGCTGAACCTGGCCCACCATTGGGCACACGGGGTCGACCTGGGGCGCCTTAATACGCCCGCTCCATCTGTCGCCTCGAGAAGCGAAGGCCTGAGGCAGCCAAGAACGCCAGCATTCCTCCAGATTCCATTCCATTCCGAGTCTGGCCAGGTTGGAGAACGGAGTCATGATTAAACTGCCGGTCTTCTCTAGTTACTCCGTTATCGCCCACACGCAGTGGCTCGTATTGTCCCGGCTGACAAACTTGACATTGAACGCGCTAATGTAACAAGGGAACAGGAGCGGAGAGAAAAAGTTGACAAAGCCTTCTTGTCTACTCAGATGCAGCTCAATCTTTCTATTAAACAAAGACAGCTAGTCGGGAAATGCTGTTTCCTGCACTGCAAATGCATGATACAACAGAAGAGGCAGGATGAGGGAAGTCAGCAGTGTGTTTGAGGATTTCATAGTAAATAAAACAAGATATGTCTTGTTCGATATCTACACGGGCCACAGAAAGCATTTGTCGAATTTGCTGCGTCAAAAAAAGTAAATAATAATAATAAAAAACTCCAAAATGTACACATAATAGATAAAAGATATGTCCATATTATTATATATAAAACATTTCAACTATTAAACATGTTACAAAACGTGTAGTTACAGGCATGACTCTGTAAGGCCAAAATTTTCTCATTCATTCTCTCTCCCATCTCTCACTCCTGGTCATAAATGATTATTATCAGTTCAAAGGCTCCCTTTATTCTAATTGCCTTGTAAATAAACTTGCTTGTCATTATTTCTCAAGCCAATTACATGCTGTCTAATAGCAATGCTTAATTAGCACACACTCTGCCGGAAAAGAGTGCGGGCGAAAAAGACAAAGAGAAGAAATGAATGGAAGCACAAGACGAATGTTGGTGGGGAGGGAGGGCAGCATTCTGCGCCTAATTATATAGTCGTCAGTTTTTCTCAGCGAGCACAATGCCCGTTAGTCATTCCCTCCCCTCCCCTGCCTCTCTCGGGTACCGTTCAATGGCCCCATACAATGGCCCTCTCCATGAGGTCTGACCCATAGGCCTTAACAGCAGGTTGGCAAGCCTGGCATTACAGAAAAGAGGGGAGAAAGACAGTTTGTATAGGAATTACTCTCCATTTCTTTTCTTTAAAGACAGAGATTGACAGTGGTAATCTCTCTCTCCTGACGCCGGGCTATTTGCATTGCACTTCAAGTCATTTTCCACTGAAGCAAAAATCATGGCTAAATGTTTTATTTGCGATGACAAATGGACAACATAAGTGCCCTTTTATTTATTTTTTCTATAGTTATATAGTGATGAAAGTATGATGACTGAACTATTTTATGTGCCAAATAATTTTACTTCAATCATGACAAGTCTAGTTTTAAATAGTTTTAGCATGTTAATGAATATGGCAATGTAATGTATTTGGTCTTGGCGGACAAGATCTGCTATGTTGCTGCTGCTCTTGATTATTCTGCAGAGCAAGTATGCTACTTCTAATAGATACACACACACGCTGCTGCTGAATAAATAGACATGCATAAAACCTGTAGTAGATCTAGGCAGGTGGAGCTGGGGGAGGTGGAGGGTCTCAGAAGAACTCTGAGAACAGCAAACAATAAACCAGACAATTTAAATGTTGAGCAAACAATTTAATTGGCTGCAGCATCAGCAGAGGCCAATCAGTTTGTGCCATGCGGTAATGATGCAATTGCTTGCAAATTGGATGTAAAGGACCGATCAGCCTCTGGAGAGTTTCATGACTGATCAAGATATACTTGAAGTCATATGAAGACAATAAATATGTGATTTTATTTCACAATATGGTTAAAAATAGTACATGAATATATGAAAAAATCTTCTTTCAAGAAAATTGCACATTCTATTAATCTTTCAAAAAAAAGTTTAGAATAGCTAGCTGTTACCTTAATAATATTTTATGTAAACATCTTGCTAACTTAAGAAATTATAAAAGTATCATATTTTATAAATTATACTGTAAATGGAATACAATAATAAATAACCTCTAAATCAGAGACATAATAATAATAACAACATGTAAAAAAAAAACTTCAAAAGAGTTCAAAATAGCAGATTGTTGTCTTAATAATAATAATATATTTTAATCTATAATAAATTTCATATTTTTTGTAAACTGAATAACATTTAAATCAGACACAACAATAATAATAATAATAATAAATCTTTTTTTCTCAAATGTTTTCACAATAGCTGACTGTTATTTTAATAATATTATTAATAATAATAATAAATTTACAAATCAATGTCAAATTAAAGAACTTATAAAATATTTCACATTTAATGTAATAGAGACATAATAACAATAAATCATTACAAAAATCAATGTAAACTGAATATAACTGAATTTACATAAATAAATAAATGAATACAATAACAAATAATCTCTTAATCAAAGACATAATACTAATAATAAATTATTATTATTATTATCATTATTATTGTTGTTAGATACATGTTCTCACTCTGAGCGCAGAAAACAGGAACCAACAAAGAAAGTAGAAAAAAGCAATACTGTCCCTCTCTCTAGGCTCTGTTATCGGGGCATTTCAACCAGACTCGGGTGAAGGTGTGGTGATTACAACTGTGTTAAGAGCCGACATAGATCTGTACATGCCAAGATTAGACTCTGGCCATTTACAGGGTCCGTGAGCGTGTGTGCTTGCGCATGGCTTAATACAAGACACCTGCTGCTGTAATCGTGCTTCTGTTATCCTCATTCTGCATCAGTCCATTGCTACACTTTCACCCTGTTATCAGCTGCCACTCTCCCTCTATCCTGTCCAATCAAATTTGTCACGGCGAGGCCGCCAGTGTGGAGGGGAGGGACACGCTGTGCTGATAAGAGCCAGACTCGCAAAGGCTAATTTATTTATTTTTATTCGGTATTTCACGCCTGACGCTCTTTTTTTGCTCGATTCTGAAATTTCTCGCTCTGTTCGGTTATCAGTTTGGCATTAGACGGGTAGGGGGCGGATCAGGTGGAGATAATATTGGCCGCTGTTCAGCTTGGCAATCGGAAACAAGGTTACTGTTTACAAGAGACTCTGTATAACGACAGCAATTCATCAAGATGTTAAAAATAAGAGCAGATATAGACAGGTTTACATAGAGTGTCTACTGTGATCTTGACAACAAACTCACGAATATTATAAATGCATATTTACATTTAGAATTCTTTCATTATTCATGAAAATGTAAATACTAATATATAAATATAAATACTGCATTATGTGGAGTCATCATCAAGGTCATCATCAGTTACAACCATTGCATTTACTCTCCGTGTGAAGTTTACGGCCTAAAAGTCTATTATTTGCCTGGATTTGTTGTGTTCATGTTGTGTGAATGTTTCTTCTTAGTAAACAGCAATAAAACCTGCTTGTTAGCCAAAAAAAATTTAAGAAATCGGTCCCTCTGAAACTGAATAAGCACATATTGCAAATATTGAAAATCATATGGAAAAATTGAAGACATAAAGATGGAAAAATAGAATTTTTTGACAGCAAATCCCATTCACTCAGTGTTAAGCAGACTGCGTGGTTGGCTCACGTCGGCAGCATCTGGGTCCAAAGTTGCCCTGACACACCAAACCGACGCTCGACACCCCACGGCCAAGTAGCACGTGTGTTCTGCGCCAGCGTAAAAAGAAATGCCTTTCCGTACCAGCAGGTGGCTTGAACAGTCAACCAGAATGATCAGATGGCCCAACTGAACGACGAGCTCCGACACCGATTCAACATGTCAAATCGGGCGAAAAAAAAGCAGACGACGACCAACTTCAGCCGACGGTGCGAAACTCACTGAGAAAACTTAGTCAGTCGATGAGCAAAAACTGCCCGACGGCCAACCGTCGGCTTGGTGTGTTCCAGACTTAAGTTTAAGTACTGAAATAACTGAAACTAAATCTGAAGAGCTAAATATAAATATTATTTAAAAAACTAAAACAAAATGACAAATTCACACAATCACAAAATTACTAAAACTTAAATACATTTAAAATAAAAATATAAAAATAAAAGCTAATTCAAGATATTAATAAATACTATAATAGTATACAAATCATACTAATAACACTTTGAGTCACAGTGTAGCTTAAATTACTACCTAAAAGCAGCTCCAAAATGTAGGTAATTTGAATGATTTATTTGCTTTTTTTTTTTTTTTTTACTTAAAAGTGATTATCTGTGTTTATTTTAGTGGCTGATATTGTTTCAAGTAGAAAATTGGAAATTCCAATATTCCAAGTCCTTTTTATTAAGAAGATTGTTTGCAGAATAAAAATCAAAAAGTAACTGTAACTTTTTATCTCACAATTATGAGTTTGTATCTCGTAATTCTGAGAATAATAGTCAGAATTGTGAGTTTATCTGCAAGAAAAAAAAGTCATTATTACGAGATGAAAAGTCGCAATTACCTTTATTTATTTATTTATTTTTTATTCCATGGAGGAAACAAGCTTCCATACTTTCGATGTTCCTGCCAGCCTGCACAGTTGCCATAGTACTACTACCATCTTCATTTCAACATCTGTTACACATGCAACCCTCAAACTTTCCTTCCTGCAATTGCTCTTCACTGGGTGCTTTCTTTGTTTCTCATCATTTGAAAAACATACAGAGCAGCAGGAGAACAACCCCCTGCTAGAACATTTCGAACCCTTCCTTCCCTCCTTCTGACCATTGCAAACTACAAATGCATTGCTTTTCCTTTTATTATATGCAGGTACATTCACAATGAGGCACTTAGGTTGTGCAAAGAGAAATGGAGATATTTACAGCAAAGAGAGAGCTAGCTGAAATGGATGTAAAATAACAATGTGACTTGTTTGTTTTCCTTCCAGCTCCAAATAAAGTAGAACACAGATAACAGGGTGCAATGATCACTGGCACTGTGAGACGGGTACCGGGCGAACATGATGGACTCGGTTTGAAAAGGAAGTCTTTATGAAGCATCTATTCCCCAAGCGTATTCAGACAGAAGAGAGTTTTAGTGCAACCATTTCCACATCTACATGATTAAAACCTTCTGGCCAAAATGATACTATTTTTCTTAAAAACAACAAAAAAACAATATATATTTAAATAATATATTATTAAAGGTTTTCTTTAAAAAAAAAAAAGTATATTATAGGAAAGCTCCCTTGAAGGGTTGCATCATTGCTCTTCCCTTAAGATAGTGCAAGATGACGACTAACCCTAACCTGGTTTGGGAGGGGGATTCAAAGTGCTTGTTTATTTCCAGATGGGCAAAGAAACCAGATATTTTCACACATGGAAGCATACAAAGCCTTTGTGCCAGCCAATCCAGCTATGCCTCAAAATATTTACCGACAAGGCCTCTGGGTTACGCACAGCAATTTGTTAGGAAAATAAATGACAAGATGGGTTACAGTAAATGAGGAGGAAAGGAGGACATGGAACATCAAGCCTGGCATATATAAAAGGAAATTGTATTTCAGTTTGCAGGTTGAGATTGAGAAAACACAACTCCTCAAGGTAGTAGCTGTTAAAACAGAAGATGAGTAGAGTCTACAAAAAGCGTGGGATGAAGTTAAATTTAGACACGATTGACATTTTGTCAGGGTTCTTGCAATGAGTGATTTTGCATCTCTTAAAATACTAGGCAAATAGGGACTGTTACAACTTATGCACTACTACATTTAGCACAAAGTATAATTGAAAAAAAAATGTGTTAAAAAATTTTGAACTGAGAAATCATGTAAGATGTCATCATACTATAAGAATATCCTGTAAGTTTCAGAACTGAAAACTTCCTTGTTAGTCCAAAAACAGCTTTTATTGTTACCAAGCCCAGATAACAAATTGTTGCGGAATGTGCCTATGACCGCCTCTGCAGAAGAAAATCAACGCCTACTTCATCATTGCAACATTAGTCCCACCCACTGGATCCTAATACTAGGAATGGTTATTTATTTTCAACAATCTGAAGGTCTCAGTTGAGCAATATTTATTTGTATTCAGTACATTTTACTGTGGATTCTTTCAAATTTCGGCACAGGCATTTCAAACAGACTTTTACATTATGGACTCGACACAGTAATGCAACAACATGTAAGTAACTGTGTTAAATCTAATGCCTGATCTGTGACCAGTCATTTCTGATGTGTAATGATGTACAGTCAGATGTTCTTTGTCTGTGTGTCAGTAAACCAAACGAATCTAAACGGTCAACTTCACATTGTTTCTCTAAGTAGGATGAAAAAATCTTACATATAGAAAGCGATCAAAGAACGCATTCAAAGATGTTAGCCAATCAGAGCAGTGGGCGTTCACACTGAAGCCTCACAGCAGACACGCCCCTTAAAACAGATAATTCAGAGGAATAAAATTAGGGTAGGAAAAACGCCTTTAATTTCTAAATTATGACCATTTTTTTATGTTAAAATCATATTAACACTATAAGTGCACCCCAGGAAACATTATAAATAATAAAATGATGCAGTTCATGATACCTTTAAATATATTTTTTTAAATAAATCATATATAAATAATATGTAATTGATTATTTTGATATATATATATATATATATATATATATATAATTAAGGTTAATACATTAAGTACATTTAAGTATATTATGAAACGCTAATGGTCAAAGAATAAAGCCCTGTGGGACACCATAGTTAAAAATATCAGTAGGCAATTCTGTGCAAAAATACTTTACCCAATACTTTCTTAAAGAGTTTATTTTTAATGTATACAGTGACATTCAAAATAAAGAGATGAAAACAAAATAAATATTTAGGATTCAGCAATATTTCTAGGTTTCTAATCAAAAAAGCTAATATTTATGAATAAAAATCACACATTCACAATTTGAAAATTGCATGCTGTGAATGGCCCTTTCCGAACTGAGCAATTTTTGGGTCACAACCCAGCAGTTTGAGAACCACAGATCTACACGGTTCTTAATTAAAAGGCAAACGCACATAAAAACACGCAAAAACATGAAAATCTGTTTCAAAATTGCTGCAGTTCCTTCTTCAATGGACATCAAACTAGCAGTATTCAGGCCAGCGCCTGCATCAACACACAGATTCCTTTTGGCCTTAGACTCTGGCAAGCACCTTCCATCACACATTTCCAGTACGGAGGAGAAACGGGCAAGATTTCCTACGCCGAGCCTCCTTTCCTATGCCTTTCATCAGCCGCCAATGTTCCCCACGCTTGAAACAAACAAAAAGGATGAGCGAGAGAGAGAGGGAGAGAGTGGAGGGTGGGGGGAGCGGGAGATACAGCTGATGCTGTAATCACCCTGGATATATGCAATACATTTTTCTGCTGGAGCGAAGCTGCCATCTTTCCTGAGACCAGATGGCGACATTACAACACTAAGGTTGAGTGATTACACCTTACAGACCGAGAGGTTCGGGAATGGGTGTGAAGACAAGATACTACTACCGTGAATTATTTTCTTCACTCACTTTTATGTATTCTAATATCTGTATTTTTGTTTGAGACTAAAAAAAAAGTGATATTCTTGGTAATTTAATAATGGACACTATCATGATGGAAATAACTTGCCATATATTGAAGTACCTTACAGTAACATTAAACACAATGGTACAGTGGGGTCCCAAATTATTATTTTTTTTCATAAATTACATTTTCAGAAGTTTAAATAAGACTTTGAATCCCGGTTATTTTATTTAAATAATGACAAGCTCCTTGAAAGAAAAAATTTAATTATTCATTTTTGATATGTTTATTTTACTTCTTTAATTTATATAATGGCCAACCTCTTTGAGAGGAGAAAAATACTAATTTATTTATTTTTTTAATTTTGAAGAAAATAAATAAATGTATATACTTCCAAATTATGTTCTACACTTACATTTAAAACTGCCATAGATTATTATTAGTGATTAATTGTTAAAAAAAAAAAAAATATTTATGCATTTATTAATTTTACTACTAAAATATTTATAATATATATTTAATTACTTTAAAGGTGCCGTAGAACGTGTTTTCAAAAGATGTAATATAAGTCTAAGGTGTCCCCTGAATGTGTCTGTGAAGTTGCAGCTCAAAATACCCCATAGATTTTTTTTATTCGTTTTTTTAACTGCCTATTTTGGGGCATAATTAAATATGCACCAATTCAGGCTGTGGCCCCTTTAAATTCCCGTGCTCCCCACCCCCGGAGCGCGCGCTTGCCTTAAACAGTGCATAAACAAAGTTCACACAGCTAATATAACCCTCAGAATGGATCTTTACAAAGTGTTTGTCATGCAACATGTCTAATCGCGCAAGTACTGTATTTATTTGGATGTTTACATTTGATTCTGAATGAGTTTGATGGTGCTCCTTGGCTAAAGCTAACATTACACACTGTTGGAGAGATTTATAAAGAATGCAAGTGTTTAAAAAATGAAAATAATGACAGTCTTGTCTCCGTGAATACGGTAAGAAACGATACTTAACCTAACTTTAACCACATTTAACAGTACATTAGCAACATGGTAACGAAACATTTAGAAAGACAATTTACAAATATCACTAAAAATATCATGTTATCATGGATCATGTCAGTTATTATTGCTCCATCTGCCATTTTTCGCTATTGTTCTTGCTTACTTACCTAGTTTGATGATTCAGCTGTGCACAGATCCAGATGTTAATACTGGCTGCCCTTGTCTAATGTCTTGAACATGGGCTGGCATATGCAAATGTTGGGGGCGTACATATTAATGATCTCGACTGTTACGTAACAGTCAGTGTTATGTTGAGATTCGCCTGTTCTTCAGAGGTTTTTTAAATAAATGTGATTTACACAAGAAGGAGGAAACAACTGTGTTTGAGACTCACTCTATGTAAATTCCATGTACTGAACTCTTGTAATTCAACTATGCCAAGGTAAATTCAATTTTTAATACTTGGGCACCTTTAAAAAAACTTGGAAATAATTAAATTATTGTAATTATAAAACAGTTTATTTGATTTTTTTTTACTTATTTGAATAGTGACCAACCTCTTAAAAAAAAAAAAAAATAAATAAATAATAATAATAATAAATAAATTATATATATATTATATATATATATATATATATATATATATATATATATATATATATATATATATATATATATATATATATATATATATATATATATATATATATTAATTCTCTTGTTATTGATATTGAAGATATTGTTCTTCAACTTAATTTACAGAAGATAGATTATTGTTAATGGTTAATAAATTAGATTTTGAATCCCATTTATTCAATGTGGTCTCAGCTAACCATTCTATATGAATATGGTAATCAAATATGCTAATCAAACAGTGCCGTTGTATTACCATCTGATACCATCACTGAACCATGGCACTCTTTTGTAGGGCCTACTAAGAAACCATCTGCCCAGTCCCACTCTAAAAACGACTCAACAATGTCCATGCTCTCAAACCCATCCCATATAAGAGCTACACATGGGATATGGGCGGATAGTCAAGTGTAAGTGCACCTGGGTGGCATGGTCACACCAGAGAAACATATCCTATCAGAGCCAGGCAATCTTGTTGCTCCGTGGTGGAAACCGAGGATTCGTGAGCCAGACTAATCTTGGAGACAGAGGTCAACAAGTTTGGAGAGTGATGTGGAGAAGCATGACACACCTGTCACATCGCAGCTTCACTGTGAAATCCAGGCATTACCCATTCAGTGGAATGAAATGGAAATGGAATGAAAGGAAGCGTTACCAAGACTACGCCTGGAGATGGAGTGCGGGGAGGTGAAAATCGGATGTGAAAAAGGAAGAGAAAAGAGGGGGAGAACAGCGAGGAGATGTCGCGGTTAGAAGAACAAAGGACTGGAAAAAGGAAAGACAGTGTGCAAGGGCAACTGCTACTTCTCGTGGGAATATGACCAGCAGATGTATATAAATGTTTTCTTTCCTTCATATGTATTGCCAGTTTGTATGTTTATAGATAGCTTAAAAACATTTAAACATTTCAAGACAGACATACCACGAGATTATTAAATGATATCTGCTTTTTGAAAAAGTACATTATCAGAGAGAGAGAAAAAAAAAAAAAAACATATACTAGCTGTATTTCTGGTAAAGAACTACTTGACCCATAATCCTAAAGAGATCCTCTTTCAATTCAGCAATTACAGAAATTGCTGTTACCATGGAAAAAGAAATTCTAATGCTCCAATAATAAAGCCCTGTGGGACCCCGTAGTTTAAAGTATCAATAGGACATTCTGCAAAAAAAATAAATAAATAATCAAAATCTCAGGTTTTATTACCCAATATGTTCTTGAAGATATTCATATGAATGTATACAGTGACAATCAAAATGAAAAAGTAAGATAAATAGAAAGATAAATTTGTACTATTTATGAAAGTTTAATAATATTGTACCACTTATGTTTCAACCACATCATTTACAATGCTTTATTGGATCAATAGTTCATTCCTTTATAAAAGACATTTTTAATGTTTTTAAGGGTTAGTTCACCCAAAAATTTAATTTAATTAAAAATTAAAAGGATATTTTTGATGAACCACACATAGGCAGCAAAGTCATTGCACCTTTTGAGGTCCAGAAAGGGAGTAAAACCATTGTTAAAATAGTCCTATGTGTGGTTCAGATACCCTCGGATTTCATCAAAAATATCTTAATTTGTGTTCCGAAGATTAACGACGGTCTTACTGGTGACTTAGGGTGAGTACCTAATGACAGAAATTTCATTTTTGGGTGAACTAACCCTTTAAATCGAATGTGATTAATCTTGTAGTTAGTTTGCTTAGTTCATTGGTTTAGCTTATGAATGAGAATTCTTCCAAAATGAGCCAAAATCCATGTCCATAAAGCATATTAAATGACATAACAGTCTCTGCACACTAATAGCAAACTATTATTTTTTATATATATTTGAATATTTTGCAGTAATTTAAAAAATAATAAATTAAAATCAATGTTTACATTAAACTTAAATTAAACAATTCAAACTTTTTAGTTTAATTTAGACATTAATATTACTATGAACACTTCAAACTTTTTAGTTAATACTCAATGTTATCAATAGTATTACTATCATCAATAGTATTTTTAAAAATCTATTTAAAAAAAAAAAGGAAAAGGAAAAACACTTGCTGAAAGGCAGCAGAACAAGCCTACACTCACTCACAATTAAAATGAGGCTAACAGTAATTGAAGATGAGCAAACCTCATGGCAACATCTCTTCAGTAAGGCAAACAAAAAATTCACAACAATTATTTCAAAAAAGACAAGCTTTCAAAGAATAAGGTCATCCTGACGAGTAATAAGAGCTGTGTCTTTAAATTCACAACCAAGAACTCTCATTGGGCGAGCTTCAGATGATTAAGAACAGCGTGGAATGGGCGAGTACATATTTGCCCAACGGCGCACCGCAGCAAATACGACGACACACATGCAAGACACACCTCTGGTGTCTCTCACCGGCATCATTATTTTCCCTTTCTTTACCCTTACATCCTTCTCTCCCTCTCTGAATTTCTTAAAGTAATTCACTCACTTCCTCCCCTCTTCTGACATTCACCATCTTTCTCTCCGCTCTCAGCCACCCCTGGCAAGCTGACAGCCGCAACCCCTCCCTGTCTCCCCAAACCCCTCAGGCGCTTTCTCTCGCACACACACTCTCCCTTTCTTTCTATCTCTCCCTCCCCCCTTCAACCTAGTGACAGGGAGTCTTACTCATCTCCAGCCATAGCCCACAGCGCTCCGCCAACATCTGCTTATATAACTTGGTTTAATTTGAAGTATCTATGCCCGAACTGTCAGGCATCTCTCTCTACTCTCCTTTCTTCTCTCAACATCTCTTCTGTCCTTTTGTTCTGTTCAGATGGGATCCAATAATAATACGTTCCGAATACATCCTTAGCGTTGTGTAAAAAAATGGCAAGGTTATGGGTTCTAATACCACCAGTAAATAATATAATATAGATAATATGCCCATATTCAAAAATACTATCAAATTTATTGCTGTATATGATATACCAATTAATTAAGTATACATCACCCTCCTATTAATTGTTGTGGCAGACGAGTAAAACATTGAATAAACAAAAACTGGAAGTCATTTGAGCAATATCACAGGAACAAGAGTGTTACACGAATCAGGCAACTGCGAGATAACGATTGTTACCTCAACAAGTTATTGCATAACTTAGATTTTAATATTCCCAGTTACTGTGTTTGTTTTTATCTATGTAAACAGTTCCAAGGATAAAGCAGAACCACTGCCTATCTCTGAGCAACACATATGGTGTTGAGTTCCCGGATGAGTCAGCATTTTTGAAAGAATCGATTGAATGATTCATTGACTCACTTAAATACAGTATGTTTTATTTCTAAATTAATTGGGCTATATTGTATGAATGTGTGTAGTGTAAATGTAATCCGATTCCAGACGTATTACATTCGCCATGTTGCATCACTTTGCTGCCATTCACAAATCCTCTCCCGTGGTCTCATGGGATAGTAAGGTGTCCCAATTGTATATGCAGACTCTACTTTTTGCTTACTCTTTTATAAATCTGTGAATTCAGACATACCACTCTTGTCACATACTGTTTTCTACTATGTAGTAGGTAAGTATGCAATTTCAAATCCAGACTTAGTGTTTCTGAACAAATCAGTTAATTGAACGATTCAACAAACTCACTCAGAAAAGTTCTGTTTTTGAATGAATCAATGTTTTCAACAAATCAATGGAGTGAATGACTCAATGAATCACCCATAAAATCAGTTGATAGAATGATTCATTGAAAATTGTTTGGGAATGAATCAGTGGTTTTGATTGAATTGCTAAAGCGAATGATTCAGTAATACAGTCACTTGCCGCCATCGACTGTATCTTTTAAGTGGTTGAGTCTGGGTCTACTGGTGTACAAATGATTGTATTTGATTATTTTTTTTAAATAATTTTGCAGTCAATGCACTAAATTATTAAGTAACTAAGCGAACCCTCCACCACCCCCCCACCCCCCAAAAAAAGTGTACCCTAAATGCGCTATACATAAAAGCAACTGCCAAAATAATAATGCATCCCTAATCTTGTAGTACAGTGAAAGTCATTGGGGAATCAGGTTGTGGGCCTTACAATGATGGAGGACAATAAGAATAGTACTTTATGCACAGAAACAAGTCCAAACTGAATCCACACACTAGTTTTTGAGGGAAAATTAGGTGCTAACTCACTGCGATACACCCTCCACAGAGTGCTCTACTTGAGTTAATGTGGAATCTTGGTCCTCCAGTGTTGTGGCAGGATACCAAGGGTCCTCTGGCTGGATGTGGGCAGGCAGTGTCGGGCTTGTGATCACTAACGGACTTCCCCGGAGAGTACGCAAACACATGCAGCGGGAAGATAAGGCCTGCCTGGCTCTCTACTCCTGCTGCTCCAGTGAGTCTCCTTGCACGGGGTGCCAAGAAGCCTCCCTGACAATCTATCGCCAAGTGATGCCTCTATTACAATGGCTGCCCCACAGCTACAAGAGGCCCTGCACCAGCTGCAGCAGATTATAATTAGAGGAACCATGAAGTGCCCTGGACACTGGCAATTGATCTGCCTCTGACAGTCCAATATTTCCACCAGGGAAATAAAACCTTGCGTCGCATCGCAGGCTGAAGTAGGGAGAAAATGTGCGTGCGTATATGTGTGCGCGTGGAGGGAAAAAGTGTTAAGATTCAGCGTGAATTTTGCAACTTGCCTGTTCAAAACATGACATTTTGTTGATTGTGCCGAGTAGCTGTCACTCTTTATCACATTGATGTTCAGATGGTCGGCTCTCGAGCAATAAGCACAGGCCCTTTTGTGTCCAACAATGAAGCGGAATGGAATTGCGGCTTAACCGCGTTAATTCAAGCCATGTTTTTATTTCTCAAATGAGCTGTATGGGATCTTTTGTTTGCCGTTTGAGTGAGCGGCTGTTTAAGTGTAAAAGTAATTTTGTGTCAATTCAACAAATAAATTAGATTTTTTTTTCTTCATCCCAGCATGTTGAAGCCATTGAAATGTTTCCCCGTCTTTTGTCTCCTTCCTGTTTTTCCATCAAGCTAAGCAGCAGATAAGTCTCAAACTCAAAGCCTATCAATGCTGAGCCACTAAAGAGGTTAAGCAACTACAAGCAAACCAGTAAGCAAGGACCAAAAGAGTCTTTTTATGGTGAAACAAAATGTAATATACAGAGCATGAGTCAAAAATAAAATCTTTTTTCAGCCAAATCAATCCTCTCAAACCAAGAGAATATTGATGTATGGGTGATTTTGGGTTCAACATTCATATCATACATTCAAAAATCATATCTTTTGGTTTGTGTTAATATTAAAGGTGCCCTAAAACTTTTTTAAAAAAAGATGTAATATAAGTCTAAGGTGTCCCCTGAATGTGTCTGTGAAGTTTCAGCTCAAAATACCCCATACATTTTTATTTTATTAATTTTTTTAACTGCCTATTTTGGGGCATTATTATAAATGAGGCGATTCAGGGCTACTGGCCCTTTAATTCTCGTGCTCCACGCCCACGGAGCTCGCGCTTGCCTTGAACAGTGCATAAACAAAGTTTACACAGCTAATATAACCCTCAAATGGATCTTTACAAAGTGTTCGTCATGCATGCGTCGGATTATGTGAGTATTGTATACTGTTATATTGTTTACATTGATTCTGAATGAATTTGAGGCTGTGCTCTGTGGCTAACGGCTAATGCTACACTTTTGGAGAGATTTATAAAGAATGAAGTTGTGTTTATGAACTATACAGACTGCAAGTGTTTAAAAATGAAAATAGCGACGGCTCTTGTCTCCGTGAATACAGTAAGAAACGATGGTAACTTTAACCACATTTAACAGTACATTAGCAACATGCTAACGAAACATTTAGAAAGACAGTTTACAAATATCACTAAAAATATCATGATATCATGGATCATGTCAGTTATTATCGCTCCATCTGCCATTTTTCGCTATTGTTCTTGCTTACTTACCTAGTCTGATGATTCAGCTGTGCACATCCAGATGTTACTGGCTGCCCTTGTCAAATGCCTTTCATAATGTTGGGAACATGGGCTGGCATTTGCAAATATTGGGGCGTACACCCCGACTGTTACGTAACAGTCGGTGTTATGTTGAGATTCGCCTGTTCTTTGGAGGTCTTTTAAACAAATGAGATTTATATAAGAAGGAGGAAACAATGGAGTTTGAGACTCACTGTATGTCATTTCCATGTACTGAACTCTTGTTATTTCACTATGCTGAGGTAAATTCATTTTTTCATTCGAGGGCACCTTTAATTATATTTTCTATAAATAATTTTCTTAAATATTCTTTATTATGCCAGATCTAAATTGACAAACATTTTCTCTCTCTATTAAAGCAATAAGATGTGAGTAATGCTGTATTCATCTCATTTCATTGTTCTCCAGCATCGTTCCATAAATTATTTGCCAATTACAGACTAAATACCCCCCAATTAAACATGAAGTCATCTAACCTACACACTGACAGTCCATTATTTAATAATATAAATTCTGCATTATGACATCATAAATGAATAAACCATGAGCGGGTGTAAGGAGGAACAGATTGAAATGAGCAACTGTCCTCTTAATTCTGATTAAGCCATCAGTCTGACTAGCCAGGCTGAGCCGAACCATCAGAAAGAAACTTCGTCATAAATACTTGAAGACTCAGTAAAACGGACAGAAATGAATGAGCGAGAAAGAGAAACAAGAGGATTTTTAATGGTGGCTATGAGGTTTTATTGGGTCTCCTTTTTCAACGAAATTCCTCATGAGACCTTTGAGGACAATGAACTCTGCTGCCGTCGTCTTTCATTATAAAACACAGTCGACAAAAATCATTTGATCTGTTTTATGAGAACTGACAAGAGCGGACATTGGGGTTAGATGTGGTGTGAAGTTTGGGGGCTGACACATCTTACCCCCATTGTTGGGGGTACATGACTATATGCATTACATACAGCAGCCTGTGACAGAGGTATTTAAAGGTAAGTAATTTAATTATTTAAGTAAAAATTTGTCATGTAAAAACACTTAAATGCAAATACTACTATATTTAATTTAAATATATATTTATAAAAATGTATATAATGTTTCAATAAACAGCAGACACCCTGAAACATAATTTGGTGAATAAGTTTTACCTCAGTCTCCTTGACTAGAAGTCAAGTTAAATAGTGGCACATCTTACCCCACTACCCCTTATCATACAGGCAGGCTATCAGAGATGTATCAGCCTGTGAAACAGTGTATCTTATAGCCAAACACGGAGTACATCAAGGCTCTATGCTTACCCTCATGTCTCATCTCTCTGACAGAAAGTAATGTGCTCTCTTTTCATCTGGGGGCCATGCCTGTATTATCGGTCTATTAGATGTATGGCAAGGCAAGACAATATTAATGGTCTTTCTCCTCCGCAAAATGAAAGAGGACTCTTGGAAAAAGAAACCACTCTCAGCTTCACTCTCAAGGCCGATGATGGTGCGGCAGATGAAAGGAGATTCGAAATGACCACTCTTTTGCTTGAGTAGCTGCTTTGACATATTGTAGCAGGCCCCTGGTTAGTAAAGGTCTGGGTAATTATGGGGAAAAAATAGCATTTGTGCTGTGCACCATAGCAAATTGTATTGGCTACAACTTAGCAATGGTTTCATGTAGAACCTTTGGCTGTCAAGGCAATGGTTTATGATTTTGGTGGGTCAATCCTTTTGATATGTCAAAGCCAAATAATTCATATCAGAATGCAGTGGATAGAAGACAACAAATTAATGATGCTCTGAACAAGCTCTTTGCTTGATCTTTTCATATATATATAGACCAGATCTTTGTGTGGAGCATACAGGCTGTTGTCAGAGTCCTTGTGCATACAAAGATCTAACTGAATTATTACAATTAATGGCAAAAGGAATGTTTGGAAATGTAAACTGATATTTCCTAATGACACACTACAGCAATATATATAATAAACCAGCTTAAAACCATTTTTTTGGGGTCAAAATACTAACGTGCCAAAGACTTTTGCACAGTACTGTAGTACTGTTTGTATATTTTTTTTATATATATATATATATATATATATATATATATATATATATATATATATATATATATATATATATATATATATATATATATATATATATATATATATATATATATATATATATATATATATATATATATATATATATATATATATATAGTGGGTACGGAAAGTATTCAGTTATCCTTAATAATATCCTTAAATTTTTCACTCTTTGTTATATTGCAGCCATTTGCTAAAATCATTTAAGTAATTTTTTTTTCCTCATTAATGTACACACAGCACCCCATATTGACAGAAAAACACAGAATTGTTGACATTTTTGGAGATTTATTAAAAATGAAAAACTGAAATATCACATGGTCCTAAGTATTCAGACCCTTTGCTGTGACACTCATTTATTTAACTCAGGTGCTATCCATTTCTTCTGATCATCCATGAAATGGTTCTACACCTTCATTTGAGTCCAGCTTTGTTTGATTATACTGATTGGACTTGATTAGGAAAGCCACACACCTGTCTATATAAGACCTTACAGCTCACAGTGCATGTCAGAGCAAATGAGAATCATGAGGTCAAAGGAACTGCCTGAAGAGCTCAGAGACAGAATTGTGGCAAGGCACAGATCTGGCCAAGGTTACAAAAAAAGTAAGGTTAAGGTTCCTAAGAGCACAGTGGCCTCCATAATCCTTAAATGGAAGATGTTTGGGACGACCAGAACCCTTCCTAGAGCTGGCCGTCTGGCCAATCTGAGCTATCAGGAAGAAGAACCTTGGTGAGAGAGGTAAAGAAGAACCCAAAGATCACTGTGAAAATACATAAAATATTATAGCTATTAGAGGTAGTAATAGAAAATATCAGCATTGTCTTTTGTTTTGTTCCTTTTTTATATTTTATTGTAAATAATAATTATTAATAATAATAATTAATAATCATTGGCAGTGAAAATAAAATAATCCAATATTATTAATATATTATTAAAATAAAAATATAATAATAATAATTCTAAATTATTATTATTATTATTATTATTATTATTATTATTATTATTAATATTATTGCTAATCATTCTGTCTGGTCATGTGATCTTCACATGGCAGCATCCATTAACTGGTGACCCAATATGTTAGTGTAAAAGTTTAAAAATTAGAAAAAAATTATGGTGCACCTTTAACTTTTTTCAGGAAAAAAAGGAAAGACAACACACAAAAAATTTGTAAAACTCTTGTTAAAAAAAAAAGTTAAAAACAAATAAATAAATAAATAAAAATTCTAATTCCTAACAATAGCAAATTCTCAAAAGAGTGCAGAGTTGGCATGGATGATTGAACCTAGAACATCTAGTGCATGTAAAGTCAATGCCAGGGTTGACACTGGCTTCAATGTCTGTCTGCATTAAAGCAGAAATTGTGAGTTTTCTGCATGAATGCATGGGCTAGTGATCTAATTTCTCTTGCTGTGCAGCACATTGGGAAAACTGGGGTGGACATGGCATGTGTGTATTTGTGTGTGTGTAGGTGTGTAGGTGTCTGTGTGTGTGTGTGGTGGGAGGGGGTGATTATAAAGCAGCAGTTGAAGCAAAAGGGGTCGAAGGAGCCTTTCGGCTAATTATAAAGCGCAGGCTTAATTGGAAACCAAAGCCGTTATTTCCTATCATAAGCCCAAGAATGCGTTGTTATCTTTTTTATCTGCTCCATTTATGCAGATAGTTTATAATGAGACCCCATTACAATTATGCACAAACTGAGAACAAAGGCTGACTTGCACCGAAAGTACAGGACTTTCAAATTAAAATATCTTGTTTAGGTTTGAGCTTCACTATCATGCCAACTCAGAGACCTCAACCTGAGATGCTTCATGAGATGCCTTAAAGGGACAGTATTTATATCACCCAAAACTGAAAATGAAAATTCTGACATAAATTTTCTCACACTCATGACGTTCCCGACTTCTGCGGAACACAAAAGAAAATAAAAACGCCTGCCCGCTAGTCAAGCTGAGTTCCCAAATACAGGAAACAGGAGTTCACACCTTTCAATGGCAGTAAGGACTTCGGTGTGAATGTTCTATATTTAAAAGGCATTAATGCAGGAAAGGCCTGTTGGGTCATGCAGGGATGCTGTAGGCTGCAAACTGGCTGTAGGGGAGCTTTAAGCACACCAATGCTTCCAATCCCCAGAGAAAAAGCATCGCCACTGAGCGAAAAAAAAGAAAAAATGGCTTTGATGGGAGACGGGATTGCGAGACGCAAGTAAATATGTAAAGCGAAAGGGGCGAAGGAGGGTTCAAAAGAAGCACAGCATTAAAGAGAGAGAGTGGGCACTCGAGCGAGTAAATCTTGGGAGTATTTTTGTCATATGGATGAACAGATTAGTACAGGCAAAGCAGTCATTAAATAGCCTGAAGGATGTGTGTTCAGGTAAGAAGACGCTTCGGTGTTGAACAGAATGATTTGCTCCTGATTTGCATCCATCGTTAATTGCATTGCGATGCACTGAGGTGGGGAACAATCGAGGAAGGGAATGCTTTTCAACAGGACGAGTTTGTTTTCACATGCAGCACGCACACACTTTGGCACGCCGTCAAACGTTGGAATAACATGCAAGCTTTTTTCCCCATTTAGTCGGTTGACAATGCACGAGGATGGGGAAGCAATTATTTGTTTTCCTCTGAAACTCAAATTTGTTTAAAGCAATGCATTTACAATCCAAACTGGGTTCAGTAATGGCAGGTAGACTGTCTGTCTGAAGCCCACGGACAGATTTCTTGACTGGAACAAACTCAATTGAATCCAACGCAAAAAACGCAAAAGCTACGCCAATTTAAAACAACACAATTTAATTCTCATCTGCTCTCGACAATCCCTTTGGCGTGCACAATTACCTAAGTGTTAAAGACAAGGTCCAAATGGCTGAACCCGTTTCAGCACCTTGGAGAGCATCACTGACAGCCTGAAGACATGAGAACTAACAATGTGACAAACAGACAATATGTGCAAGTGTAATAGCCTGTACTGATATTTGATTTGAAATCTAACAAAACAGGACTAATATTCAAATTATTCATCCCCATATATAATAACATATAATTGTACAACTGATAAAAAACAAAGTATAAATAATAATATAAATTATTATTTTTATTATTTATTAATAAATTATAAAATAAAAACAAATGAATATAAACAATACTACTAATAATAATGATTTATTATAATTATATAATATTATTGTTGTTGTTGTTATTATTATGGCTACTTTTTATTTTATAATTTATGTAAGCAATAAGGTACTCGAGGCTGTGCTGAAGTCACGGCTGAAGGGCGTTGTTAGGCACGACGTGAACCCCTTCAGCTGTGACTTATTCATATATATGAATAACTGTGACTGATTGCTTTTATAAAACGGTTACCACACAATACAAATATTAAAGCCAAAAATATTTATCAATGCAACTTTCATGAAGTAAACTTTCACTAAAGCATTCCTTCCACCGGAAAAAATAGTCCCTGACCGTGAACAGCGACAGAAGTGACATTATTATGCCATTAGATGGTGGCAAAGACTGCCTTTATGAGTGTGTCAGTCAGTAGCGAAGACTTTTACATTGAAAAGACTGAATTTTTTCTGAACGGGGAACAAGACGCAACTGACAAATGCTTTGACTAGCACTGTCAGTCACGGGAAAACCCCTTAACTGTTAAAAGGACGAGATAATACATCCGACATCGGACATTATGAACATAGGACTGACCTGAAGGAAAATGCTAAATCTGAATGCAGGTAATAAACTCGCTCACTCTATCTTTTTCTCACGATACTCTTCTACATAATACAGTAAGTTTCAATGAACAATATCAATTGAGAACATATAGTTTACATTGCTAAGAGTGGTTGCTAAGGGTGTAGTGATACACAGAACCGTTGGGTGAAGCGGTCATAGCTGTGTTTTATCATGAATAAAACACAGCAATTGGCCAATCAGAATCAAGAATAGGAACTAACCATTTTATAATTGTAAATAAGTATCAACAACAATAAAAAAAAAACATTTACAACAACAAGTATTATCATTATTAATAAAAATATTATAACTGTTATTCTAACTGTTATGCTAATTGTTGTTAATAATAATGATCTTTTATAATCATTAATAAAAATATTAATCACAGTTACGGTTGTTAATTATTATTATTATTTTATTATTAATTGTTATTATTATTGTTATTAATAATAATAATTATTAATTTATTATTATTATTATTATTATTATTATTATTATTATTATTATAAAACAATATTATAACAATGATTATTATTATTATGGCTAATTTTTAAAATGTATTCTAAAATCAGTGTCAACTAATAATAAAAATACATTTACAACAACAACTATTATTATTATTATTGTAAAATTATTAATAGCAGTTATTGTTGTTAATAATAATAATAAAAATGCATTATTACACATATTTATTATTGTTATTATTATTATAAATATTAATAACAGTTACTGTTGTTAAATCACATTTTTATTATTATTATATTTATAATAAGTTGTAAAATAAAAATATAAGCAACAATCATTACTACTGCCATTAATAATATAATTACTACTATTTTTTAAGTAAATATATATATTTATATATTAATTGAAAACAACAGAAAACCTACAAACTGTGTGACCAAATAAACCTAAAATAAAAATATAATAAGGTGGTACAACACAAACAAACAACACAAACTTGCTAAAGCCTATTACTAGCATCCATAATCCTTTCAAAACTTCATATTTGTGAAACCAAAAATGCCTACCTACACACAACAAAAAAAACAAGCAAAAAAAAAAAAATACAAAATTTAACTCCATGAGGAGAACAAAGGCAAACATCTCTAAGCCCTCCTGCTCTTCTCTCATGAAGAGATGAAAAAGAGGAAAGCTTCCCTTGTTAAATACCCGGCCTTGACGTATGGGAGTGCGTGGGTAGGTGCGGCTAAAAGCGGCGCTTTAAAACGGGATTTGTAATCTTCAGGCTGCTGCTCCCAGAGCTACTGACTGCTGACTACTCACTACTGACTTACCAATTCTGTGGGCGGTGGTCCTGCTAAAACCCTAAAATTCCTCATTTCAGAATAATGCATAGCTGAGTAAAAAACTTCTTATTCTCTTGCACATCGATTAGGCCTCAACAGCCTTACTAAATCAAATATACAAGGAGCTGTGGATGAACTTCACTCAAAAAAAAAAAAAAAAGAAAGAAATCTGCTGCTTGTTCAGTTTAGCTAATTCAAATGGGCTAATGCAAAACAAGTCTTGAACATTTTCATTGCATGCAATCAATGGGAATGGGAATGGGAATTCGTGATTTTTTTTCAGATCCAGACCAACAAATATCAGAAATTGCAAATTGAAATAGATTTTTTTATTATTATTTATTATTATTGTTAATTATTATGCTACTAAATTAAATTGTCTACAATCATAAGCTATCAACAGCCAATGTTTGGTTAGAAAAAAATGCAAAAATATTAAAATATACAATCATTATGATTAATATGAGCTTTTTGTACAGTAAAAGATTGTCTTATTTGCAGCTCTCTCACTAGAAAATGTTTCCAACTCCGCCCTTACTTAAAGCACTGAACAGAGATTCATGGAGCACTTGTCTATTTTTAGCCCAGGCTAAGCCATTTAAATCTGTGCCATGATCTTAATTCGATACCTGAACTTAATTAAACTCATCCCCAGGACCAAAGGGGCTTGAATGTAGCCAATTAGTCTCATAGTGCAAATGACGACAGACTGCTTCATTTATTCTTGTGTAACTTCTCTGTAATGAATAATGCATGGTCTGTTTTCAGATGCGAGCCCTCACAGATAAGAATGATGAAATCTAGCTTTTTGTTCATTTTGGATTATGTAATCATTAAATGTACGATTATGACATACAACATCTTTTAAAAAGTAGTCTGTTTAAAAAAATTCTTAATTTCCTCACCTTCAAACTGACTTTTTGTCTTCGTATGCCATAAAAGGAAAAAGGAGGAGGAGCTTTTAGAGTCTGACAGCCATTGATTGGACAAATCATTTTCACAGACTGTGATGATGTTTTGTGTTATATTACCTTGGCATTAAATCACAGAAAACTAGCGATTTAGTTTTGGAGTGACGGCAAATTTGACATCCTTCCCTCTTCTTGCCAATGTAATCAATCTCACAATATTTTATCCTTTTTTGTAAAGTCATAGAAACGCTATCATAATTTTTTTTCGTTTGCTATTAGAGCAAATGGGAATACAAAAATGTATTTTCCTTTCACCACTATAGAGTGCAACAGTTGGGTTCCGGAAGTAAAAACTCCATTCATTTTCTCCATATGGAAATTGATTTTTAATGATAGCTAAGAAACCTTTTTAGACAGACCGACTGTGAGCCATGAGATTGTTAATCGATGGTATTTACTTCTGCTGAAGCCGTCAGCCCATATTATTTCAAATTATTCCTAAAATAATCATGTTTAACAGAAGAATTTGTGGTGAAAAACTACATTACCCATAATGCTGCACAGAAAATTCCACCAATCAGAGAGTCGCCACAATTAAACTGCACCAAAATAGCTCTTTAGCTCCGCCTATTCCCATGGAGAACTGTGAATTAAGTAATCAAGTTGGTCTCCCTATGCTCTCAAAATACTTAAATATTTGTATATATATATGCATATTTTGTAACAAACTTAAAATATTTAATATTTTTATGTATATAATCAACATTTTTAAATGAGTTGTTTTCTATTTTCCATTTTTAATTCAATTATGCTGTTCTCAATGCTTCATGGGATAGTAGTTCTTTCCCTCACTAAAGCCATTAAGTATTTTTTTTATATCGTATTTTTGTCTGATTTTCAAACACTTTTTTCTTCAAATGTAATCTTATGATTCACCTCATAGCTGATTAGTTTTGTTCATAGGCTATAACTTTTTAAATATCTTTTTTTAAATCCCTATGGGAGAAATAAGCACCGCTGAAAAATTGGCACTGTTGAAATATATAGACGTTTACCCAATTATGAAGACTTTCCTAATTCTCACTGTATGAAAGTTCAGAGCAACACGATGGCAAGTAAATTGATTGATAATGATTACAAGCATTTATTTATTTCAAGACACCACTGAAATCTTTAACAATACATTTGATTACTGTGTCTTCTGTCTATTTGCATGTTCATTAGTTGATTAATGATGGATCATAAATCAAATATGTAATTCTAAGCACAATTAGCCCCATCAATAAATGAGCCCTACACTTCCTAAACGATTGTTAAAATTCCACGGAAAAATATAAGGTTCCATTTTATACCTACACTTGAACTGCCAAAGTGATAAAGCATTTCATATGCTGCACACCTTGTGTTGTTTTCCCTAATGGGATACAATCTGGTCGCTATCACATTATAATGAGGGACATCTCTAGCGTGATGCACTAACAGACCCTGTCCTCCCTGACAGCATATACTGGTTTCGAAGAGAAAACAAGAGGCATGGCATATTTCTGTATAGCTAATTTCCTTCAAAAACACACTGTGGGATAAACAGCAATATTTTCTGTAATGAAACTGTGATATAGACAAACAATAACACAATAAAAGAGAATATACTTCAAGCAGAATTGCAAAACATACATATATAGTAGGTAAACTACTTACATCAGCACCGCCTTGCAAAAGATGAACATTGCTACGCTGTTTATAGTAATATAAACGACCAATAATTGACCAATAGGAACCGAGTATTCTAGAGAGCTGTGAAATCGTTGCCTAATATGTTCAATGTGTCTTCTTAATTGAAAAAAATGATGCTTACCAACCACATAATGTGTATTATCTTATATTATTTATTGTTTAATATTATATTTGACTAATCTCTGACTAATTCCTTGTAACATTCAAAACGTGCATTTTCTGTGAAGCTGCTTTAAAAATATGTATTGTTACATTATTTAGGCCTATTATGAAAAGCGATATACATATAAATTTGAATTTTAAAAACTTTTTACCCGAATAGGCCGATTATATACTAATTTCAAAATTTTTATATATTTCGGGTTATTTTTTCTGTTTTAATGACAACACAAACTTATGGATTTCATGTCATCTCAAGACTCAAGTAGTGTAAAACTTGAAGATCATGTTATCCAGAATGATCTAAAGTGCTTTAATCAAAGAACAGCAAGATCAATGTCACATAATTGATTAGTGACAGAATATTAAATATATACAGTATTACTCATTTCGTTTCTTTGCTATTAATGTATCGACATTTGTCATCTCATTAGCTTTTGCCTACATGGAGAAAAGAGCGATCTGGCAGACAGGGAGTGGAAACTCATATGCATGCCATTTTTCCATAGCAGAATCCTGGGAAAGTGCCAAGCGACTTGGACAAACCCTGTGATGGGCTGTTGCTCTTCCTAATGCCACGATGGAGCTGCACTGAAGCATGGATGGTCCCAGGATGGATGACCACAGGAGCTGGCAAGCAGGTGAAATTAGAGTCTATGATGCCTCGCTACAGAGAACCCAAAAATAAAGCCTCGGAGGAAGCTGACCCTTAGGAGCCACTACTGCGTATCCACCCACATACAATGAATGTGGTGTTATTAGACACCAGGCGGGCCTTAAACACAGACGAGAGCTGCAGGATATGTGAACTGGGTGGTTCATGCAGTCTGTGGCCTTTTTAAAGTGAAATATAATAAGCTGGCAGCATATATCCAGTGTACATTGTGTGGGGGTTTATATCTATTTATCTTTTCCTGTTTATGTCTGAAATGATGCATGTTCAACAACTTATTGGATGCATAACATGAACCATACCATGGAACTTTTCATTTGTTAGATGCCATAATGTTTGGCAATACTATTGTTTTACAATATTGATATACCACAGTATTCATATGTCAATGTTTATATGTAAATATCATGGGATTTTTTTTGTACTTTATTTTGTATTATATGCGCATACTTCAGTTTGATTACCATATTCATATACCATGGTATTTAAATGATACTTAAAGGTACTTCCAAAGAAAAAAATATGGTAAAACTTTACGTTTTAGTAAAATTTAATTGTAACAGTACATCATTGTGGTACTTAATAGTTGTTTTTTTTCCTTTAAAGACCCCCTGTGGTGAAAGTTTTTAATGTTGTTTATATGTCTATAACTATATGACTATATGAACGATATGCCTTTCTCCAGTGATGTTCTAAGTTGTTCAAAGCATTTCTAAGGATAGACCTACTGATTTTTAGAAGGCAGACTGAGATGGTGAACGGAAGCATGGTTTGTGTAACATAGCAACACATTATTATCTCGTAGTCAACGTAGTCAACCAAAAGACTAATCTTAAATACCGTTATATGTCTAGCGTTGTAAAGAGCGATACATAAAACGCATTACCATTCTGATTCATCGACTTGTAGACGAGCCTGTATAATTCACTCTTCCACTTCTTCTGAATCAGTTTCTGTTTTAAATATACATATGGCTGAATTAAACCAATATTGCCATTGTGCAGCGTTTACCACAGTAAAGTTGACTGAGTGGATCAGGCATTCTGAGCTCATGTGACTGAGTGGAGGCGGGGCTAATTTGCCTATTCATGGGTCCGCGCATACTAAGGGGTAGGGCTGACCGATATATCGCATGTGATTGTTACGCGCATTTCCACAAGCCATGCAATATCGCGTTCATTATCGAAGGCGATTCATCTGCGATATGAACGCGATATTGTGTGGCTTGTCAGTGAACTACGGTTCTGTCTATTAAATGGCGCTCCATTTGAAAGCAGGTGATGGCGATTTAGCGGTAATCAGGGAACCGGCTTTACTGACGAAATGCGCGTGACAATCGCATGCGATATATCGCCCAGCCCTACTAAGGGGCCATTTACACAAAACCGTTCACTACTAAAAACTGAAAACTTTTTTTGAGTTTTGGCTGTTCATTTGAGACTGTCTTCTGACCTATATTTGCAGTCACGCGCCCTCTAGCTGGCGTAAAAATAATGACAGTGTCGTGTTACATCTGTCGTCATGAAATGACGTATGACCGTCATTACCAATCAAAATAAGTGTTCATTTAAATGCAATGGGTCTCATTCATGAAACAAGAGCAGAACGAATTTTTGTGTAAATCGTGTGTAAAGTGGTTCTGGCGTAAATTTTCGGATTCATTAAAATGTTCGTATTTTCCAAATGTTAGTTGGTACGAAAGAAATCTACACCTGCTCCCGGTCACGCGTAAATAGTGCGTTTAACATCCCAACGTTTTGCTCATTAATAAGGCTGCATTTTAATTCACCTTAATAAGGTACATATTTACAGCATTTTGAAAAAATATTATATATAGTAATTACATACGTTTTTTCTTTTTACTTTTGTTGTGAGAGCCAGTAATAAGCTGCGCTCACGTCACCTTGTATTTGCCGCTATCTTGAAATGACGTTATATTCGGAGCTGTTCACGTCCTTTTGGTCCATGGACTGGAAATTATGCGTTTCCATGGCACCACTATCAAAGCCTAATAAATCAATCTACAGCGGTCAGGTGGTATAGTGGCCACATGTTACATGTGGGAGCTTTCAGAAAACTCCCAGCTTACAAACTGTAATTACGAACTCTACCAGGACGTGAACGCTTTTTACAAGCTAGAATCTTGTAACTACAGGAATTACGAGGCCACGTGAACGCACCTATAGCATCTGCAAACGGAGCACTTTAATCAAATAATGAATTGATTTCAATAGGGCTGGGCAAACTATGGAACTTGTTTCCTATAAAATGGCCAAAATCCTTCATTTGGTGTCATAATATGATGCCCATATATAGTTTTCAGTCGGATTTAATGGGCGGGATTTATGGTAATTGAGAATGAACGTGCACGCGCGTCCCATTTACGACTGATTGGAATTCATTAACACACACACATTTCACTATCACTTCTGACGTGTACGAAGTATTTGTGAATCAGGAGGAGAGTTTTCGGGAAAGTCTGTTTACGCGCAAATCACTCACATATTTACTCGTATATTTACGAATGTTTCATGAATGAGACCCATTGTGTGGACATTTCACATGGTACCTTACCCACCATTTGTCCTATTTCCATTTAGCAAAACAATTTTTTTTATTATTATTATTATTATTATTAACGACTACACCTACACCTACACCTACCCCAAACCTAAACCTACCCTTAGTTATTTATAGTGCATATACACTTTATGAGCACATGCGTTTCCAGGGATCGAACCGACGCTCGCATGATCACATGATTGCATATTGTTGTATATTACAATGCTCTACCAATTGAGCTACGTGAAACCCGAAATATGACGCAGATAAAAGGGTACAATGCATTAAAATGAAAGTGTAAACACTCCTATGGGTCATATTTCAGGGAAGTGACAAACGACCTATATGAGCGTATTGGTTGGAGAATATGTTGGTTCATTTACATGACAACAGCGTTTTGGGGGCCTGAAAATGCACTTTTAAAAACGGGTTTCAAAGTGTACGTTTTTGAAAACTATACCATTATTGTCTCTTTGTATATCACACAAACGCGAATCTGTGCATATTACGTGTTTAGTTTATATGTCATTTATATAGATTAGGGCTGTCAAACGATTAATCACGATTAAACGCATACAAAATAAAAGTTTGAGTTTGCCTAATATATGTGGGTGTAATTATTCTGTATATATAAATACAAACACATCCATGTATATATTTGAGATATATAAGTATATGTATTTATTTATATTTTTATATAATTTATATTATATATAAATAAATTTTTTGTACATAAATAACATATTTCTCTTAAATATATTCATTAATTTGTGTGTATTTATATATACATATTATTTACACACAGTACTCACACATATATTATGCAAACTCAAACTTTTATTTTGAATGCGATTTATCACGATTAATCGTTTGAAAGCCCTAATATAGATCAGCGATGCTCGTTTGGCACAAATGCTCTGTAAAAGAATCTGTATGTGCGCAGGTGCATAGTTTTTCTTTACAAAGTGACATCGCCAACTACTGGCCTGGTAGGAATAATACACCATTTTTTGTCATTTTCGTGGATCCATTTGAACGGGGATCTTTTTGATGACGCTGTCATCTGTACAAAAAAAAAAAAAAAAAAAACATTCCCAGTACATTGTTGTCGTGTGAACGTACCCTAAATGAAGTACGGGTGTAGAGTTACATTCAAGCTATTTTAAAGGCATGAAGAAGTTTTTTCACAAGACAAAACTTTTAAATATGCCATTTTGGTGATCAAAGTTGAGTTTTAAGGAATAAAAATATTGGCAAGAGGGGGACTTTAAGAATTTTAAGAATTAAAAAAAAAATGGTAATACCATGGTGCATATCATGGTACCATTTAATTATCATATTCACAAATCATGTTATTTATTATTTATTATATTATACAATGGTTTTGCTATCAGGGTTGTTAAAGGAACACTAATTTTCCAACTCCCCTAGAGTTAAACAGTTGAGTTTTACCGTTTTCGAATCCATTCAGCCGATCTCCGGTTCTGGCGGTACAACTTTTAGCATAGCTTAGCATAGTTCATTGAATCTGATTAGACCGTTAGCATCACGCTTAAAAATGACCAAAGAGTTTTGATATTTTTCCTATTTAAAACTTGACTCTTCTGTAGTTAAATCGTGTACTAAGACCGACGGAAAATAAAAAGTTGTGATTTTCTAGGCTGATATGGCTAGGAACTATACTCTCATTCAGGCGTAATAATCAAGGAACTTTGCTGCTGTTCCATGGCTGCAGCAGTGCAATGATATTACGCAGCATCTGTGAGCCCCTGCTTGCACAGGGAACGTGCCTTGCAACCATGGAGACGTTTGTGAGAGACGCTGCGTAATATCATTGCGCCTGCTGCAGCCATGGTACGGCAGCAAAGTTCCTTGATTATTACGCCTGAATGAGAGTATAGTTCCTAGCCATATCAGCCTAGAAAATCACAACTTTTTATTTTCCGCCGGTCTTAGTACACAATGTAACTACAGAAGAGTCAAGTTTTAAATAGGAAAAATATCAAAACTCTTTGGTCATTTTTAAGCGCGATGCTAACGGTCTAATCAGATTCAATGAACTATGCTAAGCTATGCTAAAAGTGGTACCGCCAGAACCGGAGATCGGCTGAATGGATTCGAAAACGGTAAAACTCAACTGTTTAACTCTAGGGGAGTTGGAAAATGAGCCTATTTTCAAAAAAAGTGGAGTGTTCCTTTAACTAAAATATAGAAATCATTTTTGCACACTGAAACAAAAATAAAAATATTAGATGAAAAATGTAAACTTACTTTATTTCAGTTAATTGCAAGACATAACATTTTCTAAAATTACTAAAACTAAAAAGCAACTAAGAATAAATTAAAGCTATATAGAAATATTTAAAAAAGCACAAAAGCCCATAACAAAGTGAACTAAAAAGTAAATTTAAAATTAAAACTACAAATATAAAAATAAAAGATAATTCAAAATATGAATAAATATAATAATAATATATATATATATATATATATATATATATATATATATATATATATATATATATATATATATATATATATATATATATATATAAAAATAAAATAACATCCTGGTAGTATAAAAAAAAAAAAAAACATGGTACTAAGTATCCGATTAATCTGCTGGTAATTCCAAAAAATAAAGGGTAAAAAGAGGACACAGAGGTGGGACTTTAAAAGACGCCCCTCTGTTCTGTGGTGGATCGTTACCGTATGCTGAAACTAGTGACTGAATCTTCCCTTTTCTAATCGAAGGGAACAAAGGATAGTATATCCTTGTGGAAGGCTGCCTTCTGCCCGACAGTGACACAGATCAATACATCATAAATTATAAATAAGGGAAAAATAGGGTAAATAAACCCAGTAAATAAATGTGTGGTTGTCTTGTCTTCCCCCTCCTCCTGTTCTCTCACCTAATGGATCGTGGATTGTGCATCGGTCTGGTATGTAGTTTTCCACTGTTGCCATGGCGACTGGCCAGCCAGCCCCGGAGGCGAGAGGTGACGGCGAGCTACAACTCAATTCAGCTCACAAACACATGCACACACAACTCAAAAATGGGCCTAGAGCGAAAACACACACACACACAGACTAAATATATATACACACTCATGCATGCAACAAACAGCTCGTTTAACCCCAAAGGGACGATTTACAATAGAAGAATTACTTCAAAAAGGGTGTGTTTCAGCTACTGGCAATTTTATTGGCCCCTTTACAATTCTAAATTAATGTATTGACCCTCTTTGCCGGACAATGCGCCACTATTATATGAAAAACATGTATCACCGTAACTTTGTGTGCTATCTGGAGGCACCAGGGCAGCGTGATTGCTTTCCTTTTTCTTTCCTCTCAAAGAACACCACAATATTCAGTCTGTGCGCCGTATAGTGCCACGCTGACATCTTAATGATTATCCCTGGGAGGTTTTTGGTGTTCATCATGGTTCTCCATAATGGATCAGTTCTCCGTGGCACGCCGCTCGGCGCAGTTCACGACCAAAAGTCACAGTAGGCTGTGAAGTTTTTCCCCCAGACAAAGACAAAGAAAAACAGTTCGACCAATGCGCTATTCATTTCTATCTAACTTTGGGCGGCAGACTTTCCTTAATGAGAGTGGACAACATGGTGAGCGGCTTTCAAAGATGTTGATCGGCTCATCACACGGAGTGGTTGGACTCTAAATTGCCTCCCTGACGCACCGCGGGCGGATTGGCCCCAGCTGTGAGGCATCCACGCTTATGCTCCGAGGAGGAGATCTCTAGATGGCGAGGCCCACTCCCCTGCCAGCAGCGAGGCGAACAAATGACATTTGTGTCACTTGATGTCTCCTCGCAACATGCAGTTAGAATTTGATCAGAATTTAAATGTTTAGCCTACGTTCCTCTAAACTTTAGTCTAACTAACAGGAATGACAGCAGGTTAGACATGCACAGACATGATTCAATGATGCATTTCAGCACCGGACAGCGACCTGTCAGTGAGTGCTGCACATTTTGCTTACTGTTGAAAGGATAGCACCCAAAAAATGAAAATTCTATCATTTACTCACCCTCAAGTTGTTCCAAACCTATATGAATTTATATCTGTAGAACACAAAAGATGATATTTTAACTGTTTTTGTCCATACAATGAAAGTCAATGGGGTCAAAACAACATTGAACCACACTGACTTTTACTATATGCACAAAAAAAGATATATCTTCTTTTGTGTTTCATAGAATAAATAATATCTTACAGGTTTGTAACGACATGAATGAGTAAATGATGACAGAATTTTAATTTTCAGTCCAAGTACTTAAATTTCAAGTAACATTTTCAATAAAAGCAACTTGATCAGAGCATGTAGATGGTTTTGATTCAATTCCATTTCTTGACAGCAGGGTAAATGTAACCTTAACTTTGTTTTTGTGTGTGTGTGTGTGTGTGTGTGTGTGTGTGTGTGTGTGTGTGTGTGTGTGTGTGTGTGTGTGTGTGTGTGTGTGTGTGTGTGTGTGTGTGTGTGTGTGTGTGTGTGTGTGTGTGTGTGTGTGTGTGTTTGTGTGTGTTGGTGTGTGTGTGTGTGTGTGTGTGTGTGTGTGTGGTTTCTTTAGACTTTCTAAAGTTTTTAAGGTACATCCTTATAGACAGAGATAATGACTGAATGTTAGATAGAATGAAAGAACTTTAGTTAGAGTGATTGAACTTTCGATTGATAAAACATCAGATAAAATGATAGAAATAACAACAGAGGAAAGATAGAAAGAATAATGATAGAAAGAACAAGCAAAAGATGAAAACAATGACAGAAAGAACAACAAAGAATGAAAAAAGATGATAGAACAACAGATCACAATAGAATAAAAGAATGATAGAATGTTGATCGATATAAAGAATGTTAGAAAGAGCAACAAAAATGCAAGAACAACAAAGAACACAAGAATGACAGATAGATAGATAGATAGATAGATAGATAGATAGATAGATAGATAGATAGATAGATAGATAGATAGATAGATAGATAGATAGATAGATAGATAGATAGATAGATAGATAGATAGATAGATAGATAGATAGATAGACAGATAGATAGATGGATGATGGATGGACGGACGGATGGATGGAACAATAGTATGAAAGCATGACAGATAGAACATTACACATAACAATAGAACAATAGAATGCAAGATAGAAAGGCAGAACAATAAAACAAACAATAATGGATGATGCAGTGATAGACAGGACAGAAAGAAGTACAGACAGATAGACATGTACTTTACTACATTTCTAAAACATATAAATTTAGCAGTGCACCAAGCTACACTCGTTCCCGAGTCAATAATCTATTTCAGCACCGGACAGCGACCTGCAGGTCCTTGAGTGTCCAGCACAGACCTTAACTACATAAAACAATTGGATTCGAATTTCCTTTCCAGGGGAACAGAGACATCTAGTCTCACTTTCCGCACCTCCATATGGCATACGTTCTAAACCGGCTTAACGTGATCGACAAGAACTCTGTTGTCGAGGGAACAGGGACTTGATAATATCCAAACAAACGACTATTCTCACATTATATTAATCAACAGGCATCCACTAACGATGAAGACGTTTTACTATGCATCATTTACTTTTCCACAATGGCCTTCCTCCTCTCAGCACCTGCAAAGGAATATTTCGGGTTAGAGTGACACTTACAATGAAAGTGAGTGGGGCCAAATTGTAAACATTACAATACTCAAGGATTAGAAGTTAGAAGACGTAAACAATATGTATGTTAACATGATTTTAGTCTGAATAAATAGCTTGCTAACCTTTTCAGTGTAAAGTTGAATCCAATTGTATTATTAAATACACTATTTTTTGGTCAAATGTGAAATATTACAAAAGTTATATTTCTTTTTTGTTAGATTTTTTTTTAGTAATAATAAATAAAAATATTATCATTGTATTTATTCTTAAATACTCTATTTTTACTGTGAAACATTACAATAGTAATATTTCTATTGTTTATTTTTTCTTATTAATAATAATAATTATTAAATACGCAAATTTGTCAAATGTCAAATGTTAGAAGTTATATTTCTTTTTTTATTTTTAGTAATAATAATGAATATTAAATATATATATATATATATATATATATATATATATATATATATATATATATATATATATAGATAGATATAGATAGATATTTTTTTTTCTTAAATATTTGATTTTTATTCTACTGTGAAACATTTCAATAATATTTCTATTGTTTATTTTTTTACATTATTATTAAATACTTAATACTTATTAAATACATTATTATTAAATCACTCTACAGCTGTGTGAACATTAGCACAATATAAACTGACACATATTATTATTAAATATTAAATACATTATTATTAAATACTAAATGTCAAATGTTAGATATTTTATTTTGTTTTTGTTAGATTTTTAGTGATGATAATAATAATGAATAATAAAATATTATTAATATTATTTTTTATTTTTCTTAAATATTAGTTTTATTCTACTGTGAAAGTCTTATTTTGTTTAATATTTTTGTAATAATAATAATGATGATAAAAATATTATTTATAATAATAATAATAATAATAATAAATGTATTATTTAACCACTTCTCTTTTTTCTGTGCTTCTAATATGTAAAGCTGCTTTGAAACAATTACCAATTGTAAAAAGCGCTATATAAATACATTTTACTTGACTTGACTTCTTAAATATATTTTTACTAAAATCTTGATTTTTATTCTACTGTGAAATATTACAGTAGTAATGTTTCTCAGATTGTTTAATATTTTAGTAATAATAATAATGATACTGATAATAAAAATTATTATTACTATACTTTTCTTAAATACCTTTTCAATATTTCAATAGTAATGTTTCTTATTGTGTTTAATATTTTTATTATTTTATTATTATTATTATTATTATATGACAATCCATATTTTTTGGGCCAAATTTTGCAGTCCTACAAACAACCAGAGCAAACCTGGAGCTTAAAAAAAAAAACATACATTTTAAATCGCAATCGACGTTTTTTTAAATCTAATTTCCTGACCCAGAATATTCCTTTAAATACAGGATCAGCATTCAATGCAAATGACCTCTACCACCTGCGACGCTCTTTCCCCGTGTGCTCATGTTCAGAGTCATGACCTCACATGCTCCACGCGTGAGCGTTGGCGGCCTCGCTATCCTTATCTAACCTCAGGGGATCACGGACAGTCCCTTGTCACGGCTCCTGTCAATCAAACGTAATGACACAACCCCCTGCGAATCGGACGGGGGCCTCATACCCGCTGACAAATGCAGTGCCCTACCTTCTGTGTCCAGGGCAGATCTGCCTTTTAAATGAGCAAGAGAGAGAGGGATCGAGAGAGATAGAGATACAATGAGAGAGAGGAGGGGTTTCTCTCTGGTTTTAACATGAACTTCTGCTCTCACACCCCGCTGAAAGTATGGCTTCAAGCTGTCGACATGACCCGATGTCCTCGCCTCCTCCTGATTTCTCCCTCCTTCCTCTTAGTCGTTCCCTCTAGCTAGTGCTAATCTCCCACTCCTTATTGCTCGATCTGTCTTCACTGGATCCATTGCCTCAGAGACCCTGCTTCTTTTTGTTTGTCATTCTTTATCTCTCTAATTCGAAACAATCTTTCTAGCTCCGCAGCACTGGGTGTCTTTTATTCCCTCTTCATCATGATCGGAAGAGGCCACGTGTTGGAAACAATTAGGACCTGCAAAGTGTCATAAAAATCGTGGTATCTCAGTGATAACATATCATGAGTAACTCTATATCATAGTTATGCTGAAAATTCAACGGGGAAAAAATGGTTTATATGTTAAAAGATTAGTTCACTTCAGAATTAAAATTTCCTGGTAATTTACTCTCCCCCATGTCATCCAAGATGTTTGTCTTTCTTTCTTCAGTCGAAAAGAAATTAAGGTTTTTGAGGAAAACATTCCAGGATTTTTCTCCATATAGTGGACTTCAACAGGTTGAAGGTCCAAATTGCAGTTTCAGTGCAGCTTCAAAGGGCTCTACACAATCCCAGCTGAGGAATAAGGGTCTTATCTAGTGAAACGATTGGCCATTTTCTAAAAAAAATGGAGAAAATATGGAGAAAAATTCTGGAATGTTTTCCTCAAAAACCTTAATTTCTTTTTGACTGAAGAATTAAATACATAAACATCTTGGATGACATGGGGGTGAGTAAATTATCAATTTATCAAGAGTTTATTACTGATGTATTCTATATTGTACGATAAAACATGAAAATATCTGGAGCTTGTGTTCACCACAGACCTTATTTCAAGCATTTAACCAAAAAAACCCATTGACTTCAGGACGGTGGAAGCGGAAGTGCTAAAATGCTTGGTTCCTGGTTTTGGCCTACAAAAATACATCATCCCTGCATCACTCTATAGCTGTGTGAATATCTAGCACAATATAAACGGACACATTTCAACAGTCACACAGTATGTAACCTCATACCCAAACCTAACCCAAAAAAATGACCCTGCTTCAGTATGACACTTCGTCTATTCCAGTATCCTGGTTCCAGCCTCTAAAAACCTTCAGAAACCACTGGCCACTATTTGTCTTTCCCGCATCCTCCCCACCGTTTCTCTCTTGCAAAGAGGGCCGCACCTGCACTCACACACCAGCTAAGGGGACAGGAAGACAGATTGGCAGACGCGAGAGATATGGGTCTTCACCAGGGCCCTCGTTCAGCCCTCATTCCTCCTGTCCTGAAGCCAGACTCCTTCAGACAAGACCCAAGAGAGAGAGCGATGTGCTGAAAGTACAACCACTACAACTCCGGCTCGTGTACACACTCACACACATACACATGCGTTTCGCACGGCTAACCCAGATCACATCGTCACATGACTTAATCCCACAGACGGCTGCTCCCCGGTCCAGCTACAACCTGAAATAGACTAAAAATACCAAAACAAATTGCATTAATATTTCTTTTCTTTTTTTACCAACTCATACAGCCAACAAAAAGTACTTGTGCCACAAGAGTGCCTAACTAATAGCCCGGTTTGGAGGCATTTTTCCATTAGTATGAGGGCCATATATATATATTGGAAGACAGAAATCTTCTGGCAACAGTGCCAGATATCTGGATAACATTTAGGGCTTAAACAGGAATCAGAACTTTAATCTGAAGCGTAAATTTTGCTTAAAAGTGAAACAGAAGGTAAGAACAAGAAATTTCAGGCAAAAAGTTGTGGGAATGGGACTGTTCTCAAATCTTAACCAATTAAGAAAAGCCTTGTCGGCAGTGCGTATAAAGAAGCCATTAGCTTGTTTATGTGCTGTTTTTGTTGTTCCTTCTCACAGGAACGTGCCAAAGTGCACCGCCAGCTTTTCACTAAATACCTTAAAAAGAGCAAATGACTCATGGGAAGGTGAGGTTTGGCTAAACATCTGGCAAATCTAGTGCAGGGAGGATAAAGAAAAGAAAAGAAAAGAAAAGAAAAGAAAAGAAAAGAAAAGAAAAGAAAAGAAAAGAAAAGAAAAGAAAAGAAAAGAAAAGAAAAGAAAAGAAAAGAAAAGAAAAGAAAAAAGACAGCACCTTTTTTGTTAACGTGGTATACCTTTAATATACCATGGTATTTACGGGTCACTCCAAAGTACTTCAAGGAATTATGGAAGCTGCAAATGCTTTGGTAAATCTGAATGATGACATAAAAAGGTATTAATAAGATAATAATCTTATAATTATGAGAAAGTCAAAATTGACAACATAATTATGTCACAATTATGACAACAAAAAAGTCACAATTATGACATAAAGTGATATTTATGAGACAAAAGAGTGGAAATTATTATTACAAAATTGGCATATTACCAAAATTATGACAAAAAGTAGAAATTGAGATACAAAGTATCAAAAAAATAAATTTACGAAAAAAATCCAAATTGGGTGCAAAGTCAAAATTGACAGCATAATTATGACATAAAAGTCAGAATTATGACATAAAGTTATAATTATGAGATAAAAAGTCAAATTTGGCATATTACTGTAATTATGACAAAAAGTAGAAATTGAAATACAAAGTATAAAAAAATGACAAAAAAAATTGGGATACAAAGTCAAAATTGTCAACATAATTATGACATAAAAGTCACAATTATGACAAAGTGATATTTATGAGACAAAAGAGTTGAAATTATGAGATCAAAATTGGCATATTACCAAAATTATGACAAAAAGTAGAAATTGAGATACAAGGTATCAAAAAAATTAATTTATGAAAAAAATCTAAATTGGGGTACAAAGTCAAAATTGACAGCATAATTATGACATAAAAGTCAGAATTATGACATAAAGTGATAATTATGAGATAAAAAGTCAAATTTGGCATATTACCATAATTATGACAAAAAGTAGAAATTGAAATACAAAGTATCAAAAATAAAAAGACAGAAAAAATTGTCATAATTTGACAATTTCAACTTTCTATCTCATGGTATCTCATTTAGTCCTTATAAATATGAGGGCTTCCGTAAGGAATATTATGGTAAATGCAATAAAATGGTCTCATTTACATTGTATATTCAGTGTCCACACACACACACACACACACAATGAAATGACATGGTAATTTAAAATAACACAAAATGATTTACCTTGTATACACCATGGTACTTATAGCCTACTTCATGGTACCAAATCATGACCTTAATATTGACTTATATTGACTACATATGCAAAATAATATAAAAGAAAGAAAGAAAGAAAGAAAGAAAGAAAGAAAGAAAGAAAGAAAGAAAGAAAGAAAGAAAGAAAGAAAGAAAGAAAGAAAGAAAGAAAGAAAGAAAGAAAGAAAGAAAGACTGTGTTAATCCAGCTTTTTCTCTTGTTTCAGGGTTGTGGGAAGTGAAATCCCTGAGGATCACTCTAGTGCAATGGCTTTTTACTATGTACATTACAGCCCTGTGACATTACACACACACACACACACACACACACACACTCCATGTAACGCTGCAGTCATATGTCTGCATCTCTCCATTGTGGTAGAAGCCATAACAGTGGAAGCGGCACAATAAAACTTCATGAAGTGAGAAGCAGAGTCTCGTGTGCAGCTCCGCTGTGATTTCTCAAATGACGGCACTGGAGACTTTCTATTCATCACACACTGCCGGCCATGTAACTGCATTACCACAAACCCGGACGCAAATATCCACCCATCAGAGAGCACCACAATACACCAGCTCACTTCACTTTCAAGTCAATGAATCAGCGTATTTGAGAGAGAAACAGACAAATAGAGAAAGACAAGCAGACAGCAGGAAACACGCTCAAATTTACACATTTTCCAAAATCCAAAGGCAAACAAATGTTGAAAATGATATTAGAGATTATCAGAAAAATGTCAAAATCATGGTTTGCCTTGCAGATAAAAACCAATGACTAAACAAAGGTGATTTGCTGTGATATTGTTTGAGCATTGCTACTTTAAATCCATTTTCAGTGTGGTTACATAATATTCAACAAAAACTGCTATATTAATATTCTGAACATGTTGCTTATGACTTTGTGTTCACTCAAAATGATTTTTCATGTTCTAATATTTTTTTAGTCAGTAGTATCTCATACTTTTAATTTAAAAGTAATTATACATATAAAATAAAATAATACAAATAAACAATTATGTTATTAAAATAATACAAAATTAATTATTATATTAAAAGTTTATTTTAAAAATACAGTGGGATCCAAAAGCATTGCACTGCACAATAAAATGTATTAAAATTTAATTATAAATATAATATAAAATAGTAAAATATAAATAAAAATAATAAACTGTAATAATAATAATAATATAATTTTAAAATGTAAATGCATTATTTATCTAATTTTAGTCAGCTGTATATATTACTGTTACAACTATTAAACTAATAATAAAAATATAAAATAATAAAAAATATAAAAAAATAAGAATTAATTTTAAAAATACAGTGGAGGTCAAAAGCATTGCAACTATTAAAAACTTATTGAAAATGTAATTCTAAATATAATAACATTAAACTGCATTATAATTTTATATATATATATGTAAAAGAAAATATTAAATTAGTTACAAAGGCTTATTAATCATTTGTGTTTGGTTTGCTCCCACTTTGCTTTAATGCCAACAGAACTGATCAGTCACCTAGAAATAGTGCAGAATATTAAAATATTTTAATATTCACTGTACATAACTTTTCTTTGTTGCTAACTTCCTAAAACTTCCATATTTAAATTAGATTTCCGGCCCCACTGTATTTATTATAGTCATGCCCATCACGCTTCATTAATTTGATTTGATATGAGCGGCCGTCAGCATCCTATCAGAGTGTTTATTCTGAGAAAAACATATAGCTTTGTCAGCACACACAGTGTTCACACTCTGGGTAACACCTCCTGCGTTCCTTACATTTTTCATGTCCATCAAAAACTAAAAATGGATCCTTGTTAGTTTACAAGAGTTAGCAATCACATTATTGCTGCTTTGCCACTATAACAAGACTTCATCGGTTACAGATCCGAAAAGGGGTGCCATAGAAGAACCATTTTGGGTTCCCCAAAGAAACATTTCAGTGAACAATTCTTAAAAGAACCATTCTTTCTTCATGTGAAGAACACTTAAAAAATCTAAAGAACCTTTTTTCACTATAAAGAACAAATGTTCCATGGATGTTCTTCCTGGAACTATAGACACACATAAAGAACCTTTATTTTAAAAGGGATAGTTCTGTCATCATTTACCAAAGTCCCTTTAAGACAAGTCATTTCACTCGGCGGCCATCTTTGAAATGCCTCTCGGGCATCCTGGGCATCATGCAGCTCCTATCTCTTTGAATGGGGAAACATCAGATTCTCCAAAACTGTTCGTCAACCTTACGATTAAATTTCATATTTGAAATCACCAATGAAATCTAACAACATCCGACTCATAAATTTAGTTTCTAAACGCTCGAATCATGACAAAAAACTGTATTTTTTTCAGGCTGGATCAAGCTAATGCGCATGCGCAGACCTAAATGCGCGTCTCTTTGGAGGCGCGCGTCTGACTGTTTCTATAGAAACCGGTGATTCTAACGGCCGCTGAAGTGACGCGATGACTTTACCAGTCGGCGATTGGCTCTTGGCTTTAGAAGGCGGGACTTATTCTGCCATATTGCGCGTTACACTTTCTCCCATTCAAAACAATACGAGTGACACGTCTTGTGTTATTCTATAGTCTTTGCATTTACTCCCCTTCAAGTTGTGAGTAAAACCTGTATGAATTCTTTGTATGAATTTCTCCAAACCTGTATGAATTTCTTTGTTCAGCTAAACACAAAGGAAGAAATTTTGAAGAATGCTTGTAACCAATCAGTTGTCAATCACAATCAATCACATCTATCACTCACCATTGACTTCCATAGTATGGAGAAAAAAACAGTTGTAACCACAACTGTTTGGTTACAAACATTCTTCAAAATATCTTCCTTATAACAGAATTTTCATTTTTGGGTGAACTATCCCTTTAAGAGTGTAGGAAATAAAGGTTTGCTGGGATAGGGACTGGTGCACTCTTAAAAATAAAGATTCTTATTGGCCAATACTGAGCCAGCGTTCTGACATAGAACCCAGAAGCACTGAATGTAAACAGCGTATGAGAATGTTGACGATGACCTTTCTGGAACTTGAAAGTGGTGGTTAAATTGCTGTCTATGGACGAGTCAGATACCTCTCGGATTTCATCCAAAATCTTAATTTGTGTTCTGAAGATGAATGAAGGTCTTAGGGGTGTGCAACGACATGAGGAGGGTGAGTAATTAATGACACAAATTTCATTTTTGGGTGAACTATCCCTTTAAGCATGTAATTCAACAACACCAACAACATAGCATAAAGGTTAAAAAGTGACTTAAAACCCAAACATGTTGGCAAAACTCAAAATATTTGAGGCAATCAGTTGCCTCAAAATTTTTACGTTAAGAAATTCTAAGTTTAAGTAAGCAGAACTTTTATTTTGTACTCATACATTTTAATTGTTCTTATCTTGAAATGTTTAAGGTACACTCATACATTTAACTTAAAATGAACATGTAACTCCAATGTACCAACAGTTTTATTAGTGTAAACACAGCTAGCTATAACAAGCTAAATCAGAAAATGCTAACTTGCTAATATGCTAGCATGTTATCAATAGCATAGTATAGCACTTGCTGAATGATTACAGAAATATAGAGCATTTAACATACTTGCTCTCAAACCAAGTTGCATACACCTCGTCACCATGATGGTAACTCTCCAAAAACCCAAATTAACAGAAACTCTTCTAAATTAGCATAATAAACATTAATCACTACTAAATCTCCCACTTAACATTAATCTTGCACAAAAAAAAAAAACATTATATATCACTTAATTTTAGCATTTACTCTCCCTTTCGAGTGCAATGAGCAAAGCATGCTGGGAAACAGAAATCCCAGCCCAGTTTCAGTTAAACTTAGTTCGTCTAAATTAAAAGAAATAAGTCCATAAAACTCAAAACAATGAAACAGTTCAGTTGACTTAAAATATATCAGTTCTGTGAACTTGAAAGAAAAACCAAAAATGGTTCTTATGGCATTGCTGCAAAAACTCCGTATTGGAACCTTTATTTCTAAGAGTGTTTTTTTCCTGGCAAAAACAAAATTGGCCCATTCCACAGACGGATGTGATAACAAGCAACGAATCTGGGTGTAAAATACACACCTTAAATTGCACCGGATTTGCAGCGGGGCAGACCGACTCTAGAGCAGCAGGTGAGTTTGCAATTCCAGCAGGGGTGTGGAACCCCGCGGACAGCATGAGCTCATACACGCACAAACGTGGCTAAGCTACACTCATTTTCTCCAAGCATATCCAACCTTCCCGAATATACATATCTGATTTCTCACTGATGCAGTTCACAAAAATATGCCTTTTTGTAGTTATATATACATATGCCATGCTGAAGTATAGATTTTAAAATGCACAGCAGGGTTAAAAGAGGTGTTGTGTGTGTGTCAGTGCAAACAGTTTTCTTCATCTTCACAATGTTTTGACTCAGTGTGATATTTTCTGTTCCAGTGTAGATGGATGTCTATACTGCTGTACTGCATATAATTAAGAGGAATATAAAACACTTTTATTTTTATTTTATTTTTTTGTGAGTCATGCCTGGAAGGCGTACAATAAATATCTTCACATATTTGTCCGTCTAGATATTTTAATACATTTCTAATCTTCACTGTAACCTTGTTTGCAACTTATGTCAGTGAATTAAAAAGTAATTTAGATCAATTCTAAAAATGGTTAGCTGCTATAATGCAACAAATTCAATTTGCAGTTATGAATCATCTTTTTCACCAGCTGTTTGGAAACGGAGGCACATCCTTTAAATTCACTTAAAATACTGCTGAGATTAATTCCTTGTTAGCGTTTAACATCAATATGTTGAGTGACCTCAATTAAGTTTTCATAAAATGAAATTTTGATTCGTATTTGTACATTTGACACTTAGTCACACATTCTTCACATAGTCAATTAGTTTATATAATGTGCACTGAATTTATATGTATTACTGTTGTCATTAACAATAAATTATTTATTATTATTATTGCTATTAATTACATTAATACATTATTAAATTTGATTAAAGAAAAGAATTCAAGGTTTGACAGAAATAGCTGATTATATAATTTGTAATAAAGAAAGAAAATGTATGAAAACTTTTGAACACCACTGTAGGGATTTTTGGTAGTTAAGCATTTAACAATAATCTAAAGTTGTGGAAGAACATCTTTTTTTTTTTTTTTTTCATAATAAGTAATAATGCAATTGATTAATTAGTTTAATTAGTAGATTAATTAGTAATTTAGAGCAAGGGCATAGCAAATGTATCCAACCCCTTATTACAAATTTCCAGCTTGACCTCCTATTACTTTCTGAACGCTAAACTTTAATTTTCAAAAGGTTTTGTTTTGTTTAATCGCAGTCGTGGACTAAACAAATTTATAAACAGTGATCCTACAACTGCTCAAATACCAAATCACTTAGCCGAATCTTACGTCACCTAACTAAAATTCATAAAGATAAGGTTTAAAATATTTCTCCACACATTTCACACCATTTCTATGCCCCTATTTTAAAGTACTAACTTACAAAACAACTCAAAATGCCCATCACAACTCTAACCATGCACACAAACAAAATCAACTAACCATCCCACTACGCACAAACATACACAGATCACTGCCGTTAGCCCTAGATGATCTTGACAAGCTGCCATGTATACATGGTGATGTTATCACCACATCTCACACATTGCGGAGCTGATGTTTCTCAGAGGTCACTGATGGGGAAGCGCACTATTGAGGCAGACAGCTGTCAGAACGCCTTCCTCGCCTTCGCCCAACTTCCTCCTACTGCTCCTCCTCTGTCCTCCGACAGACACGGCCACTCCTATAATGGGGCTCATATGTGGCCCTCTGTCATTGCGATTCTTAGCAGTACGCTGAACATGAAGGCTTGCTGAAATCCCAGCTGGAATTAAACTTTGAGGATCTACGTAGATTGATCGATCTTGGCAGTTGCTACATATGAGATGTGCTCTGGGGATGCTCCATATAGAAAAACACAGGCGTTTAGTCAGTTAGCTATTTTTTCTCATGTAAACCTGCTAGCTGAGTGCAATTTAGCCCCCTACGATATTTTGTGACGACAAGACGCACAATTTATCGGTACCATATCGGTTACCGGGGATATTTTACTGTGATTTTTCCATGTTCAAGACTGTAATAAAGAATAATAAGAAAAACAAAATCTACTAATTATTTTACAAAATTATTTATGAAAATTTTTCTTTTTTTAAAATATATAGGTGAAGTAAACATCCATTCATGTAAAACTGAACTTGGGGTGTAACATATGAAATGAGTTTACATATGAAATGAGCAAAACAGGGTTATTATCATTAACTAAAACTAAATCTATTAAAAACATTTGAATTAAAATGAAGCTGAAATTAAATAAAATATAAATATTACATTAAAAACTTAGAATGAAAGCGCTCAAATTACTAAATGAAAAGTAATAAAAAGGTAAAACTGAACTAAAACTAATAAAAATGACAAAAGCATAAAAACAAAATCACTAAAAATTAAATTACTATCAAAATGAAAGCTAAAAAATATAAAAACAAAAGCTAATTCAAAATATTGTATTTAATAATACTAAAACAACACTGGAGCAAAAGGCAGACTGATCGCATCCCATCAAGGTTTTTGCTAAGAGGGATGATCAGTCAAGAGTTAAGGACAAAACGCTAGCATAAATAACTTATAGGTCCTCTCTGGGAGAACCCTAGTTTACATGAATTACTTTGTAGCCTCTGGCAATCTGCATATCAAGCAGGATTTAGCAAACAAACAACTGGCATATCTACTTACCATCAATGTGGGGTTGTTGGGGAAAGATTTAGGGACAGGCCGTTTGGCCAAGACTCACTGCAGGCCAGATCAATTTAGCAGCTGTACACGGCGTAAAGAGCATGTTCTTTTCAAAATGAACTAGTTGTGGGATGACTGAGTGGCTAATCAGACTTAAAGGGATCGTTCAGCCAAAAATGAAAATTCTGTCATTATATACACTCACCCTCATGTCAGTGGGGTGCAAAGCAACTCCATTGACTTTCATTGCATGGACAATTTTCAAAATATCTTCTTTTGTGTTCTGTAGATGAAAGAAATGCCATACAGGTTTGGAACAACATGAAGCTGAGTAAACAATGACTTTTATTAGTGAACTGTCTCTTTAAGGAAAAGCCCTGAATAATTATACTGGTTTCAGGTTCACCTGACCCAGATTGGACACATTTCTTAAAGGGGTTTTTAAGACATGTTATTGTGTTCAAATTCAAAAACATCTAGAAGATTTTTTAAACCTAACACACCCAAAAAATATTGCAAAACATGATGCAACAGAAAAAGATGTATGTTTAAATCTGTATGGCTTTAGACGCAGTGTTTTGAATGTGATAAATTTAGGAGACGCACCTTTTCCTGAGAGGATTTTACAGTGCAAACTGTAAAAGCTAACGCATTCAACACTGTCAGCATGCTAATTAAAGCACCACCACTAAAATATTAAACTAAAAAATACATAAGAAAAAAAGAGAAACTAGTCAACCATCATGTCCTATTGTTAGCAGGCAAATACATGCACTTAAAAAATATGCCTCTAGTTCTCAGACTCTTCAACAAACACCTACTACCTTATTCGCAGTTGTCTCAGGGGATGACAACACTGGTAAGTGAAGCTGATGCAATGATGTCACGCATGCAGCAAGTCTGTGTGCATGTGTGCGCGCGTTTCTCTCACCCCACAGTGAGATGGGGAAGTTGTGATGTATTCTCAACAGGCCTGGATGACATGTGTCAGATTTTGATTGCCCTCTCCTTCATTTTTTTTTTTCACTCCTTTCAGGCTCAAATGTTCTCTTGGGGTTAAAAGTGTGTGTGGGTGTGTGTTTGACATAGTTGCCCTGAATCCAACGTGGCACTAAATCGAACGTTGGACACCACTTGTCATTTTAAAGTTTTCATTTTGGAGCTTCTTACATAAAGTTTTCAACAGCAACTAAGACATTTCTGAATATATCATATTATAGCCTATTTCTATTTCAAATCTCTAGAATATCTGTAAGACCAGTGTATAACTAACATGGATCATGTTTTGCACAAACTTGTGGAGTTCACGCCAACTTAAGCCCAAAGTATATTTCACTTTTTGCGCGTACGCGAGGCTATGCGTACAGTGCGTGTGATGCAAATTTTGTCATCAGAAGAGTGGTACGTGCAGGTTGCACATGCGCATTTAATTTTTTTTATTTGTTTTTGCAGTAATTAGTTTATCCACAAGGTGGCAACTGTGCCCTGGGGGCATCAATTCACAAGGTGGTCGAAGAAAAACAGCATAAACTACAGCTACAGCGACAATGGAGGCCTACACAGACAAGATATTGTGCAAGGAGGTTCGAAAGTACCCCTCATTTGCATGAAAGAATACAAAGATGTTTACATGGGTTGTAACTCATGGCAAGAGATTGCTCAAAACTGAGCAGGCGTCAAACACCTGTGTATGCGTACGAGTCAAATGAAGTATACCTTCCAAGGCTGTGCGCTTGACTGTGCGCGTACACTAGCGTACACTTAAAAAAAAATGAAGTATACCCAGCGCTTTAAGTACGAGAGGAAACATAAAAAAAAGAAGAAATTCTGAAATTTCGATCAATTTACCCATGCCATAATTTGCCATAATTGCAATTTTGTTGCCAAATATGTTGCTCTCGGTGCATCTGAGTTTCCTGCAGGTTACTTCAGGAGATGTCTGTCTGGCAGCATGACAACAATGTGTCATTGTCAAATCATTCACTAAGGCTGTGTAAGGCCGTGCAGACTACTGTCAGACCTCCTTCTGCGTTTTGTACTTTGAATGCTGTCGCAATTGCCAGCAATCCTCAGAAGCACACAACCCTCAATGGAAACACCCTTGCTGCACCCCGCTATGTTTATTTTTGTACGTCTGGAATACTTTTGTGCAACTGGGCAACAATGACTCACTGGCTTTTTGCGTAAATGGAGCAGTTTGGAAAAATTGAGAGAACAAATGAATTGACATTTGCTATCACTGCATCCCCAAGCCCTGTGCTGAAAGCATCGGATCAATGCTTGCAAATGTCCCCGGGGAGAAGTACCATGAAACGGCTCAAAGCTTGATCTTAAAAGGCTGGGTTATCGACTGATTTCTGTTCCAAAGGCTTTAGCTCTCTGTCTAAAACATACAGCTTTAGCTTTGACTGGCATGGTGGCCCTCTTAAAGAGGTGAGGCGAAAGGATGGCAGCGGACTTACCCCCGGCAGTGTCTTCTGTTCGTGGAGGGCGTTCTGGGCTTTGATGGCCGACTCGCGGGCGCAGTAGGTGAGGAACGCGCAGCCTGCGTGACAAAAAAGAAAGGAGACTTTCAATGACTTGGATAGACAGTGGTCTTGAATTCAATACTGCCCGATGTCAGCGGGTGGCCAAAGTCATTTGAAGTAACCAAACAGCTTCATTAGGACAAAACATTAGCAAGAGCAATACATTTACATTTATTCATTTAGAGCAAACAGTTTTATCTAAAGTGAATTACAAATGAGTATACTATAAGCAGAAGCAAGAAGTAAGGAAAAAACAATACAAATAGTGCTGCTGGTTTGCTGTTCTTGACTGGATATGTCAGTTTCCCAGCCTTACCAACTAAAAAGTGTCCAAAAATCTTTTAAATGTGCTGTAGGACGTGTTTTCAAAAGATGTAATATAAGTCTAAGGTGTCCCCTGAATGTGTCTGTGAAGTTTCAGCTCAAAATACCCCATACATTTTTTTTATTCATTTTTTTAACTGCCTATTTTGGGGCATCATTAAATATGCACCGATTCAGGCTGCGGCCCCTTTAAATCCTCGTGCTCCTCGCCGGAGCTCGCGCTTGCCTTAAACAGCATAAACAAAGTTCACACAGCTAATATAACCCTTAAAATGGATCTTTACAAAGTGTTCATCATGCAACATGTCTAATCGCGCAAGTATAGTATTTATTAGGATGTTTACATTCGATTCTGAATGAGTTTGAGGCTGTGCTCCATGGCTTAAGCTAACATTACACACTGTTGGAGAGATTTATAAAGAATTAAGTTGTGTTTATGAATTATACAGACTGCAAGTGTTTAAAAATGAAAATAACGAGTCTTGTTTCCGTGAATACAGTAAGAAATAATACTTAACCTAACTTAAGCATGCGTCGGATTATGTGAGTATTGTATACTGTTATATTGTTTACATTGATTCTGAATGAATTTGAGGCTGTGATCCGTGGCTAACGGCTAATGCTACACTGTTGGAGAGATTTATAAAGAATGAAGTTGTGTTTATGCATTACACAGACTGCAAGTGTTTAAAAAATGAAAATAGCGACGGCTCTTGTCTCCGTAAATACAGTAAGAAACAATGGTAACTTTAACCACATTTAACAGTACATTAGCAACATGCTAACGAAACATTTAGAAAGACAGTTTACAAATATCACTAAAAATATCATGTTATCATGGATCCTGTCAGTTATTATTGCACCATCTGCCATTTTTCGCAATTGTCCTTGCTTGCTTACCTAGTCTGATGATTCAGCTGTGCACATCCAGACGTCCTGCCCTTGTCTAATGCCTTGAACATGAGCTGGCATATGCAAATATTGGGGGTGTACATATTAATGATCTCGACTGTTACGTAACAGTCGGTGTTATGTTGAGATTCGCCTGTTCTTCGGAGGGCTTTTAAACAAATGAGATTTACATAAGAAGGAGGAAACAATGGAGTTTGAGACTCACTGTATGTCATTTCCATGTACTGAACTCTTGTTATTCAACTATGCCAAGGTAAATTAAATTTTTAATTCTAGAGCACCTTTAAAACCAGTCAACAGACCAGGCAAGGAGACCAAATAAGATCAGCTTAGGCTGTTTAAAATGGCCAGTCCAGTATGGACCTTACCAAACTAGAGCAGAAGTTCAAATGCAGAAAAGTAGCATTCACTACAAGAGTAAACAGTCAAATATTCCATTGGTTCTTGTTTGAGCACTTTACACAACCACCTTCTTTCCTAGAAAACAAGTCGCACCTCACTGGGTCAAAATTGCATCGTTGAGAGAAAAACAATACACAAATTAGCATCAGTTACATTTTATTTTTACATTCAGAAATTATAGTGGCATTTATTATAAACAAGATTGATTTTAAATGCTAAGCCTAAAGAATTTATATAAAGCGAAACTGAAACTACGGGCATGTGGGGAATGCGCTATACAAATTAAAATTTTGCTAACTTATTCTCTCATTCGGCACAAATCCAAATTTCCACATTCTTTGTGTGCTTGACATGAACTGCATTATATAAGTTGAGTTGTAATACAAGTCTCAGCACGTTTCAGATGATAAATAAAAACGTGACTTATATTCCGAAAAATATGGTAATTGGAAAGTAGTGTCAGTTACAAGGTCTACAATCCCGAAATGGCATTAACTTTGATCCAAATAAGCTAATGAAAGGACAATGATTTTCAGTTTTGGCTTTAGTTAGTGAGTGGCTTACATCTTCTGTTTTTATAGGATCATAAAGTATTCTGCTATTCAGAATTCAGAAGGTTGATTGGTTCCACCACCGAGGAACAGTGAAAGTGAAGGTTTTTGAAAGCTATTCACTGACCAACACTGGTAGAAATAAGGTATAATTTAGGTAAGAGGATCAAGATGTATGCTTTGAATCAAACAGACCAAAAGAAAGACCAGATGATCTGACATTGTGTTCCAATCGAGTATCACTGATCGCCAGCATAGGAAAACGAGCCAGCACAAAGCCTCCATGTCCCTTACAATGACAGGGCCAGAGGTGCCGTGAGGAGTCCCTGCAGACAGGCTAAATACAGACAGTCTATTTTCTAACATGGGGGAGCCTGTCCAGTCCGCTTTACACTGAATGTGCCCGTGTGGGTTTCTCCGTATGTATGCTTGTGTGTGTGTTTGAGCAAGTCCATAGATCAGCCAGCTGTCCCTGTCCGAGGCTCTCGGCTGGCTGGAATAAGCCCTGACTACCCTTGACACCCTGACAGAGAGGCGAACAGTGGTGGAGAACTAGTAAGAGAAACTTTGAGTCTCTCGGGTCCCTAGACAGAGATATAAATTCATAAAAACCTGCACATATACACACTTGATTATATAACCGTTCTGCCGCAGGTATCACATAAAATGAGACTTTGCAGGAAAGATCCCTGAGCCCATTAGTTAACAGTGCTAACTGGTAGATGTATTTAGAGTAATGCAACTCTCAAATTTGCCCGATAACCGACTATTGTAAATGAGAAAGTAACTACTAGGAAGTCAGTCATCTCGCTTTCTCTTCCTTCTGTCACCTTCTCTCTCTTAACCCATGTTCAACCGCACCTAAATAAACACTGTGTATTTATTCCTTAAAGGTGAAGTTTATCCTTGACTAATGTCACCAAATGTGATGGCTACAATTTTGATTATTTCCAAACAAGATTTCAAACACTCCGTCCATCTGCTATTGGTCAAACAAAGTCCTGCCCCAAACTCACCCCCTTGTTCGACGTAAAACAAACAATCTACAATATTAATAATAAAACTTATTGTAAAACTCATCGAACTTCTGTTTGTTGACTGCAGATTTTAGTCAGAGTATATCTCGCACAAACATAAAAATTGTGGTGGAGAACGCGGGCTCTTCGTAATGGCATATTTTCTTGGTATGCCACCTGTATTTTTCATAAACCATGCTTTCCAGAGTTTTAAATGTTTTGTCAATTGTATGATCAGCAACTAAGAACACAGCTACAACCTCATTGTACGGATTAGGGTTCAGGCCCTAGCAGACTTATTTGCATTTGCATCCAACTAAATGAGCCATTTATTCTCACTAAGGTCAATAGAAGCCAATTTAACTCAAACAGCAGCAGATAATAATGACTAAATGCTAATAACTAATCAAAACCCACTATATGAAGACTCTTAGAAAGTGATTTGGGGTCATGAACAGGTAATTCCCAAATGAGACCTGGCCAAAACATAGAAAGACTTGCTGGGACAAACAAACAAGCAAGTCACTTTTGTTCTTTTATATCTATTATTATATCCGTCCCACTAACCCTAAACTGCTTTCAAATACATCAAAGCTTTATTATGTCTCAAATCCTCCCATGAAGGCTCTTTCCAATCTGTGGCGAACTTGATCTTGTAATTGCTCAAAAACCAAATTGGATGCATTCACAATGCATTCACAAAGGATATGCAGAGTAAATTAGTTGCCCCACTAATAATAGCAAAAGAATAGTGTGTATATGTGTGTGTGTGTGTGTGTGTGTGTGTGTGTGTGTGTGTGTGTGTGTGTGTGTGTGTGTGTCCATGAGAGAGAGAAAGTGACAGTAAAACAGATAGTAAGAGAAGTATTTTAATTCTAATCCCATCACTTTAATGCAAAGTGTGATTGCAGCCCATAGGCACCAATTGGAATCCAAACACATACAAATTACTGCCCTGCTGTTGCATACCAGGCGCGCAATTTTGGGCTGCATGATGAAATTATTTGAAACTCGACATAAAAATATCAGCCATGGAAATGGCTGACGCAGCACCCTAAGGACAGAGTGTGGAAATGATCTACCGCATTGTTTGATAATCATCTCTATTGTTTGATCAAATGCGTTTTAAAAATTAACAAAGGAAGCTGACAGTTAGTAGGCAATGGATTTTACTTTACATTTTCAGCTAATATAATCCTTTTTCTATATGTAGCTGAATGGTTTCTGATAAAACACTTCACTGAATGGGAATATTAATAGAATGCGGTTCAAAAACCTGAACCAACATTGAAAATCTGTTTTGTTTTTTCCATTTTTTGGATTTTTTAAACATTTTAGACATTTAAGTCAAATGTAGCTACTGCCAGCAAAAATGTGTGCCTCTGTTCCAGGACAAAAATGACATCTAACCCCCGTGCTAATACGCAATCACACAGACAGAGGCCCATGAGGCCTGCAGGTCTGAAGAATGGCGTAAAGCTTCATGGGGAGGTAGAGAGGCTTAGCAGTAATTAAGCAAGCTGAATTGAAGGTGCTGCTCCCTCCCTCCGCTCCTGACAGCCCAAATTGGCTGTTTTTTTTTTAATAGTAAAAGCCGAGCAGTCACACCACTGTTCCTGCCCCCCTTCATAATTGTGTGCAAGCCCTGAACTGTGAGGTGCCTGTTACAGTAAGTGTGAAGGTCTTGGCGCTAAATCTGCTTCCGTGCCCCTATTCTCCACGTTCTCGCCTGAGCACTTTGCAACTTCGCGAACACTCCCGTCATTCACACCTCCTACTCTTTCCTGACAAGTTAAAGTTTAGCTCTGAGAACAAAGGACGGAACTTAAAACTGAAAAAAAAAAAAAAAAAATGAATAAAGAAGTGCTGATTCAATCATAAATCGACATATATATACACATTTTCGCACTATATTGTATAGATATCGTATCTATATTTTTAAAATTTATTTTTGCATTCATATGTTCTACAAAGCATCTAAACATAGTATTACTATAGTAATAATAGTATATAATTACTATAGTATATATACTATAGTAATAATAGTTACTATAGTAATAACAGTAAATTACGCATAGTTACAAGTAACTAACTCTAAACCAAACCCTAACTGTAACTCTATAGTAAGTACTGTAGTTAATTAATAGTACTCAGTACTTATTTGAGTAATTACAATGTAACTACGGCACTATAAAATAAAGTGTAACCATTTATCCAAATGCAAGCGGTGTCATTTTCAGTGTCACTCGAAGTTAGTGCATATCATGTAAAACACCTTAATGCGTTGACTGCCTCCTGTGAAAAAAAAAAAGCATATGGGCTTGATTTCCTCCGAACCTCTCTCTCTCTCAGTCACTGTCCAGACAACAATATTGTCCCTGCCCTCGCCTAATTACTTTGTAATGAGTATTGTAATATAAGCGGTGCGCTAGCGTAACCTGTAAACCTTAATTAAGGCAGCCACCTTTAAATGTGCTCAACCTCCATGTACTAGAGCAAAACTATACGCACATCATCTAACATGGAGCTGGAGTGGCAAAAAATTTATATTTTGACATATTTTGGAAATTACAAATTTGTATTCAGATTATAAATGAAAGTTAAATCAGTCTTTGTGGGAAATGATGCCTTGCTTGCACACTGAAAATTTATAGCAGTTCTGAAAAAAATGATGCAAACAAAATCAGCAACTGTATAAACAGTGGAAAATTTTGACTGTGGATATGAGAAAGCGCCTATGCATACTGAAAAAAGTGGCTTCCTATTATATGCAAGAGTTGTTTGTGATAGCAAGACTCAAAATAGGTCTAGATCAGCTATTGTGTTGTGAATTCAAAATATCGAGTGGTGACACTGTCTTGCGGCATGCTGGGAAGTCCTTAGCCAGAAAACTCTGATGCTGCACTGAGTGCAAGAAGGGTACGGCGGAACAAAGACACTTCCTCAGTAGGCTACATCTGTTTCTCCTCGTCTCTCCTCCTCTCCCTCTCTTTCTGTCTTCAGAGGATGGCTGGCATGTGAGCAGTGATGCCAGCAGTGGCAGCTTAACCTATTTTCGGAAATACCACAGATTTCTATTAATAGCCCTGCTGAGCAGCAGGCCTCTCCGCACATCCCCGACGGGTCCCACAAACCCACTGATAACATCCTCTCCCAGATCACCTTTCATCCATGCTCATGTCACAGCATCACTTCACAATACTAAAATAAAAACAACAAGAATATTCTGTAAATTTCTAGATGTAAAAGGGATATTGTGATGAAGCAATCTGGGAAGTTTCTGGTGAAATTCTTCAACAATGCCTGTCCAATTCGAAAATTTTAAAAAAAGAATTTAAATACATAAATGGGCTGCAAATTTACATAGGCCTATTTGTTATACGCAATAATTAAATCTAGTATTAATAGTAGTATTTTCCATAATTGACTCTAGTGGGTGCTAAACAAAAAAAAAAATTAAAAACAAACAAAAAAAGTTTGGTTAGATCAACATATGAGCAATCTTCTAAAACAAACACTTACAAACTTTTACGAATCCTCTATTGCACGTTTTTCAACGAGTGGGTCACATTCCATATTTTTTGTTGTTGACGTCAAAGAATCAAATCGACACGCATCTAATCAAATTGTATTCTGCGAAAAATTACCTACCATAACTAAATCAAACTGACATTGGACAGGTTGTGCGACCCCCTAGAAAACATGAACAAAATTACACAAATTAAAGAACCCAAGTTGACTTAAAATTGGTTTGTGTCAAACATTTGTGTCAGTTTTGTTGGTTGAAACCACTGAAAGTTAATTGAGAAACCAAACTCAACCCAAACAAAGTAAAACTTAAAAGAAATACTTTTTCACCCTATGTAATGTATGTAATTTACATATCATTGGGCCTATTCAATACTAAAACAACTGTTAAAATGAACAATTTTGGTACTGTGTTGCGTCGTGACTTGATGTCCAGCAAAACCAATTCAGACGTGATAGAACTACACTTTGGGTACGAACACCTACAAATACTAATGCGAACCCGATGTTTATGCACAGTCTCATCCTGTCATACTCAACATCGTGACGGCGTCCCACATCTGCCCCGCCACACCTCCCCTTTCATATTAAATCCTTTTGTTTCCACCCTTTACTGTCTGCCGGAGTGGATCTGGCTCTCCCATCCTGTCAGAAGAGCCCGTCACTCCGCCGGTGCCTCCGGATTAAAGGCACCATTTGTTTTCAGTGGTTCTGACAATCACTCCATCTCTCTCAGTCTGTTCATCTATTGTGCTTAGCCCTTTGCCTTACTGTCATTTTTCCCTGTCCACTCGAGCTGTCTGTGTGTGCGTGCATGGCATTTGTCACAGCTCTCTGACTGACATAATGGCCATGCCCTCCTTCCTGAGATCAAAGGAAGTGGAAAAAGGCTTTTCTGCTCAAATTCCAACAAGACATTTACATATTTCCAAGCCGTTCTCAGCAACGCCAACAGAATCTTTCTTTCGCTGTTCATTAGTCAACCGTGCTGAGTGTTGATTTATTTTCCTCTCGACAATAAATCTTTCGTTCAGGAAGCTCCAAAAACCAAAACAACAGTTCGACTGCAGGAAATGTCAGGAAGAACAGTCATGCTGGTGTATCATACATTTCATTCTCTGTCATCATTTACTTTACCCTCCATGAAAAATAGCACCTCTGAACTGACCTTGTAAAAGTTTATTGTGTAAAAGAGTATACAGAGTAGAGCTTTATCCCAAAGAAATGACCTCCATTTTGAAATGGTTCAAGAAAATCCAGTCATTTAAAGATGAAGTGAGTAATTTATGCGCCACTTGTGTCACTAAACAGAATAAATCAAGCATCTTAAACCAGCTGGTGTAGGCAGGTTTCTCTGCCTGGCCGATGTACAATTGGTTTTCCATTCTGACCAGCTGAAAAATGGTCAAAATCTCTCTAAAACGAAGAATAGTCTGAGAGACAATCTAAAGCCAGGTGCACACTGTGCCATTTATAATAGTCCTTTACGATTGTTGCTTGTCAGACTGTACAAACATGATCCTCATGTCAGACTGTGGGATCTCAGCTATCCTATATGTCAGACTGTACGACAGTCAAGACGTGTTAAAAACAGACGCGTGCTTGAAAACTTGTCCATCATCAACTTATTTCTTGAATTACATATTGACAATAATTAGGACATATAAAAATTATCAACCAATACACGTTCGGTGATAGTGAACTGCATTACATGCGGAACTGAAATGGTGGCTAACAAAGAAATCTCTAGCATTAAATTTGGTCACGGCTTGTCTTGAAAAACACGTCAATTTGACGTTCGTCTTAGGAGAAGTCACACTGCAGGACTGTGCGCCAAAACTGGCAGAATTTCGTTGGAGGTAAAATTTGATCGCAACGGTCATTAATCGGCTGTTGGTTAACATGTCAAACTAGCAATCAAAAACTAAAGATTTTAGCCCAGAACTATAGGAATCTTTTAGGATTCTCAAAATTTGTGACCAAATCGTGGCCAAAATCACACAGTGTGCACCTGCCTTAAGACTCGCAAATCAGCTTAGGCTGGATTTTTTTTTTTTTTTTCCAGCTGGTTAAAGGTGATACAGAGGATGTTTTGTTTTATACATTTTTGCAATATTACTTAAAACTGTCTTTACTAACTGATAAAAGACTATTTATTAGGTGCACTGAAAGGAATAATATTAATATACATCATCTCTGCACGAGGTAGGGCCTGAAAAACATCAGCCAATCGTTTACGCGATAATCGCGTAAACGATTGGCCCACTGGCTTGTCAATCACTGCCATGACGTTCCTTCCCAGCCGCGCTCCAGTAACTTTCCACACTCCACAGGCGCCGCATGCAATGTTTTTGTCAGGAGACAGGAGTAACAACTGCAGATTATGAGTTACCTGCGGTGAGTCCGACATAATGAATCCACTAATACGACACAGCGAATGCCGGTGGTAAACAAACACTCGTGTTCCAATACTCGTGCACGAGTTTTGGGAGGAGTTCCCTCAAAACTCACTAACGGTCTTTGGTTTCTCAGTCGACGAAAAGATCCTCTGTAGCACCTTTAATGAATGTTTTCAAACAGTTTTTGTAAACACTTCCCCCATTTGCCATTGGTCACTCAAAGAGAACTTATACCATTGGTTGAGCTAATGTTATGTCAGACTCATAACATAGTTCAACAATTCAATGTTTCCCAAAATCATAGTTCCAGCAAACATATGTAAACAGCATCGTAAAGTTGTGTAGTTGGACTACAGTTCTCAGTTTCTTGTTAATATGACGTGGACTAAAACAGATCACACTCTTGAGCAAAATATACAAACTAACATGCAGTACAATCTGTATCTTTCATTTTATGTATACATATTTAATTCTACATCTTTTAGTTTGTCAAGAGAATGAAGAGATCTGTATGGTTGAACCAACATAGTACAATCAATGGATATGCGAAAATGACACTGTGGTTTTGCAGCGAGTTACATAATTGTGCAAAAAAGCAACCCAGGTCAGAAAAGTAATGTTTTGAAATGAATCTGCCACAGTCGCAAATTTGTACTTTTGACAGAAATTAAGTAATGACTGGTTTACTTTGTATTGTTTATGCATATTAAGCCGTGATAGAAGAAATCTAGCATATTACGTTAGTTCTGGCAGGTCACGTTAGTCAAGCTCGCATCAGCTGACTCAAAGCTGATCCACGTCTACCTATAGGAATACAAGGCCTATCACAGCATCCCTATATATGGTCTATTCAGTATTATCAACAGCTTTGTCGCTTTGTCAGGAGCTAATTACCCTCCTCCATCCCCAGCTCCTCCTCTTGTCCAGTTCAGGGCTTCTGATATTCCTTTGAATCAGACTCATTTTCTTGAATTATGTTGTTACATTAAATTATTGTCATTCAGAACATAAATGATATTGCAATACCTTTTGTTGTTTCGTTCTGTTTACCCTAGGGGGTATTGCTGCTCTTCCTGCTCTTATCCATGCTAGGCTGCATGGATGGGCAGGGAGCTCTTGCCCAAAACAGAACCATATCGCCAATCCAAACTGTATGCTAATCTTTTACGATAGTGGACCTGACAGAAAATATTTTAACATGAAAAAGAATTTGTTTAATAAGTTTAATAAGTCTATTTTCTTGGATCCTACAGCAGTGAGATTACAAATTACAGATCAATCTGGTGAGCAGCATGACGTAGAGGGAATCGGTGGGCTTTCTATAAGCAAACACAGCAGACGTTATGACACGTTTGAAGACCAACTTATTATCCGCCATAAAAATGGTCACAAGGGAGAGATTCACAGCATCTTAGAATAGCGCATCAATAATTTCGCTTTTGTGTTTTATGTTCGGCCCACAAAACGGACATGTTACAGAAGGTCACTGAACCTCTTTCCTCAGTGGAATGTCTATACTCTATTGTAAGTGCCATCTCCTGATGAATGATAATGGCCTTAAAAAAACACATTTTCCATCTAAAAAGAGCAATAACCTTCTCCGCATGGAGGAAAGTCCATCTAAAAGCAGGTAAAGGGGAGATAAGTGGCCAGTTCACATGAAAAGACAAGTAGCTCAAAGCAAAGCTCACTGGTAGAGGAGGAAACATCTCATCCTGACATTCAGAGATACGGTTCCTGACAGTAGAGCTGCTCAAGCATTGCATTTTTTATGAACCAGCCTTGTTGCGTATTAAAGTATTTACAGATGTTTGGGTCTATGGACTGTCAGACTAATTTTAAGTCATAAAGAAGCCACTGGACATATTTGACTTCCAGAGGAGAGCCAATGACCTCATCTTATTAAAGACCCCATGAAAATCGCTCGACAAGGGCAGTTTTCATTCCCTTCTACCGACAGCTGATAGTAGGGGGGATAGGCCGTCATTGCATCGCTGGATAAAATTGTGGATTTCTCTGGATTTAAACATTGTTGGAAACATTTGGGATAATGCAAGTGCACAACTCAATGAAATATATAACATTGTTCTAGAGGTTTTTGCAAAAGTCTTACATATTGAAGGCTACCTTTAACAAGAGTACTCATTTAAATGAATTACATTTATGAACGTGCTACTAACCCAACATTGTTTCTTGGAAGAACAGACAAAATAGGTTTTATCTTCCTATTAATAAGGGATTTATGATGTAATTTTGCTGCAAGGCATCAGAACTATTTCAATCAAAACTCTTTATAACAGTGGAAATAAAACTACTTTCAAATCACTATTCAACAAGGTTACCTTTACATTTATATGCACTGAAACTTTCTACAGCCTGACTTTCAATTAAATCTGTTTAATACTTTATAAGATATCTGTAAGTTGTCGGTTTATTACTCAATCCCTCACAAATGCATTAGCAAAATAGGTCCCTTGAAAGCAAGTATTGATAATCTATAGTAGCATATATGAATCAGAGCACAGAAAATCAGAGTCCAAAGAACCTTTTATATGTTTGTGTATAGTTTTCAAATGTTCTCCATTCCTCTTGCATTGTAAGCCAACACAAGCTTATCCTTGGACATCTTCACCTGCAGAGTGCAAAATGTGCATAAGAGGCTTTCAAAGCAATGCAACAATAGTCTATTTATGCTAAACGCAGCAAGAGATCTATACCACGCTTGCGTAAGATTACAAATACAGCATAGCAAGTGTCTCCAGGTTTGCAGGCATATCTGTGGGTGTAAAACCCATTTCCAACTCCATATTAAATATAAAAACTTTAATAAAATGCTGAGCTCAACTGATCACAGGTGAAAAGCTTGAAGGGGAAAAGCTCACCTTTTAATACAAATCAAGAGACCGCAATTGTTAGGTCCATGGAACAGACCTCATAATAGTTGTTCATATTGAACACCGCAGGCTAAGATGACTCCCACATGCTTTAATTGCAAAGAAGCAGCCACTGTAGAGGGACAAACCAAGTGATCCAAGCAACAGCAACCTCAGACAATAACTACAGTTGCTAATCCTCCTCCGTCATTACAGTCATGGTTTATTACCACGCTTAGCAAACTAATGCTGTGTTTTCCTCTGTGGATTAGTGAGCGGACTTAGAGCCGAAACATGTTCCCCCCTTTGAAACCTACATATGATCCCTGTAGTCTGAAGAACTCTTAAAAACCGAAATTAATGATGAAACAGATGCACAAATGTCTTGTTTTCACAGCTAAATTATCTTATCTTCAATGAAATTTCGCAAATTGTATACTTTATGTAAAGCACAACTATAGCACAAAGATTCATCTGTTGCACTCCTTCGTAACATTTTGAATGAAAAATTACATTAGCATCCTCAGCGACGTTTTAGCCAAACATTTAAACAACCTTGGGGTCTACATCACCAATGCAGTCCATATTGAGACTACTCGCAAGACTGCACAATCTCTATAAGCTGACAAAAAGTGTATGTAAATATTTGCTGACTTGTTCTTATCTTCACATCCCCTCATAGAATAATACATAAGATGAAAAGAAATTCCATCCTGAAGAACCAATTCTCTGTACGATCCTTTAGAACTCATTTTCAGTTCCTGTCCCAAAGGCAGCTACATCACAAGCACAATCAGGTAGTTTTAGGATGAAAAAAAATTGGGCCTATGATGTTGTAATCTGCCACAGACTGCAAGTTCAACTAATATGTGCATAACCACTCATATTATACATAAAAAACACAACTATTCAGTAATGACCTCAAATTGTAAGTCTTACCTATAGGTATTAAGAATAATGGTTTTCATTTCATGAATTAAACAAGCCTGTAAAATCACATCCTTGTGCTTTTACCAACACAAAACACAGCAGTTTTAAAATTAACATTTGAGGTACAACTGTGTGTAATCTATGCAGGAAAAAAATGTAAAAATCCCAAGTAATATTAACCACAGACCTACATTTTACTTATAAATGGAAAATCACCATTATAAAACCCCATTGGAAATTCCTGAGGGAACCCAATGGCTCCAAAATGCAAATTTACTTCATGGGTTTGAAACTACAAACTTGTAGACGTCTAATTGATGTGACTATTCAGCTCACAGTAATAATGCACTAGATAAGGTGTATCCACATAAGCTTGACATCCATCAATGCCCAAGAGGACCATCCTTATTGAGAAACAGTCAGCTGAGATTGGATGTTCCCTGGTGTTTCTGTCTTGTATTATTTGCTACACAAGTTAATACTCCAAATAATACAATAATTTACTCTGATGCCATTTGATCAAAGAAGAATAGGCGCGTGAGCACATCTAGTCAGAAATGGCGCGCTTTCACAACGGTCGATTGTGGTAAGTATAGCTACTTTCTTAAGTTCCCTCTGAAAGTTCCCTCTCATTTTTCATGCAAATCCTCTCTAGAGCGTAGCATTTGTTTTAGATACCTAAAATCAAGTATAAAATTAACATTTCAGCTCGTTTTCTCGACCTTAACCGTTTGGTTTAGTTCAGTTTACCCAAATGAAAACGCACAACTCTGGCCCATGAATCATTACACTGACGTGTTCAACACATAAACCCCATATGAAGCAGGGCTTCTCATGGGGTAAATATCGTGGATGAACGCTTGAGCAAATATAACCTTATTAGCATAATTATAAACACACCACTGATATGAAGCCTAATAGTAACTGACACTAAGACGAATGTGCTTCCGACACATATCGCTTGAGGAGAACGAATGAGTGTCAGAAGAACGAGATTATACTAAAATAGAGGTTTAATTTTAGTCTTTGTCTTCTTGTTTGAGTGGAATCCATGACGTATTCGATGTATTTTGTCAAGTAGCACGTCACAATGTAGAACGCGTTGTAGTTCGTTATGACGCACAACCGAACGTGTTTTAAGCGCAAATATGATCAGTTAAGTGGAGATGCACGTTTTTCTGTGGGATACTATTATTATTTTCTCGTGTTTCATTATACTCTGGCACCTGTTTAGATCATTTAACAGATATATTTTGTGAAATGTTGCTTATTGTGCATTTAACATTTTTCTTGGTATTATATTAATATGCATATAATCATAATAAAACGCCGGTTCATCTGCGAGAACAGCATATGTCAGACTGCACAAGGATGCGCTGGAGTGGTGGGAGTATTTCCCCATTGAAAAGGAAAGAAGACGCAAAAGAAAGACTCTTTAAATATGAATTTTCTTGTAAGCCTCTTTGCCCCAGTTCCAAAATTAAACTGCCATAGTGAAAGGCAAGGTCCCCAGCCATGTCATATGAGGGACAATACATAACATTCATGCATGCAACAATGCAAAGATTAAAAACTGAGAAGATAAGTTCTCTCTAAACAATGCAAGTGCAAAACAGTGGCTAAACGGGCCCAATATTACAGTTTCATCAGGCTATGGGTTTAATGTTGACATGACAGTGGACCACAAAAATGGCAAATATGATTTATAATAAATATAACAATAATGCATGCGTCGTAATGGATGATGCAGAAGACAATATTAAATTAAAATTAAAAAATAAACATAATTACCACGTCTAATTATGAATGAAGCACTAGAAAAGAGCATATTATTATAGTGTTTACCACCCAAAAATCACAGACACTTTTAGTCTATTAAGGGAATCACGCGTTTACCTTTGTGCATGCCGGTGTATCGGTCCTTTAATACTGTCAATTCGTGGATTTTCCCAAACTGTTCGAATAATGGTTTCAGATCTTTTTCCTCAAGGTTCCGCGGTATTTGCCCGATAAAGAGTTTTATGGCATCTTGGTCTTTCATGGTGCCGTTCTCCTGATGAATGGAGATGGATTCTGACCCGTTCATGGGTTTAGGAAATGGGATCTGAGCGTACTGGTGCTGGTGCGGGATTAGGAGGAGTGGATGTTGGGTCGGTGCTGCCCCGGGTCCAGTGAAAAGCAGGCTGGAGTAAGCGGGATGGGGCGGCTGTGGGTGCTGCTCCCTTCTTGTCTCAGTCTGAGTGAATCTGGCCATTCTGAGCTGGGAGCAGACTGGATAATAATAATGACAACACACATACACACACAGACACACACACTAAGAGAGAGCGAGCAGTCAGCTGGAAACACAGACTTACTTTCTCGGTGGTACACATACGCACACATACACACAGTCGAAGTGATGTTTAGGGGGTGGGGGAGACGCCGCGCCATTTGTTGCTCCAGAGCGACACCCAGTGGCCAACGCGTGCCATCAGGCCCACAGTCAGTGTGGATCGCCTAAAAAACACTTTAGTTTTTGAAACATATCCGCTCCATACGAAAATGTATTTGTGATTTACTTTGATAAGCTATTTAGTAGCCATGCTGTTTTTGCGGACATCATAGGATTGACAGTCTATGTGATGGCATCTATTTAATTTTATTACCAATGGCAGTTGTAAATTTAATTAAATATTTAAATGTATAAATGTATCATTATAGTGTCTAAATGTGTAAAACATTATGTTGTTAAAAGGGCAATTTAACGTCATGAACAATGAATAAATATATAGACATTAAATGGTGCAACATAATGAATGAAATGAAACAACTATATAGGCCTCTGTGTGTGTGTGTGTGTGTGTGTGTGTGTGTGTGTGTGTGTGTGTGTGTGTGTGTGTGTGTGTGTGTGTGTATTATATATATATATATATATATATATATATATATATATATATATATATATATATATATATACAGAGCTGGGTAGATTACTTGTGAATTGTAATCAGTTACTGATAACAAATTACATGACAAAATCTGTAATCAGTAATATAATCTCAGATTACACATTTTCGGTAACGTAATCTGACTACTTTTGGATTACATTTAGATTTTTTTTGTGCTAACCCTTATTTGATGTCACGTATATTGTAGGATAATCTTGTACTATTTTGACAGATACAAAGATATTTAAAAATATATATTCTATTCACAAACAAGAGCTTAAACAGATTCTTTTTAAAGTGCACATGTTAGTGTTTGCTGATAGTAACACTGAATAAAACAAAATCAAAACATATTTACTTAAAAATATGTAAATGTAGAAAGCAGCAACATGAAAAAACAAAAAATTTACAGCAATATCACTGCTACATCAAATATTTAATCTATATTTCATATATTATTATTATTATTATATTATTATTTCATATATAAATATATCTTCTATATTTCCTATATATTCATCTATATTTCATCTATACTTACCCTCACAGCTGGCAAAACTCAAAGAATCATAAACAAGCGGCAGGTTTATTATGAAAAAAATATAAACATAAAAAAAATGAAAAATTAGGAAAATCAATGAATTGTGAACAACTTACTTCCATTGTGTAAATAATATGTTAACATGTTATCCTTAAAAACGTAACTGTAGTCTGATTACGAATATTTTAAAAAGTAATTTACTCTAATTACAAGTACTTGATTTTTGGAATCTGATTATGTAATCCAGATTACATGTAATCCGTTACTACCAAGCTCTGTATAATATATATATATGAATTAAATATAATAAAATCACTTCTCCCAGGTTCTTTTTTACATTTCCTGTATTTTTAACAGAACTTTGAACTTGCTTTGTTAAATATACTTTATGTTCACAGTAAATTATAATTCATTCTTTTTAGATAAATTAATAAACAATAAAACAATTTTTCACTTTAGCCTATATAGTAACTTACAGTTAACAAATTAACGGGTTTAACTGTACAATTGTTCATTAAAATTAAAATTACAAACATTTTTAAAGTGTAGTGCCATGATATCTTTGTAACTTTGAATAAGTAAATTGTACAAATACCATTTTTGGCCTTTTTTTTGTTAGGGTGCTTACAGCGTGAGGCTTTCGACTGAATAGTAGGTAGCCAGAATTATGAGAGTAATGATAGTTTACACAAAAATACATACAAAAAATATATATAAAAATATAATATAAATATATATTCTCATATATACTGACTTTATCTGTCACTATGGTTACAGGTGTTATTCAAGGCTATTCAGACGGGAATTGACTTTAGTTGCCTGTCCATAAAGATAGCTTTTGTCTGCTATTATATACAGCACAACTTGAAAGACTCAGCGCAGTTGTCAGTCCCAATTACTGACTGTGTTAATGTAGACATATTTTATAAACCAAAAGCGAACAGACACAACAATGAGACTTTTGCATTTGTTTCTGTTCTCTTCTACTTACAAAACAGAAGAATGGCATTTGATCAGGTGGCTTTTATCCATCAAAGTAGCAGCATCTTTAAATAAACCTATTGTTCAGAGTTGATGCCCTGCTTAGTTAGATCCCACCTCACTGACAAAATGCAACAAGAACATCACTTTAAATATCATTGCTTGCGAGGAAAGATATCCTTACAGGACATATTAGGAAGTTGTTTAGCTAGACCTGAATAACATGAGAAATATGTATCCATTTCCATGCATATTTCATGAAACCATTCATGCAAAAAGTCCCAAACAGTTGCTTAATTGAAAGAATGGTATTTATGCTGCTCTCTAAAATAGCTGTCACAACACTACCCTGGTGTGAATCTTGAATTTGTGAAGAGAATGAGAAACATGACAGGCTTTTGTAAACTGACAGTATTGATGTTTCTAGGAACCAGAAGACAAAGCAATTTCATAACTACAAGTGATGGAGCAATATCTACACTTCATCCTCTTGGCAGGAAGTGGCATTGAACTTTTATATAACCGATCAATACTTGACTCAAAAGGGGCCTTTCAAAATTATATGTGACAGTTAAAAATTGTTCAATATCTCAGAATGAATCAGTTTTTTGTGGGGGTCTTTGTAATCCTGTTTCAAAATGCTTTGCATCTCTAGCAACTTTTTTGTTACAAATCTTTTTACTTTTTTTCATGGCTCCAATTTGTTTTGTAAAGCACTTTTTTTTCACAATCCGATCAATTATTGATAAATAAAATCAAGCATCACCCTATTTATTTATTTTTGTTGAATATCTTGAAATACATTCAATTATAAAAGGAAAATGGTCAAACTTTTCATGTTGACTTTACATTTATTTTATTTATTCATATTTAAACAATAACAATAGAACTCTCAAACTTTTAAAATTAATTCAAATGCCTAAATATATAAAGCAACATTCAACTAAAAGTTCACAATGATATGCATTTTTAATAAACCAAATGAAGAGTTTTGTGTTTAAAGTCGTGATGAAACGGAATTAGCTAAAGATGATTTTTCTTCCATATTGTGAAATACATCTGAGTGATTATTATAAAAGAAATAAATGTTGGGCATGCCTTGTGGTGCGTTCAAGTCAAGTTAAACACATAAATGCCACAAAGATATAAAATTACCAGTGGAAAGCTCAGGATTTTCTTTAAGCCTTGAACTTGAACTAGGTATTTAGCAGTGACGTCAGGCTTTTTTTTTTACAACAAAATAAGCTAATTGCCTGCAAAAAAATATACTAGCATTGCAATATAATAATATGTAACATAGAGCTGCACGATTAATCAGTAAAAGATCACGATCTCGATTCAAACATCCATGCGATCTCATTCCTAAATGACAACAATTCATCTGTGTCTACTAAACCTTTGACAAAATCACACTGAAACATTCAAATTGTGACTGTTAAAAATATGTATTTGTCATTGAATTATTCATTCAAGAGATGAGTTCAAAAACGCTGATTCATCTATTAGCCTAATGAAACAAGTGAAGTATTTATGAGTGAATCATTGATCATTCTCTTTTTTAATTAATTCTTTCAGATTAATTAAACATTTTTAAAGGTGCCCTAGATTCAAAAATTGAATTTACCTTGGCATAGTTAAATAACAAGAGTTCAGTACATGGAAATGACATACAGTGAGTCTCAAACTCCATTGTTTCCTCCTTCTTATATAAATCTCATTTGTTTAAAAGACCTCAGAAGAACAGGCGAATCTCAACATAACACCAACTGTTACGTAACAGTCGGGATCATTAATATGTATGACCCCAATATTTGCATATGCCAGCCCATGATCGAGTTATTATGAGGGCAGGACGTCTGGATGTGCACAGCTGAATCATCAGACTAGGTAAGCAAGCAAGGACAACAGCGAAAAATGGCAGATGGAGCGATAATAACTGTCATGATTCATGATAACATGATATTTTTAGTGATATTTGTAAATTGTCTTTCTAAATGTTTCGTTAGCATGTTGCTAATGTACTGTTAAATGTGGTTAAAGTTACCATTGTTTCTTAATGTATTCATGGAGACAAGAGCCATCGTTATTTTCATTATTAAACACTTGCAGTCTGTATAATTCATAAACAACTTCATTCTTTATAAATCTCTCCAACAGTGTAGCATTAGCCGTTAGCCATAGAGGACAGCCTCAAACTCATTCAGAATCAATGTAAACATCAAAATAAACACTGTACTTACGCGATTAGACATGCTGCATGACAAACACTTTGTAAAGATCCATTTTGAGGGTTATATTAGCTGTGTGAACTTTTTTATGTTGTTCAAGGCAAGCGCGAGCTCAGATTTAAAGGGCCACACACCCTGAATCGGCTCATTTCTAATTATGCCCCAAAATAGGCAGTTAAAAAATGAATTTAAAAAATCTATGGGGTATTTTGAGCTGAAACTTCACAGACACATTCAGGGGACACCTTAGACTTATGTTACATCTTTTAAAAAAAGTTTGAGGGCACCTTTAAATAGACTGCAACAATTAACATCATAATCATGTTCAGAATTGTGATCTCTATTTGAAACAACAACAAAAAATCATGACATGGATTGTGTGCAGCTCTAATGTAACAATCAAGTTTACAGTTGCTTCCTAAATTATATAAAAACATAAAAGAGCAAAAAACACCTGATGCACATTCTTTGTTCTTCATTATCTAGTAGAGTTTTTAAAAAAAAAAAAAAAAAAAAAAATGTATTTTTGTGTAGTTAATTAAGAGAGGGTACACCGCCATCTTGCTCCGACCAAATCAGAGAGACTGCTAGATTCGGAGACCAGTCCCGTCCGTAGAAAGTATAATGATGAGAAGGTCTGTATCTCTTACCATTGGAGAAAGCGTAACGGCTATCTTAATCATGTGCGGCACCTCTCAACCTATCGTGTAATGGCAGTGACATCAGTGCCCTCCGTTCAAAACTCCTTCCCTGTGTACCGCCACAGACGGAGCCTTAGCATTAGCTGTTACGCTTTTTTGGCTAAAGGTTGCAGGCTTGCCTTCCGGTGGCTTTTACCAAAGACTATAGAATAACACAAGACATGTCACTCGTATTGTTTTGAATGGGAGAAAGTGTAACGCGCAATATGGCGGAATAAGTCCAAATAAGAGCCAATCGCCGACTGGTAAAGTCATCGCGTCACTGCAGCAGCCGTTAGAAGCACCGGTTTCTATAGAAACAGTCAGACGCGAGCCTCTGAAACATGGCAGAAGAGACGTGCATTTAGGTCTGCGCATGTGCATTAGCTGATCCAGCCTAAAAAATACAGTTTTTTGTCATGATTCGAGCGTTTGGATAAACCATTTATAAGACATCTGTTGTCAGATTTCATTGGTGATTTCAAATATGAAATTTAATCGTAAGGTTGGCAAACAGTTTTGGAGAATTTGATGTTTCCCCATTCAAAGAGATAGGCATGATGCCCAGGATGCCCGAGAGGCGTTTCAAAGATGGCCGCCGAGTGAAATGACTTATCTTAAAGGGACTTTGCTTTTACACAACATCTATTCAGGCACGTGCACACATAGACAAAAAAGGGGCTTGAGCACCTGCCCTTTTTCTTCCTCGAGAGAAAGTGCCCTTTTTTCTGGGGTGCTTTTTTTTAAAATAAATGAATATATATTCCTGTTTACGTACAGCTTCCCTGTCAAACAAATATGTTTACTGAATAAAGCAAATAAAAAAATACTATATATCAGGTCGGCTTTGTCGAGTTCAGATGCCCTCCCTCCTCGACACAGCATTCATTCCCGCACGCGCGCGCGCCCCGCCCCACCTCATGTTTGCTGCTGGCTGAAAACTTGTGACAACTATTCCCGGGAAAATACAACTGCTGTCTGGTGATGAGAAGCGAAAAAGAAAAAAGCCCTAGATGGATCCATCCCGTGCATTTCTTTCAGGTAGGCTAGCCTATTTTCACAAACCTGAACGTTTTGGCTATTTAAGGGTTATTTATACACGCTGCATTAATAGTTTGACCACCATAAACACATCTGCCTGATTTGATACTAACGAAATTTATGTCATATTATAATTTCAATTATTTTAATGTGCTATGCATTGCGTTTTGAACCATGGTAAAGATACCTGTAGGGCTGTCAATACCAGAAGAGGAGCATCCATGAACAGCATTATTAGACAGTTTTCTAAGGATGCACGATTTATTAAAGCTATTTAAAAACCATAATACAGCATTACATAATGCTATTCTTGAATCTATGCTTACACAGGATAATACATCAATAAAAGTTTAAACCCTTGCTCTGTCTTTGCATGTTTGATGACCATATATTCTTGTTGAAGAAATTACAGTGGCTGTAGCATTTCTATCAAAAACATATTATTAATATAATGGCCGAATATTATAATTTAAATAATAATATATTTTTAGTTATGGTGGTTGGCTTTAATCATGGATTTGATCGTGCTGTGCTGTGCAGTGTAACAACAAAAATCAGCACGCTTTTGGCGCCCTCTGCAGGCATTTGTTATAATATATAATGTATTTATAACATTTCAGGGGAAAAAAACTCTTGATGTGTTTAAATATGCAGATTAGCTTATTTTGGTTAATTTAGAATAAATCTACAGATGCAAACAGACGGATGGTAGTAGGCTTAAAACAAACACCATCTAAATGGGTTAGGGTTAAGTTCTTCCCATTAGAGTAAAAGAAGACATTAAAGCAAAAATAGACCAAAATCTTAAAATTGTCCACTACATGAAAGAAGTATTCAAATAACCAAAAGAATTAAAACAATTTATTGATTTGTGCAAAATAAACAGTACATAATAGTGAAACTATGTCCCTCTCCTCAGTTCAGTCATTTATTCTAAATATATAGCTACTTCAAAATAGTTGCTGTTTTCTGCTCTTGAGATAAACTCTCGTGAATACTAAAGACGGTCTTTGTGTGAAATGATTATTTTGTAGAAATCTGTGGAGATTGTAAGGGAAGTCAAAGTTGTCAATATATTTAAGGGTTCCTTATTTTGTAAATAAATAATTATGAGAAGTGCCCTTTTTTCCACTTGAGCCCCTGCCCCCCAAAATGTCTGTGCACGTCCCTGCATCTATTGTTAAACAGTATTGCGGCACATTTGCTGTTGGTAATGCCATAAAAGAGTCCTACCTGTCGCAACATTCCCTCTGCCTTCTCTTGAAAAAATACATTTTTATCAAGCTAAAATCTACATATAGTTCCCAACGAAAGTATTGTTTAGTGTAAAACATGCTGAAGATTGACAAACAGGCTGTCGATTAATTAAATGATTAGCTATTTCCCCACAAAAGCTGTTTAATCAGCACAGTGAAATCCTCTCATCCATTGACATCCATTCAAAAAACAGCCTCTGGGTCATCATCTGAGGTGGAGCGGTAGCATTAGCCATTATGCTTTTTTGGCTAAACGTTGCAGGCTTGCCTTCCAGTGGCTTTGACCAATGTCCCATTCTAGGAAAGTCTGTTCACTCAGCTGCCATATTTGCAACATCTCCAGGCAGCTATTTCGGCCATCCAAGACCAAGTCTTATCTATTTGAATGGAGGAATCCTGACATCTCAAAAACTGCCTGGCGAACTCCCAATTAAATTATATATTTCAAATCAGCAACAAAATCTGACATGAACCGTCCCATAAATGTTGTTTCTTATGCTAAAATAGTATTTATAAAAGCTTATTTTTCAGCTAAGCCAATGCGCATGTGTAGCCCTATGCGCAAGTCTCAGGTTTCTATGGGAATCGGAGCTTCTAACTGCAGCTAAAGTGACACAATGACTTTATCAATCAGCGATTGGCTCTTTTACTTAGAAGGCGGGACGTATTTCGCCGTATTCCGCCATATTCCGTGTTGCAGTTTCTCCAATTCATAACTAATAGCAGTGAACAGTCTTTATATATCTATTGTCTTTGCTTGAATGCACCTGAAGTCATAAACCCGACTTCCTAACTCGTAGATACCAACTTCCCAGGAGGACTTGAATGCACCAATGGTTCAGTCCATTGGTTGTTGATTGTTTGGAGGCAGATCTGAATGCGAGCTTGCAATTGATTGTAAGAAAAGTGTGGAACTTAAACTGACAAACTTATTGAAATCGTCTGGCATACTTCACCAGGGAGAAGATAACGAGTTAAATTTTGATATATAAAAAGAAATTATAAGGTAAAACCCGCATGTTGAACTGTTCACAATAACGATTATTGAGATGCATTTAGAAAATAGATCATTAGATCAATAGATCAATAGTTTTGTTTCCATTTCAGGCCTTCATTTCAGACTTTAAATAAGTTGGTGGTGATGCAGTATGTGCCAGCTATTTTTAGGGCTGAGTTTGATAGAAGTGTGAGGACTGAGAACTTCCAGTTCATGTACTTTATTGACCACCACCATTAGTATTTTGCCTGGCTGAGGGGGCGTGACAAGAAATCAATGACACCGGCGCTATTAGTGCGAACCGAAGAAGTAGCATTACAATTTAACGTGCGAGCGTTTTTTAGCCGCTGGTTGTTAAGCACTCAGTGGGTGTGGAGAGGCAGTCAAGCTTGGCCTCCCCAGTCTGCAGTAAGTGGCTGGGGCTCAGGGGAGAGTCGTAGACAGCTGAAGGGGGCACTTAACACACCGTGCCACCGCTAACATGAACAAAGATCAGACACAGCTGCAAAAGTGAGTTCATCTATGATCTCAAGCCCACACGGATGCAGCAACACATAATAGAAACACTTTGTGCTTCCTCTTTCAGACTACGGCAATTTTCACCCTACAACTGTAGAGATTTCTTATTTTTGAAAGTTAATTTATGTAAATATACATAGCCTACCTCAAAGTCTAGACTACAAAAAAAAAAAAAGATGAACTTTTTCCATTGTTATTTTTAGTATACTTTTTGATAAGTCTTAGGCTATATTTCTTTGTTTCTAAGTATGTGTATATTGTCCAGTTTTTAAAGTGTTTTCATGATTTATTTGTATTTTCTTGCCATTTGAGGGGTTAAATTGTATTTAAATATATTTCCATAAATATTTGCATACATTTGGGAAAAACTTTGAAAAAGTATTACTTCTGTTTCTATTGTGAGGTTGGTTTCACCGAAGTATGTGATTGGCATTTAGGGGCAAGAATAAACTAAATATTTAAAAATGTCAGCCTGCAAAGCATGGGTTGAACTCTAGGGGGAGCCCTATATTCATTTTGAGTCCTGGTGTACATCAGCTTGGTCTTGAATGCAGGGACCAAATGCAATTTGCTGGTTAATACTACGTTAAATTATGTGTCTGTGGTTTATTAATGTTGCTCTGCTAACAAAGCATTACTAATCATTTAGCCATGACTTGAACAAAGGGAGGCTTAATGACTTTAGTCTGTCCGGCTTAGAGTACTTTGTGTTTTATTAATTTATTTAACGTGTACATCCTGAAGCTTACCTTAATGGTTAATTCCCTAAAAGCTATGTGGGTGTTTATCAACTAAAGCAGAAATTTCACACCTAAGCAAAAATGTTCTGTAATTATTCCCTCAAAGGCTCTCGTCTTATTTGGATGTGTTTCAGACATGTGGGTGCATATGGATCTCCTGACATCAGTCTATCATTTCTGACTGTGATTAAAGTCAGTTTAAGACAGCTGTAGCATGGAAAATATCAAATGGCATACTGTCAAAACCACAATTCATAATTGATGGGAAAGGCAAACAAACTTTGTGCTTTGAGAGTATTTGACAGATTTGACGGTTACTACAGCCCAATTTTAAGCATAAACAAGTTAAAAACAAAACAAAAATCCGGCAATGCAGTAATGAGACAAAATACGCTTATATTAAACATACAATATATGAAAACAAGTCTCAATATTTTAAGCAGTGTTTCTACCCAAGAAAAATTAAGGATTAAGGATATTTAAATATTTAAATAACTGGAGGACATGCCAAAAGAGACATTAAAGGTGCCCTGGAATCAGAATTTGAATTTACCTCAGCATAGTTGGATAAGAGTTCAGTACATGGAAAAGACATACAGTGAGTTTCAAACTCCATTGTTTCTTCCTTATGTAAATCTCATTTGTTTAAAAGACTTCCGGAAAACACTCGGATCTCATCATAACACCGACTGTTACGTAACAGTCGGGATCATTAATATGTATGACCCCAATATTTGCATAATGCCAGCCCATTTGACGCATTAGACAAGGAAAGGCAGTATTAACGTCTGGATCTGTGCACAGACAAGGTAAGCAAGCAAGAACAATAGCAAAAAATGGCAGATGGAGCAATAATAACTGACATGATCCATGATAACATGATATTTTTAGTGATATTTGTAAATTGTCTTTCTAAATGTTTCATTAGCATGTTGCTAATGTACTGTTAAATGTGGTTAAAGTTACCATTGTTTCTTACTGTATTCACAGAGACAAGAGCCGTTGCTATTTTCATTTTTAAACATGTGCAGTCTATATAATTCATAAACACAACTTCATTCTTTATAAATCTCTCCAACAGTGTGTAATGTTAGCTTTAGCCACAGAGCATATAGCCTCAAACTCACACAAAATCAAACGTAACCATCTAAATAAATACTTTACTCACATAATTCGAAGCATGCATGCCGAACATCTTGTAAAGATCCACACTGTAATGAATTGCTGTAAAAATTACAGCAATATTTTACAGCCGATGGCTGTATTTTAATAATACAGCATATTGCTGTAAATTGCAATGAATTCCGGGGGCGTGGCGGTTTGAATCAAATGTACAGAATGATGCTGTAAATTTCAAATATACAGAGGCATTATGGGATCTCCAACGGTCAAGATTCGGGTAGCAGCAAGAGGAGTGATTTACAACTGTGGTAAGTGACTTATTATTTCATTTCCCCCCTCAGTCTTTGGTAAATATGTATGTATTTACATTCGCGATTCATATTGGTAACCCCGGATTGACGCATCCTCCGTCCGCGGGGCGCGAAGCAGACTTGCGCGGGGTTTTCCTCAGCGCGGTCGCGGTAGGATCTCACACATTCCCCGGTGCTTTAGCATAGCGGCTATGGGCCAACAATTAATCATTAGAAACAGTTGGAATTCACGAGAACTTCGTGTTCATCAGCGCACTTGGTCGTGATTATTTTATGGCGTAAATCACATTTGTACAGGCAGACAGTCATCTGTTAACGGGCCGAAACGAAAAGGCCTCGCGAGTCGCGACGCATCAGACCGCTCACGGAGGATGTGTCACGCAAAATGGTGCTGCTTCATGCTGTTAATGTAACCAATGTGATGTATTTGTGGACATTTTCTAACTTAAGGTAATGCAAACACTTTAACATATCTGTTTGATATAAGTTTGCCTTGTATAGTTAATTTAATATTACCATTACCAAAACCAAATCTTTTTTTTAACTTGAAATGAAATGTGCTATTTAACGTTACAGATATGAACAAACTGATCATCCTGTATCTTACTTGTCTTTTAGATGTACATTTTATATCTATTGAGGCCTTTAACACAACTACAACTAACTATTTGTTTCTCAACTAGATTAGACATATTTTTAGGGTGAATGTTTTAGATGTCTCTCTATTTGACCCTGGCAAACAAATTAGTTAAATAAGGTGTTTAGATTAGTGGGACATCTAAAACTTTCAGGGAGGTAAGTATTCAGGAATGGAGATGTAGGCTAATACTGCTCTACCACATGGTATAATTTCAAAAACATGATTACATGCCTCAAAAGCTAAAACCAATCTGAATTCTTGACCCTTTAGGCACTTTGTAGGTATTTATCTGGAGAGAGGAACAAAGACGAAAGGAAAAGTGCCATCTAAAACAACAGGCCACAGTTCAGAAGAAACGGGTTGCGTTCAACCTACATGTTACCACTCTTCTGTGCAAAGTGATGGATTTTCAGTGGAATTTCTGAAATGTAAGAAATACACACACACACCAAGATCTATTTTTCCTTTTATTATATACTTTTATTATTCTATATCTGTATCTGACTGTATCTATCATCCCTCTATCTGTCACTGACTGTATCTGTCATCCCTCTATCAGTCTCTTAAAGTATTATGTTTTGTAATATATCTAATATATTGTCCTCTGTGTTCCTTTCAATATTTCTAGCCTCTCTTTGCATCCTGGGATGGAACATCATCTGGAGCAGAATTGTTCTTTTTTGATCGCAAGTTTGTTGGACTTATTGTTTGGCCATGTTGGTATGTTCATGAAGTGATAAAAGTGATCTGGGTTTTAAGAAATGTTTTTATATGACCCTGTTGGTCAAGTTATAGTTATAATTGTATTTCTTTGTGTGAAGGGCCATGATGGCCAATAAGTAATTTAAAAACATTTTCATGACAAAATTTTGTCCCTTTAAAAAATAAAATGATTTTCTAAATAAAAAATAAATTCAAAATAATACACCTTTTATTGCATTTTTTTATGTAAATTTGAAAGATATATTTATTACATTTTGACCGTTTTTTCAAGATTAAGAAGCCTCAAATATCTTTTTTTTTTGGGAGGGGGGTGAATTAAGTTATGCATTATACAACACTTTATGCAGTTAAAATTTGTTTAAAGCTTATGCAATTAATAGATTAATTTAAAATTCAACTCCCATTTAGTGAGCAATAGCGAAAATATATTGTATACTGCATTTTACATATTCTACTTGACTAAACTACTTGAATGTGTGTATTTGCTATTTAAAGAAGTATGTTAAATGCAGTATACAATATATTTTTTTATAAAAATGCAGAATACAAAATATATAAATTACTGTAAATTTTACAGTAAAATACTGGCAGCAGGGTTGCCAGCCAGTTACTGTAATTTTTACAGTAGTGTTTCTGTAATTTAATTTACAGAATTTTACTGTAATTGATAATACAGTAAAATTCTGTAAATTAAATTACAGAAGCACTACTGTAAAAATTACAGTAACTGGCTGGCAACCCTGCTGCCAGTATTTTACTGTAAAATTTACAGTAACTTTTTAACAGTGCATTTGAGGGTTATATTAGCTGTGTGAACTTTGTAAATGCACTGTAATATAGTCGAGAGCTCGTGGGGCAGAGGGAACCTGTCTCTTAAAGGGGCCGTGCTGAAAAAATCAGTGCATATTTAATGATGCCCCAAATAGGCAGTTAAAAAATTTTTTTTAAAAAAATCTATGGGGTATTTTGAGCTGAAACTTCACAGACACATTCAGGGGACACCTTAGACTTATATTACATCTTGTAAAAAAACAATCTAGGGCACCTTTAAATTCATTAGGATTTTTGCTGTGCATCTGGCAGGAAACTTGGACTTTGAATGCTGATTGGCTGTGAAGTGCAAGGATGAGAAGAGACACATCCATGTTTGTCTGCAGTCAGCCGAGACCTCACCACTGACAGAGAACTTTTCTCTAACAGTGAAACTGTTGCAGTCATGCTATAAAGGGGCTCCCAAACCAGTGTTGACTTTGATCCATTTCAACAAGTAGTTTCAGACATTTTCCAAAACCAAGATTAATCACAGTCATTTTACACTGGGTTACAGTTTAAACACATGGGTGAGCATGGATGTCGAATGGTGTGTAAAAAACTCTTCTTTATCAATTTGCAAGTCCACGTTTCTCCCCTTGACAACATCTGTCAGATTAGCACAAGCGCTCGCTCCTTGAATGTCATCTAGGTCGTTGTAGAAAGGACATGAATCTTTAATTTCACCAAGCTCACCACTTTGTCACATCTGTTGTACTTCTACTGAACTTCTTAACTTTTGCATGATATTGCATCCTTTTGTGATGACAAAAGGATGCAATATCATGCAAAAGTTAAAAAGTTCATTTTACAGCCATTGTAAGGGATTTGTTTTTCCCCTGACAGAAGATTGCAGCAGCGGATGGCGACCCTGAGGTACATCTTTGCTTTCACATTGCACAAATCAATAGGACCACAAAAGGACTGATTTGAATCAAGTCTTCCTTATTAGGGGTCCTTTCATGGGGGTAAAATTGGTCTGAACTACTTGGAATGTCCTAGATATTATTGAGTTGACTCTATAGGTGGCTAGCTTGCAAATGTATGATGAAACAGAAATGACATTTAAAAAGGCAATTGTTGAGCAATTAAAATCATTTTAGATCTTGCATGACTACTTGCAATGATTGATGTACCTCTGAATCAAAGGTTTCCCTCTGTGTGTTCATGGTAACCTGTTGCTAGAAGCTTTCAGGCTGTGAAACCTTCCACATCTCCAGGCTTCAGTTGCACCTTGGGTGGCACAGATGCGACTTAAGTGAATTGGTCATGGAAATGATGCAATTTTGTGTAATAAAGTCTTAAGAGAAATAGCAGTGAATTTGAACATCTGCAGAAAAAGAATATGAACCCTTATGATTGATCATTACATTTTATCTGACCTTCAGCAAGAAAAAACATTGATACTCTTTCATGTTAACTTTTGAACACACCATAAACATTCACAGGGCACGTTGGAAAAAGTATGCAAACCCTTGGATTTTATAACAGGTTGACCTCCTTCGGTAGCAGCAGTAAGAGGATTGTGTAAGAAGATCTTATAAGAGGAAGAGCAGTGAGAAAAAGGTATGTGAACTCTTTGTAATGATCATGACATTTTATCTGCTCTTTAGCAAGAGAAAAAAATTGATACTTTTTCTTGAAGAAACCATGTAAACATTTGCAGTGCGTGGAGCGAAAAAGTATGTGAACCCTTGACCTCCTTTGGTAGCAGCATTAAGAAGGTTGTGTAAGAAGATCTTAAGAGGAAGAGCAGTGAGTTTGAACGTCTGCAGAAAAAGTATGTGATCTCTTTGGAATGATCATTACATTTGATCTGTATATCAGCAAGAGAAAAACATTGATCATTTTTCATGCCTATATTGAATAAACCATGTAAACATTTGCCGTGTGTGGTGGGAAAAAGTATGTGAACCCTTGGATTGTATAACTGGTAGACCTTGTTCGGTAGCAGCTTTAACCTGTATGTTTCCTGTAATTGCACATCAGACCTCACAACAGTCAGCGTCTTATAAAACTGTTTCAGGTTAGTCATATTTTTCACAGTCTCTGGTTTGAATCGCCCTTTTGAGATCATACCAAAACATCTCAATCACGCTCAGGTCAGGACTCTGACTGGGATACTCCAGAAAGAGTATTTCCTTCTTTTGATGTTGCCGTGTTGCGCCTTTTTTATCCTTTTTTTCCAAACAACTTTGGTCTTTCTGAGCACACAATAGTTTTTCTCTTATTCTTATTCCTTTACTTCAGGTTACATTCCTTCTCTCAGTTGGTTTAACCCTAAATTCCTCTCTTTTTCTCCTGACGAAAACTTGAAAAGCCAGCTGCAACTTTAATTTTGTTTGAAATCTGTTGATAGATTAGAAGCCTGCACACATCTTGAAACAAAAAAAAAGCCCAATCAAACACCATCAAACCGCCTTTGGTTTAAGTACATCAATGGAAAAATATCCATGTTGTTCATTGACCATCAGGGGTATTATTAAAATAGTAAAACTGGGAGAAACTTTTATAAAATAAATAAATTTGCACCTTTGTTCTTTCATCCTCATTCTGATGCATGAACAAATGACAGCGTTTCAGACAGAAGTGTGGCATGACATCTGAGGAGCAGCGAGAACATCAAGGGAAATGAAATTTTCATGAAGTGGATTACTTAGTATACCAATGTATAAATGTATTCAAATTATCTGTACGTGCAGCTCTTGCTGTCATTTTAACTTATAGCAGAACTAGTACGCACTGCACGTGCATTTCCCATGGGAAAAAATTACATTTTATATTTACATACACATTTTAAATACAAATATATTTACTATATGCGTGTGTTTAGTTACTTACTATAAGTTTAGCTACTGTATTTTCATATATATATATTGTATCTTATGTATCTTGTGTTCTTGCCTCTACATTTTGTAGTATATTTTGGCATTTGGAAATTGAAAGTAAAGTGCCCATGTAATACTACTCTAAAGGTTCTTCATTTTGTTTTGGAGGTCTCCAACAATATATTTACATGCATACATGTAAACATTTCTCATAATATACACATCACCTGCTCTGATTGGTCAGACAGCCCAGTCTGTTGTGATTCCGGAGGCTTCCTTAGCCCTTATCCACATATCATGCACTTTGATCTTTTAAACACTTTGCAGACTTTTTAAATTCACAAACAGCCATATTACAAACTGCATGAGAGGTATATACTAGCCGAAAAAGCATATTAGGGGCACTTTGAAAGAAATACAGTATATTTTCAAAATTAAACATATATTTCCTGTTGGCTTTTAACAACATATTTAGCATATATTTGAAATGTATTTTCCTAGCATATTTTCCAGTGTATTTTTATGTAATTTTTCCCAATGGATTTAATAGAATGTTTGTTGTTGTTACAGTATGTTATTATTCTTTCATACTTCATTGACCAAAGTTCTTCTTTTAACCTTGAAAACAAATTAACAGTCTCAAGTTGTTGGTTTATTGAGATCAATAAAGAGGGGATAAATAAACAAATACAAGTACATTCATACATAAATAAATAAAAGCAACAACCTGTCTAAAATATTCAGGAGACAGCAGACTGAACAGACGAATCCCGGTAGTCCCAAGAGAGCACATATCTCGCTCTGCAAAACAATAGCAAATGCTCAGAGGCATCAAACAGATGCTATTAGTATCACTGAAACTCTTTTTTTATTCTATTATATTTTTTTTAGTATGCGCACAAAACATACTTCTTTCCTCTCCTGGCTCTTCTAAACTGAGGCAATACCTCATTACTGCCCCTAACTGAGTTTTAAACCTCTTTGGGGCACAATCTTGCAGGGCCATGCATTAAGTATTCCCTCTTGCACTGCCCATGAGACATTTATCATCCCTTAAACTTACTGTCATGTTAATGCGCCCATTGCCTTGTAGTCTGATTGTTTCGCTGTGTTGCACTGTTGTCTATTTACCAAGCAGAAGTTATAAGGTACCCAAGGAATTCATTTTAGGCAGGATGCTCATTCAGTGTCCTGTGGTGTGATTGAGTCTCGACCCCTTTCTACACCACGTCTGATTAATATTTTATAAGAGTTTAAACTTGTCAAGACGTGAGTGACCATAATTTATAGTCCAAGAGGCCACAATATACATTCACACACTTCTAAAATACAGACTTTCATTCAGGCAATCATTTCTGCGCCAAGTTTATTTTTGCTAAGCTCCACATGCAGAATTAAAGTGCATTGTTTGTGGTTAAAATGAACGTGGATGAATACAAAAATGTAGTTTCACCATAAATGCTTAAATAATGCCTATGTGTTTCACAGTCAACATGTGTCTTCTGAAGCGATCAGTCAGTTTCTAAAATACAATAAAAATGTATATACTTTTTAACCACAAATGCTCGTCTTGCACTAGCTCTGCGAATTTCATTCCTGTACGTGAAATGTAGCGCAAAGAGTGCTTAATTGAAATTTTGTAGGTGGCGCTATCGAGCCATTTTGTCACACCTAATTCTGAAACCCTTATCAGATGTAAATTTTCACCACAACTGATGCGTGTCCAAAGTTTCTTGAGTTTTCATGAGCAATTACAATAGAGTCCTCACACCATTGTTGCTCAGGTCCTACATCTTTATATTTATTTAGAAAAACAAGGCAACATAATGGAAGTTTTGTATGATTCACAGGATTTCTTGTATAACGATTTAAATGCAACAGAGAAAAGGCATGGGAGTCGGCTGTCTGGTCGGTTTATATTTAAAACGTATTAATGTAAGAGAAGTACCATGTAAGTGGTACTGAAGTCATGAAGTATTGGTAATTGTGCGAAATTAATCAGTAATCAAAATTTGTGTGAAATAATCAGAAATAAAAGTGGTGTTTTGGTGTTCATTTAGCTGGAAACTGCAGTGAATTGGTGTTTTGCAAAAAAATTAGGTAGGTATATTCCTCCACTGAGCCTAGGTTGACTTTTGGAGCATTTCAGATCCAAGAACCAGACTGTGGGATTGCTTCAGATCTAAGAACTGCTAAGGAAGATCTCAGCTGTGCTGTAAGACAACCACTCTTATTTAATGGGCTGCTGATGCATGTGTGCATTTGAAGCCTTATTTCTCAGGACCTGAAGTGATTTCAGACTCACCAAGTTATGAAAAATATTTCTCCTTCCAGCAGCGTGACTGCCCATTAAAGATGGGTTTGGTGGATCCAAAAACACCCTGCCTTTCATGACGGGATCGTCATTTCGTATCTAATCGAATTCAGACTAAACCCACTGCAGAACTGAAAAATCCCACTGCAGAATGATTGGTTGTCACTGTCTGTCATAAATCATGTGGCCCAAAGAAAATATACTTTTATTTAGCTCCTTGGTAACAGAAACAATGAACTCCAAAACTATATTGAACTATTTTGGAGTTTCAAACACAAGATGCATAATTGGACTCATAAATAGGACACAGCTGTTCCAAGCACCACTGTATCATGTTGTTGAGTTTCAAGGAAAGCAGAAAAGCATCTCTCAATGGTTCACGCATCTCTCAGCGGTTCGGCGCAGAGTCTCGGCACTCGAATCTCATTGTCTTGTGCCTCGACAGCTATTCTGAGATACCACTACATCTCTCTGTGTGCCTCAAAGGGCAGATATATGCAACTGAGAAAAGCAAATACAAAGTCTGTTTCATCCTCAGCAGACTTTTTCGTCTGCAAATTCGGTTAGAGAGTTTATATTGCTCACTGGTTTTCCCCAGAGGTGCAACTTTAGTTAGTTTCCCCTAATATAAAAGCAAAGTCAGGCTTCAGTTAGCTTTAAACATTATCCTATTTTTTGCTATCTTGGAAGAAAAGGTTTCATGCAGAACAGGATTCTGTCAGGTACAGCATATATGGAATCTTTTTGTGATTCCCATCATGGGATCATATTGGTTTTTACATCACAGCACAATGTTATTGAGTAAAATTACAAGCTATAAATGCCAGTTGGCCCATATCCTGGATTCACTTAGTAATAATAAGCTGTTTCCTTTCAGGTTACATTTAAAAGAGATTTGTAGCTCAAAACAGACCCTCTAGTGCACCATCAGTGTCTGTTTAAGGTTATCAGAATCAACACACGTTCCAACCAAAAAAAAATAAAAAATTCTAGGAAAAGTATCTTGGGTTATTTGCATATACATGAAATGAGTTGAGAAGTAGGGCAGAAATCTGACATTTTTAACATTGCCCCAGCATTTACCTCACTTTCTGGTCTCTGTCAGACCATCCAGACAATCCTCAAGCTTGATTGACAGTCCTCAAAGAATTTTGACAGCCGTTTGTTGACTATTGACGGGACCGACGTGACTTTCAATCGACATTGAAAGTTCTTCAGACTATCATAACTCAAATTTATTGGCCTACCTGCTGATGTAATTAAAAGCTGGAGGGTGAAAACAAATCAGATGTATTAATATTTATATTGTGTTTTTTTTAATTGCTTTTCTAAATAGTGAAGTGCACTCACTCTTAAAAGCTTTGTGAGCAGCAACCCAATCAAAGCACCAGCTTACATCAACATCTGTTGAGTTGAAATTCCCAATTGTAATTAAGCCAAGGAATCTGCATTCATTCCAGATATAAAACTTTGCTGTGGTTTTCATTATGTTGTGGCCTTTGACTCGTAATTACATAGTGAATTTGAATGGCACCTAGATATTTCAGATGAGGGAAGCCAGCTGACTTCCTCTTTAAAGGTTCCCTGAAAACCATATGTGGATTAATAATCAGGTATCACGCAATATACATCTAAAATCATATTGAAAAAAAATTGTTGATTGGAGAAAGAATCATCTTCTTTGGGCTAAATGGTTTATTTTACTATGTAAAATAATATAATATATAATAATATGTGAATTATAATATTTTACTTTCTGATTGTGTGCCAACCCTTCATCAAAAGTTACCTTTCTGATTTTGCATTGCGTAACATCTCATGTGCTATAATACTTTTTCTACTTTGACTTCAGAAATAAAGTTGTAGTTAGACAGTGTGGCAAACTGTTGACAACATGCATGTATGAGGCAATTACTGAACCTTGCAATCCGTTGAAGCAACCGTTCCCAGCTTGCTGACAAATAACATGCAGGCTATTTTCGACACATTAGATGAAAAAGAGACGCATACATTTCTGCTTCTCTTTCTGTCACTTGCTGTGTCTCTCTGTCAAAGCCAAAACCTCAGCATCCTGCATAATATAACCCCCTGTGTGGGTTATGAGGTAACAGGGGGGTAATTAATTACTAATTAATTTGTAATGCATTACGAATTACTTACTGTAATTTAATTACTTTTCCCTTAATTTTTCTGTAATTTGATTACGGTTACTTCTGATGTAATTGCATTGACAATTCTGTATAAAACAATATTGCATTTAACATCAAAATATGTTAAAATCTATGTATTTAATATAAACTTCTCCTTTTAAATTCTTTTGTCAGTTCAAGTTTAATTTATGCAATTTTATATTATTTATTTAAAAGAATTAAAAGTGCAGTTTCATGTCTATCCTTGTACTGGTCAAGGTTGATATGGGATTTAGAAAGTAATTAGTAATAACTAATGCAATACTTTTTGTGTAATTGGTATAGTAATCTAATTACTGTATTTACATGTGTAGATAATCCACCAGAGAGAGAAAGAACGAACGATCAAGTACTTCTAATAAACAGGAACCACTTAAAACTATACACATAGGAAAAAGTTAACGCAAGACAAAGCATTGAGAAGAACTAAGGGCTTAAATACATCAGGACGCTATAGACAGGTGCATAACATAATCAGACACCATGGAAACAAACAAAGATCAGGAACACAGGCAAACAGGAACAGAACAGATCCAAACCAAAACACAATTAAACTAAATATATCTGTGACATAACACCCGCCTCCCAGAAGGTGCATCCTTGCGTCATAACTAAATAAAGTTCAACAGAGGATAGAGGGTGGGGGCTCTGGAGAAGGATGAGGAGTCAGAGACAGGCGACAACTGGGAGGAGCCAGCAGATGGAGGTGCCAGGGCGTAGATGATAGAGGGAGGAGCCAGGGAGGAGATGCTGGAGGGAAGAGATATCTGATGACCCAGAGTACAGCCAGGATGAAGGCAACCAGTGGAACCAATGGTGGGACGGGCCAGGGTGAAATCAGAGATCCGACTACCAGTGGTCGAGCCAGGAGAGTTGGAGATCCAGGCGAGGAGACACCAAGTCCAGGCCGCACAATAGCTCCTAGAGGCCAAGGCAGAGCCATGGTGATGAGCGGTCTAGGTGGAGTCAAGGTGCCAGAGGACTGAGGCAGAGCCAGTGGGACTGAGGACCAAGGCAGAGACGGAGGGAAGACAAAGCTGAAAGGGTGGAGGGATGAAGCGCAGCTGAAGGCCCGGACGTCTGTGGTGCAGACAGATCGACAACTAACCAAGGCAAAGCCGGAGGGATGCCGAAGCTCAGAGGAGATGTAAGGATGATGGTCCCAGGTGGAGCCGAGGGGGCCGAGGAACCAAGTTGGAGCCTACTGGTCAACGGGCTGAGGTGAAGTGACCGGCTCAGCAGTCCAATACAGAGCCAAAGGATCCACTTGCCAAGGCGGAGCTGGAGACTGGAAGACCTGAGGCGGATCTGCCAGCAGAGTGGAATTGATAGAGGAGGAACTGAGAAACTGAAGGGAGCCAACGGAAGTGGAGTCAGGAACTGGCTGTCTTAGGTAGAGGAGGTGGGAGACACAGAGGAAGGACCATCAGAGATAAACGAGATTTGAAACAAAGGTTATTTGGAACTGGGTAGTAGCAGCAGGAAAAGGAGAATACAGATAATCTCTTCCATTTCCTGATCATAAAATACAGATGCCAGGGAAAGCTCACTTTCAGAGGAAGAAGTATGGGCAGGGCTCCAATCCATCCCCTCATACTCCACGAATACATAGACTGAGACAGATTAGGTTGCTGGCTCATGCACCTTGTCAGACCTACCTTTGGGCTTGGGCTCCGCTCTGGCGTTGGCATCGTGGCAGGCTTGGGCTCTGTGTCTGTGGTGGATGTTAGCATATATGCTCCATGCAGTGTATGGTTGGCTGAGCTCTGGGTCTGGCAGAGGGCTGGTGACGTCCTCCTCAGCGGGGCAGATGGTGTACACCGATCCGTTGTTGTACACCGATCCGTTGTTCACCAGCACCCACCCCACAAATGCTGTGAAATCCCCCCAATTCACGGGCAGGCATGCATTGGAGTGTGCCTCTTGTTGAGGCTGATGTGGAAAAATATGCAGAGCGAGTGGTCTGCTGGATAGTGGGTGAGGCATACCAAATCAAGCATGGTCCTCAATTGAGCGATATCCTTCCTGCAGCAACAGGAGCCGCACAGCAAATAGGTCCTAGAATAGACATTTCACCAAAAAGTCTAGTCTAAGTCTAATAATTATATTTTTACTTTACTAATAAATAACAATACATTTTAATAAATATTAAAATTCCATTAAAAAAATGAAAATAAGTTGATCAAATTAAAATCAGTTGATTTAAATGTTACAAGTGAATTTAGGCATCACAGTATTATAATGTACAGTGTGAAAAATGGATTTTCATTTTGAGATATGCTATGTACCCTCTGTTATGTGTAAGTCTATCAGCAAGCCGTCAGTGGATCAATATGTTTGGCCTTGAGCAGCCAATGTCACGCTGATAACTCTGCTAATATGACTATTTGAAATAGGGAGCAACACAACGGGTAGGGTTTCCAGAAATCCCTTTACAGTAGCTGTCAGACTTATCGGTGCAGATGGCCTCCAGTACGGTCTACCTGAAAAAACTTCATTATCTACACGGGCCACTTGCTGGATACCGAAAAACACGCTGCTCTGATGGCAACCGCAGGGCACAAGGAGATCTGGGTAAAATTGAGACGTTGTTTAGCTTTACATTCATGTGATTGAAAATGTTGCTTTCAAAGCAAGCTAACACATTTCCTTTGGTTTTGGTGAAAGCTATAATGAGTAGTTTTATGGTAGACTAATATTGCATCTCTTGGGTTTTATGTGTATCTGATAGTTTTAAAAAACAATCTTGTATGTTATTAGTTGGGAGGGCACACTGCTTTTATTTGTAATACTTTCAAGTTCAAAGTGGTAAAAATATGTAGTCTATTATCGTAGGCGTACTTTAGGAAGGGTCTTAATGAAATGCTTGATTGACAGATTGATTGTAGAGAGATCAGTCTGAACGCTGTAATCTACATTGGCATTTACTGCAGACAAAATCCATTTAAAGTGTCATCATCAAGCCATTATAGGAAATTCAAAGACATATTAGGTCTTTCTTGCAGCAAACTTAACTAGCTTTTCAAGTATACAAGTAAGCGCCACTTTGCTGTTTTTTTAATATAATGTTACACTGCAGATGCAGCCTTGGTTCCCTAAATGTTTTTATATTCTTGCTATGCAAGCCTGTTTACACCTCAGTTTTAAACAATAAATAAATAGAATGGTAATTGTGACTTTATATCTAAAATGTATGATGTAATATTTCATAATCGTGACTATTTTTTTCCTATTTAGCTTTAATTAATTTTTATTTCAGTTTATTTTTTAAGGAACTTTATCTTAAACTTACTTTATTTTAGTCAGTAAAATCATTTTATTTCAGTTATCCAGGCAGCATTTCTAATCAATGTACAAGTTTTGCATCTCATATTTATATTTTATTTAATTTCAATTAACAAAACCTAGTTTTAATTCATATAAAAATAACAACACTGGTGAATAAAAGTTTATTGTACCCCTTAAGTAGCTTCTGTGTACTTTTTGTTTGTTAGTAGTTATTTGCAGAAACAACTTTTTTCAAAACTTGACTAAAATATAAGTAGCTTAGCAGTTACAGTAATTATCCCAATTCTGCAATCTTATCCATCTTTAAATTTAGTTCTCACTCATAATAAGACATAAGCTGAAGGACTAGAGCGATTTACTAACAGAGCCATGTTTTTCTGTCAAGCTTAGGTGCTTGTATGCCGTTTGAATACTGATCTATGCCATGCTGACATGGCCTCCAGAAAACAGGTGAAGAGGGATAGGCAGCAAAGGCCTCCCGCATATATCCTGATTGCATCCGTCCTGCTTCTGTCCTCTAATTGACTTGCAAATTGAGCCTTTTCTTTGTTTCCCACCTAGTCGTCATTAGCTGCTTGAACATGCTTACTTCCACCATATGATTATGCAGCTTGCCCACGACACACCCCCATCAAATGACACTGAGGATGTGGATCTGATGAATCTCATCATAATGAGGTATTGCTGAAAAGGTAACACTTTATATAACGTTCAGTTATGTCACTTATAAATTATTAGTTAATGATGAACTCATTTACAAAACATGATTATGTTCATAAATGATTAATAAGTGATAATTTAATATTTTATAAATGTTTTATTAATTCAGTTATAGGTCATTTATAAATTATTAGATAATGTTGAACAAATCATTTACATTTAATTATAAATTAGTCCAAAGTCTTTTGCTTTTGACCATGGGTGAATCTCCGGTTGTCACTGATGATTGTCATTTGGATCTTTCTGGATTACAATCCACCATCAAAATGAAAAGTTGTTGCTGTTAGAAAAGGCTATGAATGATCTGCTACCAGCAGCATCCTATATGACATAATGATGCAAAGACGAACTGCTGCATGCTTGAATTTCCCGCAGAAATCCACCAGTATAAGTTTATTATAAAACATTATTATAAGCTTACTGTTGTGAATCGGGCTAAGGTAAGGAGATCGTTTTGAACACTGGCTGGTTATGTACTTATTTTGTTTGTTGTTGGTCATTTGTACACCAAAAAAAGTTACGGACTGCAGTTTTAACATGATGTATTTTATTTAGCATTTTAACTAGTGATCTCAGACATTTTGGCCCCCACTATATAGAATATTCACATCAGTTCTATATTGTATAGAAAATCTAATTTTATTATCTTAATTTTGTTATTATCTAAAGGTTTGTTGCCATAAAGACATATTTGGGTCGGAGGCATTTTGCAGTAGATCAGAGCTGAAGTGCTATCATTCTTATGCCAGTCAGAGCAGACTCATTAATTCATGGGAGCGAAACAAGGGAGCGTTACATGCCCGCCGGGGCATTCGGTTTCACTTTACAACTGCCAACTGGCTTACAAATGTTTATCATGGATTTCCTAGCTGTTAATCCAAGTTCTGTGCAATGCATCAGTCTCGAAGCCTTGTGGAGTAATTGGCAGACCTCGGCTGACAGGTGGCACAAGGAGACGCAGAGAACTAAAAATGTCTCTGAATCCTACACCCTCGCTTCCTCCAAAATTTTGAAAATTAATTGTTGCCAAAAGGCATGAGCAGTCACATAAAAGTCCTCACGAAAGACTCCTACAGACAGTTCAAGTACAAGTAGATTCCAGCTGCTATTAAACAATATTCAACAGCCTTTTGGTTTTGACAAAATGTGATGTAAAAGGCCTTGGGTTGTATATAGAAAGAGAGAGAAACAACCAGGGGCATATATTCTCTCAACTTTCTGAGGAATTTACTTTAAAAAACAGTAAACAAAACAATCCTTTTCTCAATGATTCAAAAACCTGTACACTGGTGACACTGAAGGTTATCAAACTTTCCAAAAAGTTTCATTTTACCATCAAGTTGTCAAAGTTGTCATTTATTTTCAGTGAAGCTTGCTGAATAAATGCATTTATATATTTAGTTAATAAAAATAATCTTACCATAATCTTTTGAATGATACAGTAGTGTGTGTAGTTTACATATAACAAATATGGCTTTTTATTACATGTGGGTGGATTAAAACCCATAGACATTTAAAAAAAAAAAAAAAAGGAAAATATGTTATATATCTTGGTTTAAAACATGTAACATGAACATGGACATCACATGTCCAATAAGAGAAATTTCATTTTACGTAAATGAACAGTGATATAATATGGCAACTTTTAATAGATTTTTTTTTTTCTTTTAATATATGTTATTGACCTTTTTTGATAATCAGTTTAATTCAGATATAGTCACCTTTATTTATATATGTATTATTAATAATGTAGATTGTGTCAAAGCAGCTTTACATTAATAACTGGTATATTATTTTGCTGCACAGTAGCTCTTAAAGAATAGTGTCAATGCAGGCAGATCAAAGCACTGTTGAATATCAAATGTCAAGTCAAATGTCAAGTGTCCCCAACTAAGCAGTCCAACAACACAATACAGAAGAAAAAAGATCTGTCGCTACTTCCATTTCATAACAAATCTTAAAGCGACAGGGACTGAACATACAACAAATTCAAATTTGGCCCATGTAGGCCAAAAAAAAGTTGAGTAAAGTTTAGATCTAAGGATTTCTCCTTTGTACACCAATCTGAGCCGATGTCTCGGACAGCAATATTTCTGAAAGCCTTATAATCGGTTTTAAAATGAATTAAACACCAAATTTCTTTATGAAGCAAATGTTTTAGAATCCTAAGGTTTGTTCAGATGCTTTAGAAAGCCTAAACGGTAGGCAAGTTTGTCCTTGAAGAGAATGAATCAATATTAAAATGTTTGTTTCCTCTTTTTTTTCCTGAAAGCTCTTGCTCAGCGGTATACTTTACTGAAGTGAAGTCCATTCCAGCTATTTTATCCCCCGGTCGCACAAGACTGTGTCAGGTGAACTTCAAAGGCACATTTCATCGAGAGAGGGACACGGCCGAAGTGCATCATGCCTGCTCCATCGCTAATCGTTGCCAGCGGATTCAATTTGCACCCGTTCGGCTGGAGAGACATCCTCATCCTCAGCACTACCCTCTGGGAGCTCGACTGCAATCTCTTAAGAGGGCTGTCAAGGACAAGGCACTAGATTACAATGAATAGCAATCATCACTTTCACACAAGTACACGTACACATACATATGGCAAATTACGGCACACGTTCGCATGTCCATTTCTCTTGCTAACGCAATCAACGAGCTATACACGGCCCAAGGGCCTCCATTGTGTTGTCACCGCAGATGAGATGCCATTTACTCAGCAAACATGAATGACAGCTTGTTGGCACACTCACTTTCATTGTGCCACTGAAATCCATTATCCGTAATAACCCCTGTATTTTTTGTGTTTTTTAGAGGGGGGTAGGTATGGAACCGATGGGGGGGGTCGGACGGTTCCCCGCGGGTCTGACCTGCAGCGAGGCCGTGTGCTGCTGTTGATAAATTGCTATGTCTTTGATCCACAGGCTCCCTGACAGCTGCTGATTAAGTATCGAGGGGTAAGGAGGCAACGCGCGAACACCGTTGCGGTGTAAAGACTCCCATTTAATCAGGGCATAATTAAAATCTTCTGTCTGCATCCATCCCGGGCTTCAAAGCAAACCTCTGCCGCCTATAGGCACGATGAAAAGGTTAACTGCCACCGCTGATGTCCTGCCAAAGTGACGAGGAAGGGATGGGGTCTGTCGGCATTGGTTTTTTAAGGCCTTGTTTTCCCCAGAAACCCCATCGGCTTTGCCCTGGGTCAGAGGCTCAGGCACCATTAACGAAATGAATGCAGCTCTGTTGTTGTTGCTTTTTTTTTTTTCTTCATCCTTTTGGCTCTAATCTTCTTTTCTTTGCCAAGCATCCATCCAGACAGTACACATCTCTGCCCCCTTTTCCTCTCCCCGGAGAATTCCTGTTCTCTCCAACCCACCTTTAACTTTCTCTTTCTGCTTCCTCACCCTGGCTTTCATGTTTTGTCTAAATCCACATTGAAAACTAACATATGGAACTAGAGATGGGAAAGTGAGAGCATTTCATGATTTTTTTATTTACTGTGTTCCAAAATTTGTATAAAGCATCCAAAAAACCCCAGAGAAAATCTATTTATCCAAAAAACTGTCTGAACTTTATATATATATATATATATATATATATATATATATATATATATATATATATATATATATATATATATATATATATATATATATATATATATATATACATATATACAGTGCTCAGCTTAAATGAGTACACACCCCTTTGAAAAGTAACATTTTAAACAAATTCTCAATGAACACAAAAATAATTTCCAAAATGTTGACAAGACTAAGTTTAATATGACATCTGTTTAACTTATAACATGACAGTAAGGTTAATAATATAACTTAGAAAACTAAATTTTCAGTTTTAGTCAAATTAGGGTGATGAAAAATTGAGTACATCCCACTGAAAGTCTCTGGAACAAAGCTACATTTTAGACTACAAATGTATAATTTAACAGGAATTCAACCACAGGTGAGTCTAAGTATTCATTACACAGGTGTCCAGCAGGCAGTTGACTATAAAAGGGTGTTAAAAACCCCTTCCCATTTCATGCTGTCAGCAATGGCACCACATGGAAGAGAAATGTCACAAGACCTGAGAAAGAAAATAATTTCTTTACACCAGAAAGGTGAAGGCTACAAGAAGATCAGCAAAGCTTTACTTATCAGTCAGAATACTGTAGCAAAAGTGGTACAAAAATTTAAAAAAGATGGAACTGCAACCATCTCACAGAGACGTCCAGGTTGTCCGCAAAAGTTAACACCTCGACAGGAGCGTCTTCTGATGAGAAGGGTTGAAGAAAATCGGCATGCAAGTTCACTGCAGTTATCTAAAGAAGTAGAAAGCCAAACTGGGGTGACTATTTCCTGTGACACAATATGGTGTACACTGCAGAGGAATGGCATGCATGGGTGCCGTCCACAAAACTTGTCCTGTCAACATTTTGGAAATTGTTTTTGTGTTTATTGAGATATTGTTTACAATGTTACTTTTCAAAAGGGGGTCTACTCATTTACACTGAGCACACACACACATTCACAATTTAATTACTTTAATATTTAATATAACATTTATGCACTTTTCACAAAATCCAACATTCATTTTAGTATTTTTTTTAAATAAAACCCCCATTATGTGGAATCGCAAAACAAATTATACATTTGTTTTAATCATATCTAAAGATTTAAACAAGATTTAAAATCACCCATCACCAAAATTGTAATGATAACCCCCAAAATTCCAACATAGCAATATTCAACACTCTTCTAAATCTCCTCTCAAAAACACATCAAGTAACATTTGATTTCAGCATTTACTCTCCCTATCCAGTTGCATGCAAAGCATGCTGGGAAATGGCTATGCCTCTTGAGTTGCAGTTTGTGCCAATGAAAATTACTCATGTAGTTCCAACACAACTGGATTAAGTAGGCTTTTATTTTACAAATTTATGTGGATTTCACATAATGAGATTATGTTGTTACCAAATGTTCCAAAAAGCGAATTATATTAAGTAAATTGTACAAGTAGCAACATTTTATAGTTTTAGTTTAGAGTCTAAAACATGTTACCCATTGCTTTCCACTGTGTGCACAAAATCAGCTGGTTTTCCTCAACAAAGTAAATGGGATCAAGTATTTGACTTGGCCAAGTGACTTTTTAGCTATACATTATAATATAAAACAGAAATATCATTCCGTTTGAGTTTTTTTCCCCTCCATAAACCATTAAGGCTACAGTGAGATTTGGTGCCACTTTCAGTGCCTGCGGAAACACTGACAGTCCTCTACACTTTCCTTTTTTGATGATGGAAATCATTGTCATTCAGTCTAGGCATTTTAACATCCATTAAAGACACTGTAATGTCACAACAATTTCAGTCTTTTCTATTTTCATTCCTTTGTCAACAGTAGAACCTCAACCATTTCAAATTAATTTTTTATCTTTTTTCCACTGTGCATTTCTCATATGTTTCCCAGAACCATTCATAAAGTTTCTCTGCCCAGACAACATCATTAATCTACTTAATTTATGTGCTAATTTAAGGCCACAGGAAATTGAAATTAAGTTCTTTATTAAGCATGGAGATGATGTATCACTCTATACATTTGTTTGTGTGATGTTAGCTTTGGTACGCTTTGGTGTGGCCTACATTTGCACATATCATGAATCATCTGACAAACGCAATTTAGGACATTCTGAGAATTCTGGGCCGTGCATAATTCATAAATGATTCACAGTGATTAAATATTAATAACTCATTGACTGAAAACATCTTTTCATATGTTGATCAATGGCTACAGAGTGGATGTTCACCAGAAAATCATATCTTCTGAAGATGATCTTAAAGCTAAAATATAACTTCTAAAACAGCCCTATCACGCTGTGCTTCTGTTTGGTTGTTTGATTCTTAGATGCCGTCTGGAGGGGGCGTGGCCTACACACCTGACACTTGTTGGATGCAGAGTTAAATGCCACTGAGACCGTATGTGTGTGAGCTTTTTTTGAATGATCGTCTGGTTCCAGCATGGCGCTTGAAGGCCTGTGTTACGCTGAGTGTCCTGCCCGGCCCTAAAATGTTTCTTATTTATGTTATATTTATGTCTTTCTTGTGTAAAATAAATGTTTCTGCAAAGAATTGGCGCATCTGGTCTCCTGTTTGTTGCAGCCTAATAGACGGCTGTAACAAATGGGGGCTCATCCATAAATTTAAAACCAACGCGTTAATCTTATTTATTATGATTTTCGTTTGATTAATTTGATAGTGTTTGGGATAAAGAAATCAGTAAATATGGTAGGAGACTGACACAATAATCAAAGCAGTTTTGTTCACATTTTCATGGGTAAGTTTGGGTAGATTACAAGATGAGATTTGATTCATTCCCCTGTTAGGCTTTAGCAATGCTTAGCATTGGTTTGTTGTTTTTCTTTTTTCTTTTTGTGCAAACTCCTGGGTTGAGTACACTGCTGTGGTTTGTGGATTGGGCAGATTTGCTCACTTCACTGCCAGCGGTATTTATGTTTAAAGGTGCTCAACTCTGGGGAGTTGCATGAAGATTAGGTCTCCTTGTGAGGGTGTTAAGGCACCGGGAGACAGTGAGCTGTTACCGTGTCTGAGAAATTCTGAAATGCTTGGGAATTTTCCGAGAGTCTTTTACATCATCTGTCTGATAGACATAGATCTGAATTAATTCGTTTAGCGGCCTAATTTACCAGTTTGTTTGGAGATGTGCCATTGCGCACACATCTGATCCATCATGATGTGGACGTTGGTCATGCACAACTAATTCAGCAGCATTTTTATCGGGTCCCTGTTGATAAATGAAAAGTATTTGAATCTGAAGTCCAATATATGCTTGATAATGGCATAGCCCAACATTAGTTTTCTAGCTGGGCATCGCCCTGCTTGTTAATGAAAAAAATCAGATGGTACATATAGATTCTGTACTGATTATCGTAAGTTAAATAAGATAACTAGGCCCGATGTGTTTCCTCTTCCTCACATGACGGACTGCGTGACCAAGTTGGTGCATCCAAGTTCGTGAGTAAGCTGCTGGACCTCCTAAAAGGGTACTGGCAAGTGCCGTTAACAAAACGTGCCCAAAAGGTAAACACTTTTATTACGCCATCAGGAATTATAGCCTACTCATACTCTGTTATGACCTTCCAAAGATTAATTAATCGGATGGTTTTGGGTTTGGACGGTTGCGCCATCTATTTAGACGCTTGGGAGCAGCATCTTCAGCATTTACGGGCATTGTTTTGAGCGTTTGGTTGAAGCGCGCCTTACAGTCAACCTGTCAAAATGTGAGTTTGTCCAGGCCACAGTGAAGTACTTGGGAAAGGAGGTGGGACAGGGTAAGGTACATCCTCTCCAAGTTAAAGTTTTGGCAATTGAAGGTTCTTCTCTTGCATGGACCAAAAAGGAGCTGATGCATTTCTTAGGGCTTGTTGGTTACTATCGGAGCTTTTGTCCTAATTTTTCCACTTTTGTCTCTCCCTTGATATGTTGAAAGAATCAATGAAATTTGGATGGACTTTGAAGTGTCAGAAGGCTTTTGACAATGTAAAATTGTTATTGTCGACATCCTATTGCCACAGTCCTTGTGGCGCCCCAGTTTGACCTTTTCAAATTCAGGTTGACACAAGTCAGGTAGGAGCTGGGGAGGTATTGTTACAATCAGATCAAGACGGAGTGGATCATCCTGTATGTTTCTTTTCGTGAAAATTGAATGTACACCAGAGAAATTATTCAGAAATCGGAAAAGAATCTTTCTGGGCACTCCAGCATTTTGATGTCTATGTGGGGGGAGGCGCAGAGGTGTTGGTTTACTCGGATCATAATCCTCTGACATTTTTCCATTCATTACAAAGTCCAAATCAACGTTTGATGCAGTGGGTTTTATTTTTACAACCGTATAACTTGAAGATTCAAGTTATACAGAGGTGATTACGTTATGGCCGATGCGTTCTCTCGCGCATTTGATGCGGTCACGTTAATTTGATTCTCAATGCTGTCTACTCTCCCTTTGCTCTCTACTATTTTCACCTTAAATCACCTTAAATTGCTTACAGGATTACCACACTACAGTATAGAAGAGCCTATTTTCTCTATAGATTTAAGCTATAAGAAGTGTATATATGAAACATAAAAGATCACTAAGGGCTGATTCACTTAGAACGTGATTTACTGAAGTGTTTCTCTTAACTCTAGGTAGTGAAATAATGAAACACAATGTCTAGAGGCACATTTTTTAAAAGTTTTAAAACTTTTTAAAATTTTCTCTAACAAGGTGAAAGATGCTAAAGATGTGAGCACAATGGTCAAACACGCCTGTCTAGTGCATGTTTACCTAGAAAAAACTATGGAAAAGCAGTACACTGGAATGAAAAAACATGTTCTGTGTGAAAAGCCAGTTTCTTCTTTTTTTCTGTTAAACACAAAAGATGATATTTTGAAGAATGTTGGTAACCAAACAGTTGCTGACCCCTATTGACTTACATAGTATGAAAAAAATACATATCCTACTATGGAAGTCAGTGGGGCCCATCAACTGTTTGGTTACAAACATTCTTCAAGATATATTCCTTTGTGTTCAACAGAAGAAAGAAACTCTAACACTTTATTTTGATGGTCCCTTTTGAACATTCTGTTGACTACAAGTAAATTTGCAACTACAAGTCCACTAACTGTAATTAGAGTATTAGTAGACTGCTTACTTAATATACTATGTAATATTTTATTGTGATGCTCCCCCATTAGACATTCTACTGGCTAGTAAATTTGCAAATACATGTCATCTTATTCTAACCTTAAAGGGTTAGTTCACCCAAAAATGAAAATTCTGTCATTAATTACTCACCCTCATGCCGTTCCACACCCGCAAGACCTTCATTAATCTTTGAAACACATATTAAGATATTTTAGTTGAAATCCGATGGCTCCGTGAGGCATTCATAGGGAGCAATGACATTTCCTCTCTCAAGATCCATAAAGGTACTAAAAACATATTTAAATCAGTTCATGTACAGTGGTTCAATATTAATATTATAAAGTGATGAGAATATTTTTAGTGCGCCAAAAAACAAAACAAAATAACGACTTATAAAGTGATGGCCGATTTCAAAGCAATGCTTCAGGAAGCATCCGAGCACAATGAATCAACGTATAAGAATCTGCTGTTTGGAGCGCCAAAGTCACGTGATTTCAGCCGTTGGCAGTTTGACACGCAATCCGAATCATGATTCGATGCACTGATTCATAACGCTCCGAAGCTTCCTGAAGCAGTGTTTTGAAATCGGCCATCACTAAATAAGTCGTTATTTTGTTTTTTTGGCGCACCAAAAAAATTATCCTCGCTGTATAATATTAATATTGAGCCACTGTACTTACATGAACTGTTTTAGATGTGTTTTTTGTACCTTTATGGATCTTGAGACAGGAAATTACATTACTCCCTATGCAGGCATCACGGAGCCATCAGATTTCAACTAAAATATCTTAATTTGTGTTCTGAAGATTAACAAAGCTCTTACGGGCGTGGAACGGCATGAGGGTGAGTAATAAATGACAGAATTTTCATTTTTGGGTGAACTACTAGGCTACTAATTCTCTAATGTACCAATTCTCTACTCTACTAACACTCTAATGAGAGACATGTCGGTGCAACGTTACTCAACAGAATGTGTTAAAGGGACCATCAAAATAAAGTGAAACCAGAAACTCACAGACGTTTAGAAAAACTTGAGGGTAAGTAAATGAAAACAGAATTTATTTATTTTTTTAGTTAACTATCCATTTAAGAGCATAACACAGATAATTATTTTTTGCATTGAAAACAGTTATAGCGATGCGTTTTTAACAATTTTTTTAACAACTACTTTTATATATGCCATGTCATGCACGAGACAAAAGGTCCATCTACAAACACATACATCTAGCATGGAACACTGGAAAAGTAGTGCAGATGGAATGCAAAAACATGAAATGAAGGTGTCAGTGGAATAAAAAAACATGTCTTTCTTGTGCATGTCATACTGTGCAAGTCATTTAGACCATTTTGTATGTGAGTAAAAAAAGAATTTTCATTTTTGGGTGAACTATGCCTTTAAAAGACAAAAGACCACAGTGTAACCTCTCGCTCTGTTGTTTATGCAGCAATTATTTGCACCATCAGGAGAGAAAAACATTAAATTAAGGGGTCTCAGGTATGTCTTACATCTTTACATCTTAGATTAGCATTAGATTACAGAGCTGAGCACCAGGACAAAGTTTATTGAAAAAGTCATTTGTTTTAGAGGGTAAAGAGAAGATACAAACTTCAGACACTGTGATTTCAGGCTGGGAACGAACAGACTCATTATTCTAAATAAGCAGTCGCTTTAACCTTCATTTTGCTACTTTTTTTTTTTTTTTTTTTTTTTTTTTTTGAGAGAGAATGACAAGATAAGATAAAGAGTTGGGAATGAGATGGGTGGATTTGCAGATTTCTGTATAGGTCAACGAGAATCTGGCACTCAATTGGACGTTCATACAATCGCAGTAGATTAAAATTGGGGGTCATGCTGTCTTGGCCATGCCTGATCAAATATATGGAAATACATTCCCCTGACAGCTCAAGCCTCTGCTTTTGCTTGCATCTTCTAGGCATCCAAGGCTGAGATGTCATTTCCTAACTTTTACACTTATTTTCAGCACAGAATTTCATATGATATAAGACTGCAGGGATTTAGGGAGAAAAAATTAAATATGGGTCTAATTTAACGGGGGAAAATTAGTTTCAGTCGTTTTCCAAACTAAATAAAAATGTGATGCAAGTGCTCCACATCTTTTTCATATTCTGATGGCAGCACTCTATCAACACCAATTATTTTCATTTTGTTTGCATGGGAACAGCTGGGGATAATGAGAAGCATTTGAGCATGCAACTTTTGAAAAATACACATGTTAACATGTACTCACCAGCCATGGTTTATTAATACCTTGTTTGTCTCATTTAAAAATTATGAAGTTGCTTCAGCTTCAACAAACATAGTTAATTATTGCTCTGTATATAGGCTGTAAATTGATTTAAACTTTGAATTGAACATGATACCAGTGAATTAAGTATAGGTTATATACAGTATCTATACTGACTGAGAAAATGTTTTAAATCATTTTAAAGACATTACATTTCTTAGACAAAGCCAGAGAAACAAGAGCACAGCAGTGAAATCATTATAATTTTGTGCTTGAACTTCCATATTTGTGTCCGTATTTTGTAACTGTAAAATATAAAAATTGAAAATGTACTGGTAATTAAATTTCATTATCCATGAATATTACGGAATTTTCCATTAATCCTTAAAACACAACCTAATGCAAAGCGTAATTCAAAATAAAAGTAAAATACCAGAAAATTCCTTCATATCTATACAGTACATTGTGCCATATTTTTACAGACGTTTTTTTACAGTGATTGGTCAAACTCTTCTTCTGTTGCTTGATTTGAGGCGTCACCAGGTTTTTGCGTAGTAGAGTGACAAATCGTACCAACGTACTTTGAAGTCAAAATGCATATCCGCTACGCAAATAGCGTACAGGTTGGCAGGTCTGCTTATTGATAGAATGGTGGACTACTTTACCTTCTGCCTTGTCAGTCCCCTCACCTCAAAATCTACCTCCTCAAAAACGGTAGCGTTAGCTAATAATTTTCCACCGGAGCTTAAGCTAGCTGGCTAACGTTGCGTTCTCTCCTGCTGTGTTCAATGACTCAATTCATCAAGCTGTAGCTAACGTTAGCTAAGTCTATGTCAACAGAGCTCCTGGGTAACTTAACTTAGATATACCAGAAAATATTAAAATTATTGAAACCATCAATCACAAAATTCAGTCAGGTAAATCGCAGAGGCCAAGCGTGCTTTCAGCTTCTGATGATGGTCTGCACTGATGCAAGGCCCTTAGCGTTTATATTTTGCATGCACAAAAAAATTCTCATTGAATCTATACGATTCACGTAGGTCACCTATTTTGGTTTCAAAATGGTGAATTTCGCCGAAAGGTGAGGGACTGTTCACTTCTGTAGTTACTATTTAGTCCCTAACTATTCTCAGCCTCAGACATACACAGACGGACCGTTGGCTGAATGTCTAAAGGTCATTGCACACTGAGTCCGAAATTCGCATGCGAAACTTTCGCACGTTAAAAAATAAATTCGACCTCACGTTATGTCAATCGCATTTGCACACTGCCTCCGAAACTTTCGTCCGTCAAAAAAATATTCGGATCAGGTTCGATTTTCTGCGTTTTTCGCATCCGTGGCACGCATTTTGAGAGACGTTTTGACAATTCAGAGCCACCGTACGCGAATGCAAAAATCCAGAATGCCATCTGACAAGTTGATCCACGTCGTCTACAGCACAAAACAGCAGCACTGAATGACTAACAACGTGAGGAATACAAAGAGACCGAATATAAAGACAGATTGTGCCAGTAGTAAAGCATCAAACAGAGCCACTGACATTCTGAAGTAAACTTTGAAACGCTCGGATAATCCCGCAGCTCCTTGATGAGGTGAATGCAAGGTCTCGGTGCGTTTTTTCGTATTCGCAATCCTAAAAATTCGTCACGCACCGAGACCTTGCACACTGAGTGCGATGCGTATTAATGAATGCGTTGCGAAAAAATCGCAAAACAAATCGCAAAACAATACAAAATGAAGTCTTCAAGCATATAGCACGATTCGTTGTCTCCTAGAGAAAAAGAAAGAGAAAATATTGGGTCTATTCAATCCCGAGATTGCATAGAGAGAAAGGAGAATTCACCTCATCAAGGAGCTGCGGGATTATCCGAGCGTTTCAAAGTTTACTTCAGAATGTCAGTGGCTCTGTTTGATGCTTTACTACTGGCACAATCTGTCTTTATATTCGGTCTCTTTGTATTCCTCACGTTGTTAGTCATTCAGTGCTGCTGTTTTGTGCTGTAGACGACGTGGATCAACTTGTCAGATGGCATTCTGGATTTTTGCATTCGCGTACGGTGGCTCTGAATTGTCAAAACGTCTCTCAAAATGCGTGCCACGGATGCGAAAAACGCAGAAAATCGAACCTGATCCGAATATTTTTTTGACGGACGAAAGTTTCGGAGGCAGTGTGCAAATGCGATTGACATAACGTGAGGTCGAATTTATTTTTTAACGTGCGAAAGTTTCGCATGCGAATTTCGGACTCAGGTAGCACTTAACTGGAAACACTTCAGGATTTTAGAAGTCGTCATCTGGTTGGTTGAATTCTACAGGATGTCCAGGAGACGTGTGTGTTTGGAAACTGCCAAGAAACCAAACCCCCTTCATGGAAGAACAAAGCCGTCGTGTTTACAACTGTGACAATTAGCGCTTACCAATATTCAGTCCCTCCAGGATTCCGCAATTCCGCGATCGCAGAATTTACCGCAAAATTCGTATGGGCTCGCAATTTTTCTAAATTGCCGCATATTTCCCGCAGATTTTGAGCTTAACGCGTCGTGTGACGTCATCACAACGTACACTCAGCCAAAGGAAAAAGCCCACTTCGAAGTAGACTACGTGTGTTGAACTTGAATCGATCGATAAACAACTGTTTGCGGCGTTGCTTCGGCAATGCATCTCTCAGTCAGTCAACCACCGCAGCAATCCCGCTCCCTAAGCGCGCAACTCTCTCTCTCACACACAAACACACGAGCGTACGCTCTGAGTGACATCGTTTCCATCAATCGGTTCAGTTTATCAAGTCTGTGTATTGCATAAAAGAAGTTCACGCACTCTGTAAACAGCCCCAAAATGGACGAGGAGCAAGACGGAACAAGTGAAGGAGACGCTGAATGAAAATGTATTCGATAATATTTCCAGGGTCACCCCTAAAAACAGCAGGCAACTACTTTACCTTTCTGACACCGCTTGTCTACTGATTGTTTACATTCGAACTTTATAACTTATGTTCTTTTGCACTTTAATCTGTTTGAAACAATTGTTTGCTTTATACATTTTGTGTATTCTTCAAAAGTAGGCCACTGTTATAGTTAAGGTTCTTTTTTTGTTGTATTATAAAAATACTAATCAACCCTGTAAAGCTTGAAATAATATAATAGTCAGAAAATATAGTATGATATGGTGAGAGTATGGAGGGGGAAAACAGCTTAATTTTATTCAGAGGCCAAAACTGAGCAAAAATTGCAATTTGCTGCAGTTATTTATGTAAATCAATGAGATCTGTGTAACAGTACAGCAGACTACTTTCATAAAATGCATGTAAATATAATTTGTCACTCTATATCTCTTACAATATGTCTTGGTAAGAAGATATGCTTAGTTTTATGATGAAAGCTCTATTATTTTTATTGTGGGGGGCAAAACACAATGCAATGCAATGCAAATGCATACAATGATGATTGAGAGATGAACAAATAAATGTTCCTCAAAGCCTGTTGTATCATATTTCATATATAAAATATACAAAACCTTCTAAATGACAACCATGCCCCCGTAGTTTCACATATCCTTTGGGAAACACTGCAATGTAACATTATATATATATATATATATATATATATATATATATATATATATATATATATATATATAGATAATTTGTTTTATTTATTGTTGAAATAAAATGTTGAAATTATATTTTAAGTTATCAGTGTTCTCCTTTTCAAAATGACAGAGCCCAGTGGTTCTTGAGCTCAGAAAAGTATTAAAAATGTTAGAAGAATATTGATTCTTATAACTTTTGAAGAATCAATTGAAGAATATCGGCGCCAGTTTAGTTTTTTTTTCGTAAGTAGAATAGGGAAGGCGTAGGACATACAGCGTAAGCGTTTTGAAGAATGCGGAAACCGGAAGTACGTTCAAGGCGATACTTTGTGTTTATAAAGCATATACAGTTGTATTTTTTTAGTAAATGACCAATCGTTTCACTAGATAAGACCCTTATTCTTTGTCTGGTATCGTTTAACGTCTTTTGAAGCTGCACTGAAACTGTAACTTTGACCTTCAACCGTCTGGAGGCCATTGAAGTCCACTATTAGGAGAATAATCCTGGAATGTTTTTGGAACATAATTTCTTTTCGACTGACGAAAGAAAGACATGAACATCTTGGATGACAGGGTGAGTAAATGATCTGGAAAAGTTATTTTAAAAAGGTATTTAAAAGTGGACTAATCCTTTAAGGACATGCATCAGAAAAAAATTGGGAATGTTGGACAATAAATATATGACTATAACAGCTTGTTTTTGCAGTGTTGTCTAATGTCCATTGAACCAAAAGTGGGAATTATGTGATAACAGACACAGCAATGCATCATGTATTAAGATCATTGTAGCGTGCTCCATTAAAATGTACAATAGCCTATTTCAATTCAGACCTAGATATTATTACTATTACTTCACTAGGTCTGACATATATATTATTGTTCACTTTAAACATGATCTTAATTTTTTTAAATTATTAATTTACTATTAATAAATGTGTAAAGTTGCATAAAATGGAAATACTCAATGAAGTAGGCTACGTTACCTCAGATGGTTGAATGGTTGGATTCCACAAACTGGTAAAATAAAACATATATAGACAATACAACATTTACTGTAGGAGCCATACAATTTACTGCTGACTTAATTTGAAAACTGTTCTATTGAAATTCGCCGATTTTGGGTTCGTACGATGTGAAGTAACGTTATTCTATGGTCCAGTTAGTATTTTAAGCTCATAATGGTGGCTGCGCTACCGGAGCACCATCTAGTGGCTGTTACCCAAAAATTATCAAAGTGTCGCCACTTGAGTTCGATGTTATTAAAGGTCCCATTCTTCGTGATCCCATGTTTCAAACTTTAGTTAGTTTGTAATGTTGTTAGAGTATAAATAAAATCTGTAAAATTTTAAAGCTCAAAGTTCAATGCCAAGCGAGATATTTTATTTAACAGAAGTCGCCTACATCGAACGGCCAGTTTGGACTACATCCCTCTACTTCCTTCTTTAATGACGTCACTAAAACCGTTTTTTGACTAACCTCCGCCCACAGGAATACACAAGAGTTGCGTTTGTAGAGTGTGTTTGTCGCCATGTCGTCGAAACGCTGTTATTTTCAACCCGCAGTCCAATCACCGGGTCTGATTCCGGCTCAAATTGATAGGGTAAAATTAAAGACATGTTTACAATAACACTGAGCGCGTGCATCTCCACGTTATGGTAAGAGGCATGATCTTTCCGGGCAAGGAGCGCTAAGCTGCTGTCGAATCACAACACACGAAACGCTGGCACAATCAGAACTCGTTACATATTTCTGAAGGAGGGACTTCATAGAACAAGGAAGTCATCAGCCCGTTTTTATGACAGTGGAAACAGCGGTATACAGATAAGTAAATTATGTGAAAAATACTGGGTTTTTTTACACGCGAAACATGAACACATGTTATATTGCACACTATAAACACAATCAAAGCTTCAAAAACCACGAAAAACGGGACCTTTAAAGCATATGAGAGACATACACAAGGACAAATGCATTGTTGGTTGGGGACACCTAGCATGCAGGCGTGAATTAGCAGAAGATGATCAGTCGTTTCGCGTTCTGTATGAAGTGTCCGTTTTTCAGCGATTCGGCTCGCTTTTTCGTGTTGCGTTCTGTGTGAAAGGGTCTTTAAACATACCCAGGTATTTCTCATAACCTGCTTTTCTACTCCCAAGGCAAGGTAAACAAAACTGAACAACACACAAACGATACAACCATAAAAAGACAACACAAGAGACACAATAGTGATTAGCAAACAAGACACACCTAGAAACAATCAAAGAACTAATCAACAAGAAAAACTACAAAGGACTACAAAAAAATCGCACAAAACAAGAAATAGCAAAAAAACAGGGGAATACATAAGACAGGAATCATTAATGTACAAAAAGTTTTGGACATCAATGGTCTCCAAATGGTTGAAGGTCAAAATTACAATTTTAGTGCAGCTTCAATGCATTCTACGTGATCTGAAAAAAAAAATAATAATAAATAAACGTTTTAACCATATTTGCTCATCTTGAACTAGCTCTCTTCTTCTTCTCTATTTGAATTCCAGCAGTGTAGACGCTGCTAAGTGTATTACTGCCCTCCTCAGGTCAAAGTTTGAACTAAATTGTCATAAACAATATGCTTGTGCAAGTATCTAACAATTAGTTCAATCTTTGACCTGTGGAGGGCAGTAATACACTTAGTAGTGTCTACACTGCTGGAATTCTAATAGAAGAAGAAGAGAACTAGTTCAAGATGAGCATTTATGGTTAAAACATATATTATTTATTTATTTATTTATTTTTAAATGAGTGATGGTTTTATCTAGATTTTCTCTAGTTTCTGGTATTGTTTAAAGCTCTTTGAAGCAGCACTGAAACTGTAATTTTGACCTTCAACCATTTGGAGGCCACTGAAGTCCACTATAAGGTGAATAATCCTGGAATGTTTTCATCAAAATCCTTAATTTCTTTTTGACTGAAGAAAGAAGGACATGGACATCTTGGATGACATGGGGGTAAGTAAATTATCAGGAAATTTTAATTTGAAAGTGGACTAATCCTTTAAAGGAACCATCAAGGAACCAGAATTGTTACATTCTTTATGTTTCCTCTTTATAGGCCTCATATTTTCTTTTGAAGAGTGAAAGCTTTAATCTATGTTCCTTGGAAGAGAGAAAGTTATATGGGTTTGGAACAACATGGGTGAGTATACAATGACAGAATTCTACAGGTATTCTTTATTCCTTTTGCAGTGTGTAGGTGTAAATAAATAATGAACATGCACTTACATTCAACGTATTGTTTACTCAGCTACATATTCATGCTAGTCGCTAATGCGCTATATAGGTTATTTGAACTCTGCTCTTCCATTCTTTAAATTTGTTGAGTCACCACTTTGTGCTATATGATTACGCTGAACACCACATCACCTCAAAACTCTATCAGCACATCAAAGCTAATCATATTGATGTGTACCAATTTTCCACCCACTGTCATTTCTGCTGGATTGTTCATGCTAGCGTAGGAAGATTTGCTCCCTGCTGGCATGAGCCCAGAGGTCAAGCAATCACACAAAGCACCAGACTAGCTATTTGCAGCTTGAATACTGCAGAGAGATACCAGGTCGCCACAAGAGTGGCAGCCTCGCTTGGTTTTGTCTTCTCCTTCCTGACTTAACCGGGGCTGATATCCATCGTGAAGGTTGAAGGCTGTGCTGTCTTTGCCAATGGTGACTTTTGCTTTTGACGCATAGCACAGTGAGAGGCAAAGATAAGGCAGGGATGCTGGGTGATATTTCACCCCCGTTATTGTCTTTGTGCTGGACACGATCGTTATCAATGCCGGGGACAGGCGAGAAAGGTCAGCCTCCCACTGCTCGGCCAAATAGGCCAGCGCTAAGATACATTATTTGTGAACATAATGAGGCTAAAGTAATTTTCACGGATACCACATAGGCCTACAGCTGTATTGTCTCAATGCTTATCCTAATGCATGAGTAAATGACAGTTCGGCAGTGGATATATATATATGGTCCTGGCCAAAATTATTTGCAACCTAACATAAGCAAAGAAGTCAGTAAAAATAAATCAGGGGGCCAATGTAATACACATTGGCCAAGACAATTATTGGCACCCTTTTATTCAAAACTTTTTGCAACCTCCTTTTGCAGCTCGGAGTCTTCTCCTATAATGCCTGACAATTGATCAGAGACCATTCCTCCATACAGAATCTCTCCAGACCCATCAAATTCCCAGGTCCATGTGGTGTTTCTCATCTTCAGTTCACCCCACTCATTTTCTATAGGGTTCAGGTCAGGTGACTGGGAAGGCAATGACAGAAGCTTAATTTTTGTCACAGATCCCTTGTCTCCCGAACTCCATTTCCCATAACCCTTCTGTTTTCCACACCTGCACTCACTTCCCTCGTCATCTCCCCATCAGCACTCATCATCTACACCTGGACTCAATCATCATCACTGCCTTTATAATGGACTCACTCCCTTCACTCCCTGTCTGTTCTCTGTTGTGTTAAACGTGTATTGTGTGTATATCTCTCCTTCATTTGATTAAAGTACCCATCACTGTGGATTACAGAGTATTGCCTCTTCAGTACAGCACCACACGTAACAGAAGAACGGACCTAAACCGAGGAGTAATCTACAAGAGACAAGATGGACTCCCGTGTCCCCAGAGTCTCTCCAGATGGGGGAACGGCTTTGCCGTCTGCCGCAGAATGGCAGACCGTTGGAGAGGTATGTGGAGGAGTTTCTGGAGGTTTCTTATCTGGTGGGCTGGCCTGCTGCCAGCCTCAATGCTGTGTTTCTGATGGGACTGGACAAGGATGTTATTCGCTATAGCGAACCTGCCTGTAATTTCTCCATAGTTTCTCCCTAATTTCTCGCCAGCTCACCTCACCCCAAAGCCCTGCACATACTGCTTCAACGGTCCTGTCCATTCCTGGCCATCAGCGTTTTCCCGGGGTAGGAAGTGTGTCTCCAACAGCGCTGACCTGGGAGCCAAGGTGGCTGACCCTATGATGACATCTGTAAGGTCAGCGCTGCAGTTTACCACCATTCCAGTGACCACTCCACCCCGAAAGCCCACTCCAGTCTCTGTCACCGAGCCAGCATCTCCAGTCTCTGCCGAGCCCTCTGCTCCAGCCGCCGCCGCCGAGCCAGCCGCTCCAACTACTACCGCTGCCACCGCCCACGAGGCCTCTCCAGCCCATGCACCCACTCCATGCCACGGACTTATTAAGCCTTACCTTAACCTCCCCATGTATTTTTTGGGGAGGGCCCAGTGCCTGTGGGTGGGGAACTCCTGGGCAGGGTTTCGGGGTCGCCTGAACCCACCAAAGCCCCTGACCCGCCATGGCCGCCCACGGCCCCTGACCCGCCATGGCCTGCCGAGATCCCTGACCCACCATTGCCTGCCAGAACCCCTGACCCGCCATGGCCGCCTTCGGCCCCCGACCCGCCATGGTCGTCCACGACATCTGATCTGTCCTGGAGACCTCAGTGTCCAGGGCACCCACAGGTCCTTGAAAGTGCTCAAGTTTTCTGGACAAAAAATTGCATATTATTCCCCCTGGTCCGCTAATATGTCATTTTGCCAACACTTTGTGGCCTATGCATACTAGCCTGCTTGATTTACATTAGTTACGCGCTTTTATGCATTACGTTAAGTGTTTCCCACGTGAGGTACTTTGTGTTTTACGTTGCCATGACGTTTACTAGTGCACAAAACTACTCAACATTTCACAGAGTCATTTGTCGCACGTCGACTTGTGCATTATGTGTTCGGTTGTCTGCCGGAAGCTAGTTATTTGAAAAAGTTTTAAATATGGATATTTTTCTTACAAAAATGCTTAGCTTTGCTTCAGAAGACCTTTATTAAAGGTACAATTTGTGATATTTTTTTCCGCTAGAGGTCGCTAGAAGCCTATTCAAAACAAAGGCGTAGTTTGATGACGCCAAGTTTTAGAGCGGAAACTTGGGACATGTGGTCTCCATCTCAACGGACGGTGCAAAAGAATAGGGATTGGAGTCTGGAAGAACTCATGTTCGTGGATGCGATTATTAACTTTACTGTAGTATGAAGCAGAGCAGGAGCGAGTGTTGCGGGAGCTGAACGAGGAGCTTGAGCAATTGATCAACACACGCCTCACGAGCAGCGGGACTTTTATTATGACACAGCCGCCGGCGCCGCTTCCGCTTTTCCGGTCATGAGTTTACGGGAGCTGTCCTTGTCGACAGAACCAGCGGCAGATGTTAAACAGTAATTATGTTCCATAAATAAGTAACACAATCCACCATAAAACGTGCAAGAAGTAAATAAGGAACTACTTGAAGCAAGCTAGTGGTTTGCTGGACGCTAGACACTACTTCCGCATTTGTCCAAGGCACTGTTGTCATGTGGTTTCTACGTCAGTAAAGGCAGTAACAAAGGTAACTGACGTCATTGACAGGCGACTGCACTGCCCCGTGTCACTGTTTAGAATGGGAATTTTCTCATGATTTACAAGTAGTTGAAAACATTAGAGATATTGTTTGTAATCAGCTGGACAAAATATATAACACTAGCCTAGTGGTTTTTGGATATTTTACTGCAAAAATTTTACAAATTGTACCTTTAACCCACTGGAGTCGTATGGATTACTTGTTTTTTTTAAGGATGGATGCATTATGTTTGAGTTCAAAAAGCTTCCCAGTTTCCCGGTTTGGATTGTTTGTGTGTGTGTGTGTGTGTTTGTTTATTAAATGTACGCCTAGCACTTAGATCTGCTTCTTCTCCTGTATTCTTTGGACCCATTTGTGACAATTTTAATTATATAATTTTGTTTAAAATGTGAAAGGTGATTTCTGACACAGCGTTTGCTTATAATAATTTTGTTAGAATCATTTAAAAATCCACCTTGCTGAAATTTAACTGAATTTAAATGGGCTTGACAGTTTTGAGCACTTGCTCTCAAGGTTACTCAATAGTGTCTTCAAAGGCTTTGTTTCCACCTGCTTTGGGATTGTTTTATTTTTTATTTCTTTTTTTGGGCCATTTGTTAGAGAAGTGATTGATTGACTTAATGAGTCTTCCTTGCTATGCCTGTCTGACTCATAATTGTGAGCCCACTTCTCAGAAAGCAACTGACGTAAAAATAGGGCAGAACTGAGAAATATCTCTCCATCTTCCTCGTCTTCCGTTCATTATTTCAGCTTTTCATGTCATCAGACTATAAAAGACTTGCACAGACAGAAGCTTGTTTTTAAATACGGATGCGTTCAGAAGAATAAAGGCGCCCGAAATCACTGGCGCTAGAAAGGCTTTCTGAGTCAGAGAGTCCTCATGTATTGGTTGATCATGGCTTCTCTCCCACTCAGCAGGAGTAGGGAGAAGGGAGAAGGGAGCTTGTCGCTACTTTTCTTTGAAAACTGTTGAGGTTTTCATTTCAAGCCCCATCAAAGTTCCTCTCAGGGCCCTTGAGAAATCTTGAGAGGGAGTGGCGACAACCGAGCTCCTGTGTCACATTGGAAATGAAAAGAATTTGTGAGAACACATCAGAGAATAATAAACGTAATTGAATGCGAGGCTCCCGCTAGGTCAGTGTCCTAATAAATATGGAGTTGAACTCATTCTTCGAGCTGAGAGTAAGTAATTGAATTTCTTCCTGGACTTCTGGGGCTTTTGGACTTCAACGGTGTAGATGCGGCATTCAAGAAGCATTGCGGAAATACTCAGCCGCCTCTCAGACCTGCTAAATAATCAAGACTGTGAAAAGGCTGCCGTGGAGTGCATTAGCCTGGGTCACGGCAGATAGCATTTATCATTGACACCTCTTGGTTGGAAAGCTAAGTAGCGCTGGGTTACGTCTTGATTTTTGAGTGACTTTGAGTATCTGTGAAGCGGGCAATCCTATTAAGCTATGCCTGACGGATCTCCTTCACATGATCCACTTATGTCAAAGCATAGCATCTGGGTCTCCAAAGAGAGTGGCCCTGTCTTCCGTTGAATAGATCCCTCAGGCTCATGTGTCAGATAGGTCATGTTTGGGAATCTGTCTATCTGTCTTTCTGTCTAGTATATACAGTCAAACCAAAATTTATTCAGACACCTTGAACATTTCATTCATTATTACAGTTTATTCACTATAGTTTAAAAAATGGTAATAAAATATGACAAGATCTCAGAGTTAAACTGTGTCAGAAAACATAAGTGTTATTTGACATAATTAAGATTAAGCAAAACATGGTCAGGTCAAAGTGTCTGAATAATTTTTGTTTCCAAATTTGTATCAGTTTTTCTGGTAGTCCACTGTATGATGAAATTGTTGGGTTTAATATGTCACAGTTTACTTTATTTTGCTATCCTCACTTACATAAATGAACTATAGTGTCCTGCACCCACTGGTAAAAATATATATAAAAAATGTATGAATAATTTTTGCTTTGACTGTATAAGTAAATATATAATATGCATAGCTAATTACAAATAATTTGTTAAATAATATATGTAATTCAATGAAATGTTAAATTTAATTATATTCTATACTAAATAATATAGTAATAAATATGTAAATGTATATATTTTTAATATTTAAATGTGTATATATAATTTATAAATATATACAGCAATTAAAAATTCATGAATGTAAAATAAAAAAAAGTAAAATATATTTAATTATAATTTAATATAATTTATATAGTTTCTAAATTAAAGTTTTTCTCATTCGCTTTGGTGCATCTCTCAGAACACAACTGAAATTCTCAAAACTACTGTTCCTTGTTGAATAGTCTTACCCCTCAAAACATTTAGGCATTAGTTCCTTGCACAAGTCAGTAAATTAAAAATGATTGAACTAGTTGTCATTAACTGTCATGCATGTTTTCTGTCACTGGAGTGAAATGCAACAATAGTCCTGGTCTCAGTTGTTATCTATCTATATATATATATATATATATATATATATATATATATATATATATATATATATATATATATATATATATATATATATATATATATATATATATATATATATATATATATATATATATATATATATATATAGAGTGTGCGTGTGTCCAGTCAGTCTCTCCCTGGTTCCCCTCGAAGTTCCTAATCAGCCATTAATGAGAAACAATTAACCATCCTAATCCTCCCAGCCAGCTCAAACAGGCCTAATGAAAGGTCACAGGCAGGCGGTTCAGCGCGTCTTGAAGTCAGGCGAGATGACTTTATCTAGACACACTGCTTAAGATCAGTGCAAGATTTGTAGTCAGAATCAAGAGATACTAAGATCATGATAACAGGATTGCTTGCTAGCTTGAGTAATCAACTCCAACTTAAAACCAGGAGGTCTTTGCAAACGAAGCCACTCATTTCTGACTGATGGACCTGAAATCAAAGCTTGAAGCCAGAGTGCTGAATCAAATTTGGTTTTCTTTTTATCTCTGATTTTCTCATGCTCTGCAAGCTCCTGTCTCCTCCTCTCTCATTTCCTGGTGCTTAAACCTCACAAGGTTTGCCTCATTAACACAAAAGTCGGTCTGTCCCTTATATTTTACCTTAACTAGATGCAGACAGATTGCATAATTCATCATTTTGTTGAATTTCAATGATAGCGGTGCTGCACAGAGGCCTATACATTAATAATAGCATATATAATTTCATAAAGAAAAAGACTGCCAGCAGCTAGTTTTAGGATTTTAAAACATGAGCAAGTGAATTCTGCTGAGGTCCTCAAATTCTGCTGTGGCACCTTCATGGGGGTCCCGGAGCAGCCATTACTGGTCTCCCTAACCAACAAGATGATAATAATATTTTTGTTGAACACGAAAGAACATGAAAGTCTTAGCTTCGCTTTGCATTTGGGTTTTTCTTGACATGAATCAATATTTGAATTCTTTTCATTAATAATTATATATATATATATATATATATGTCATGCCCAGAATTATTCATACCCTTGGTAAATATGACCAAAGAAGGCTGTGAAAATAAATCTGCATCGTTAATACTTTTGATCTTTTATTTAAAAAATCTACAAAAATCCAACCTTTCATTGGAAAATAATAATTTTAAATGAGGGGAAAATCTCAGTATGAGAGAAATGTTTTTCTCTAATACACACTGCTCACAATTAATCATACCCTTTTATTCAATACTTTTTGCAACCTCCTTTTGCCAAGATAACAGCTCTTAGTCTTCACCTATAATGCCTGAAGAGTTTGGAGAACACCTGACAAGAGATCAGAGAACTTTCCTTCATTCAGAATCTCTCCAGATCCTCCAGATTCCCAGCTCCATGTTGGTGCTTCTTCTCTTCAGTTCACTCCACTCATTTTCTATAGGATTCAGGTCAGGGGACTGGGATGGCCATGGCAGAAGCTTGGTTTTGTGTTCAGTGACCCATTTTTGTGTTGGTTTTGATGTTTGTTTTGGATCATTGTCCTGATGGAAGATCCAACCACATCCCATTATAAGACTTCTAACAGGGACAGTCGGGTTTAGATTTTTTATCTGTTGGTATTTGATAGAATCCATGATGCTAAAAAAGCAAACTTTTTTGCTTCATCTGACCATAAAACATTTGAAAAGTAAGTGACACTCCTGGAACTTCAAACGGGATGGGTTATATAGTCAGATGCAAACACTTAAGATGGGTTTGGTGCACACAGGGGTAAAAAGTACCCTTTCATGTGTACAATGAAATATACTGCTGGATCTTTAATGTTGTGTGCTTATTTTTCTGCCAGAGGTCCTGGACATCTTGATCAGATACATGGCATCATGGATTCTATCAAATACCAACAGATAAAAAAATCAAAACCTGACTGTCCCTGTTAGAAGTCTTATAATGGGATGTGGTATGATCTTCCATTAGGACAATGATCCAAAACAAACATGAAAATCAACACAAAATGGGTCACGAAGCACAAAACTAAGCTTCTGCCATGGCCATCCCAGTCCCCTGACCTGAACCCTAAAGAAACTGAGTGGAGTGAACTGAAAAGAAGAAGCACCAACATGGAGCTGGAATCTGAAGGATCTGGAGAGATCTTGTCAGGTGTTCTCCAAACTCATCAGGCATTATAGGTGAAGACTCAGCTGTTATCTTGGCAAAAGGAGGTTGCAAAAAGTATTGAATAAAAGGGTATGATTAATTGTGAGCAGTTTTGGGCACGACTGTATATTAGGGCTGTCGACGTTAACACGTTAAGGCATGCGATTAATTCATAATCCTTAACGCGTTAAAATCATTTTAACGCATATTTAACGCAGAAACATTATGGAAGCATGTGAAATTGCGTCATAACGTAATTTATGTCATGCAGTTAGATGATCTTAAAGTCCCCCTGTAGTCAATTATTTTATCCCTTAAAACTCACCTTTGATCACCAAAATGACATTTTTTAAAAATTTCAAGTGAAAAAAATGTCTTCATGCCTTAAAATAGCTTGAATGTAGCTCTAGACCCTTACCTAATTTAATATGGATTAATGAACATGCAAAGTAGCCCCACCTCCACTCACGCCAGCTCGGAGAGTCTACTGTTGCTGCAGTGACAAGGCAATTCGTTGTTTGTGTTGTGGATATAGGCTGTAATAAATGCACACCGCATGAATGAGCACAGATTTCCAGCGTATTTACTTGAACTTACAAGGTAGGCTAATATCTATGGTTTGATCAATTTCAGAATTTATAATGGACTGAATAGCTCTCTCAGAACTTAACATGCGATTCCACACTGACTGAATATGAATCACGGTCACAAGCACACGCTCAGAGCAATTTTGTTTTAGCTATACCCATATGGAAAAGTTTTGTTAAAAACATATGTGATTCTTATATGTTCTAACAGAATATTATAAGGGACATATATGCTGCAAAAAACGCATATACAAATTGCATAATATTTATGTATTTTCAATCCTATATCCTTTAGATATAACTAAAGTCTTACAGATTTTCATGATGTAAAAACAGGTAAATAATACAAATTTAATAGGCCTATGAATGTCCACCATATCTCTTAAGATGTGTATAAAACATAGTGCATCAGTATAAGGCTGTACTTCACTCATGTCCTCGCTTTTATCTTGTCCTAAGTGGAGCTTTACACCTGTCAATCACAGTCATATAATGTATAATCATAGACTTTCAATCTCAGATGAAACACATATAAACTAGACGCAAGCACATATCGAGGGCTTGGAACCAGAGGGGCGTAAGTGGCATTTTGGGCGAAAATGAGTTCTATATATTAAATTAAAGGTCTTGATGAGCTCTATCTAGTTGTGCCAAAATGACGCATCAGAAATCAACCTGTATTGAATAAAGCAACAAAACAACAAAGACCTAACACAAAAGTTTGAGCATTGTTTGGAGCCAGAGGGGTGTATGTCCACTTACGCCCTTCTGGCTCTAAAAAATACATGTATGGTCTACACATTGTTTGGAGCCAGAAGGGCGCAAGTCCACTTACGCCCTTCTAGCTCTGAACAATACAAGAGCCTACAGTATTTTTCAGAGCCAGAAGGGCATAAGTGGATGATATTAACACATACTGTATGTAAATCATAAAGGGACAGAGCTGAATGAGGTGACTGAGAGAGATCGGTTTAAGGGAAACATGGAGACAGCACATGATGGAGAAAGTGAGTTTTGACTTGCACTTTTTGAACATTAAGCATAACCTAATTTAACCCTAAATCATTCAGTTCATGTAGGATAATGGTATGTTATCTGTTATCAAGAATCTGTTGCAGGCCCAAGAATCTGTTGCAGGCCCAAGCTCAGTAGGCCTATTTATAAATAAGGTAAATGGATTCCGACTAAAAAATACCCGATTGGCCAATGCGTTCAAAAGATCAACTAACATGTCTGTGATTGGCTACATTGCCCAACGCTGCAAAAACACGTTGGCGGTGTCCGAAATCGCCCCCCAAATAAGGACAGCACTATTGGAGGGGACAGTCATTTGTAGTGGTGTCTGAAACCATAGTGGATGTTATTCAATCCCATAATGCACTGCAATAACGAGTGCTGATTATAATGGGCACTATTGTCTTTTGACACCTTGCATCGCGCCGCTCACGTTCGGGGAAGCACAGGTGGACCTGTTCGCTTCTCGGGAATCCGCCCATTGCCATTGGACCCTCGGCACGGATGCACTGGCACACAGCTGGCCCTGGGGCCTATGCAAATATGCGTTTCCCCCATACTGGCCCAACCGGACCTGGTTCCCGGAACTCATGCTCCTCGCGACAGCCCATCCCTGGCGCATCCCCCTGAGGAAGGACCTCCTTTCTCAGGGGCAGGGCACCATAGGGCACCCGCGTCCCGATCTGTGGAACCTCCACGTGTGGTTCCTGGACGGGACGCGGCAGACTTGAGTGGCCTACCGTCCGCGGTAGTTGACACCATCACTTCGGCTAGAGCCCCCTCTACGAGGCGCGCCTATGCCATGAAGTGGAGTCTGTTCGTTGAGTGTGTTCCTCCCGCCGGGAGGACCCCCGGAAATGCCCGGTCAGTGTTGTGCTTTCCTTCCTTCAAGAGGGTTTGGAACGGAGGCTGTCCCCTTCCACCCTGAAGGTCTATGTGGCCGCCATCGCAGCGCATCACGATGTGCTTGATGGCAAGTCTCTAGGAAAGCACGACCTGGTCATCAGGTTCCTCAGAGGCGCCAGAAGGTTAAATCCCCCTAGGCCCCGCCTCATCCCCTCCTGGGACCTCTCTGTTGCCCTCTCGGGCCTCCGGAGAGCTCCCTTCGAGCCCCTTGAGTCAGCCAAGCTGAAACATCTGTCTCTCAAGACAGTGATCCTGACCGTGCTCGCTTCCTTCAAGAGGGTTGGGGACCGGCAAGCATTTTCGGTCAACGATTCGTGCCTGGAATTCGGGCCGGACTACTCTCACGTGATCTTGAGACCCCGGCCTGGATACGTGCCCAAGGTTCCCACCACTCCCTTCCAGGACCAGGTGGTGAACCTGCAAGCACTGCCCCCGGAGGAGGCAGCACCTGCCTCCCTAACAATCGTAACGTGGTTCAGTTGCTATGGCGCTTTCCACAGGAACCCATTACGTCAGAATCGACGTAACGTCGAACGTGACTGACTGAATGGGAACGTCTAGTTTACTAGTGTAACCCCCATTCCCAGAAGGAGGGAACGGAGACGTTACGTTCCCCTGCCATAGCTTTGAGTCACCGCTGAGCGGCCAGATATCTATCTCGGCTCCTCAGCAAAAATATGAATGAAGGAGAGTATGCCGGCCCTATTTATACCCGGATGCCGGGGGAGGGGCCCGGCATGTAAATCTCACAAGCCAATTCCCATTGGCTTGTATTGTATCCCTGGAGGTGATTGGGCTCCCTAGCGAGACCCCATTACGTCAGTATCGACGTAACGTCTCCGTTCCCTCCTTCTGGGGACTAGTAACCTAGACGTTCTATAACACTCTGACAGTGGGCAGTGAGTGAACTTTTTAGTTCAACTAAAGTGAACTAAAAGTGAAATGTGTAATAAACAGGAGAAATAAAACTGTTTGAAATTAAATGTTAAACTGTTTGACATGAATGTGAACTCGTAAATGAGAACTGAAATTAAACGTTATACATGAAATGTTAAACAGTTTGAAATGATGAAATTAAATGACTATGGTTAAAAACACTCTAACTTCATAACTTTTCATTTTATTTAAAATACTGTATACAATGTTTTTACCAATAATTTCTGCATTGATCAGCAGATACGCCCTTTTTTTCTTTAGAAGAATTGGAAATGTTTAGTGCCAAAAAAGCGCATTTGATGTTCTTGCCATATTTTCAAGATTTTGCAAGGTTTTATAATATGTTCATTGTGTTAATATGCCATAATATGTTCACTTAAGAACTTACTCGTATAAGTATGTATGTGGTTGCAATGTTGTGGTTGAAGGTTAATAAATACAGTTGATTGAAGTGTGGTCAAAATTTTGTTTTGGCTCTCCTGTAAAGTTTGTCAAATGCCATTTACGCCCCCCTGGTTCCAAGCCCTCGATATATTAATTACAAAATTAACATTTTAATTACAAAACTAATTAATTAAATTAACATTTTAACGTGAGATGACACTTGGTGACTTTAGTCGCATTAGCTAGCCTATGTGAACACAAAAATCATGGACATGATTCAGATATTTTAAAGGGTCAGGGAAAAAGTCACACTTGGCTCCTTTGTGGTTAAAAATGACCACCATAGGAAATTAATGGGAAATACGAAAACACACAAAAACTCTGATAATCTTTTGGTGGTACAAACTACAAGTCAACACGTTGTACAGAAAAAGTGCACAGCAATGAAGGGGTCACGCTTTAAAATATCAAGAGACACATTACACTAGTGTGACTATAAGACAGAGCAAGTTTTTGCAAATGTGAAATATCAAGAAAATCAAGAATTCAGCCACTATGCAGGAAAAAAAAACAGCAAAGAAGAAGTTTACAAGCACAAATGAACTACACTCTAAAAAATGCTGGGTTAAAAACAACCCAAGTTGGGTTGAAAATGGACAAACCCAGCAATTGGGTTGTTTTAACCCAGCGGTAGGGTTAAATGTTTGCCCAACATGCTGGGTAGTTTTATTTAACTCAACTATGGTTTAAAAATTACTATGTTGGAAATGAACATTTATTAATGTTCAATGAATAATTATTAAACAATAAACATTTATTAAATTGCTTATCAATACATTTATATTAATAAACTATTAAAATATTAAATTTATATTAATAAAATATTAAAGCTTACTAATCAACATTCATTCTCTAATTACATCTGGTTTTTAATTTCCCAAATATTTTGTGTTCATTTTAAGCTAGCCATATAGCATTTTTTAAATAATAGTTGGTTAATTGGTGTAACCCGGGTAATATGCTATCGGCAAAGAGAAAAAAGTTAAGAAAAGGAAATAAAATCTAGAAGAAAAAGAGATTCATCCTATCACTGATCGTGCTGCAGTGAGAGACACCCCTAAGAGCCAATAGTAGGGGCGCATTCATAAGTCCCGCCCACTGGTCGCGCCGGCGCTGCTTTCAGCGTGAGCAGATGAGAGCGAGTCAGAGCAGATCAGCACAGACGGACCAGACAGTTTCTCCAGAACATCCATTGATCTAACTGGAAATGTGATTGAGTGCACTGAAAGTGGAGCTTTTGAAGTCGACGCGTCAGCCTGAAGTGTTGTCGCCGGAGACAGAGGACAGAGAGACGGAGCGGATCTCAGCGTGTGGAAGCATTGTGAGTAATCGTCCTTGTGTGAATAAAGATATGATTCTGTTCTGCTTTAGTGAGCGAAATTTCAGATATTAACCCGAATATAATGTAAATAACATGTCGAAGGTTCTAAAATGATTAATTCTGAGCCGTTTTGAGTAAGTTACGGTAGGCCGCGTGCACACCGCGCGAGCTGAACTGAGTAGCACATGGGCTAAAGCTAACACGCGTAAATATGATAATTGTGTCATGAAATGAGATAAAGAGTGATATATGAGTGTCGGTGTGTTTAATAACTGCCTATTAATGTTTAATATGATTGTGTCAATTTGAGATATTCATATGATTTATGGAAATGTCTGAATCAAAAATAATATATGGTTTGCTAAATAATGATTAAAGGGCGTTTACTATACATTCAGTTAATCATTAATTACTAGCTCATTTTTGTTTTTTGCATGAATGTGGATCCTTCAAATGTTTAATAAATCTTAAATAATGGCTAATATGCCCTTACTAGCCTGTATGTTAAGTTAATCATTAATTACTAGTGTGTATGTGCATAATTGTGGACCCTTAAAAAACGTATTAACATCTGCCTCCCTCCCCTTCAGGTACAGTCATTTTATATATTCATCTGTTTACATTTATTGAGGTAAGAAGACAAATATCTAAGAAAATGAATGCGTATCATTTCCATCTCTTGTTTCTTGTTCCTTGACAGACCCAAAGGAAAAGGACAGTGATTCCCAAACCACAGAGAAATGAATGACTGTTGATGAGTATCAAGCACAACCTCGACAAAGACTCAGAAGAGGCTGAAAAAATGGAGGAAAACAGAAAAATTGAGAAATGACAACAAAAAAGTAAGAAAAAATGCACATATTAGTTATTTTACTGTTTGGTGAATCAGCAGCCAGCTATCAAACTGTTTGGTGGTTTATTTTAGTAGGGTTTTTTTTCTGTCTTTACACTTAAAACTTTTAAATTATTGTAGAACTGCTATTGTTTCAATATTATTATTCAACTTGCTATGTAAAATTAAGACAAAGAACTTAATAATTATCGGTAAGTAATTGCATTATTATCAAGTATATGGCAGGAAACCTGAAAGTTATCCAACATCTGGCATGATGGTTTTGAAAATGCATCACTAACATTAAATTCATCAGCTTAGATGACCGTATGTACACAGGAGGTAGTCGAGTTGGTAAATAGGTGTAAGAGATTGCTTTATCATATTTTATTTTGCTATATTTTTGTTGCTAGAGCTACCAAATCTGATAAATGAAGTGAAGATGGCCCTGAAGTCTCAGTGTTCGTCAGCATCAGTCACATGACTTGGAAGATGGGACAGGATTTGTCACAGTGTAATTACAGAGCCCTTCCAACAGAACAGGTAGTGTACTAGTTTATCTAGTCAATGAAGTGCTGAAACCCCGTTGTTAATACTATATTCAAAGTGATCCAGTTGGAATAAGTTTAGGTTAAAGGATTAGTTCAGTTTGAAATGAAAATTAGCCCCAGCTTTACTCACCCTCAAGCCATTCTTGGTGTATATGACTTTCTTCTTTCTGATGAATCTGAGAAATATTAATAAATATTCTGACTCATCCAAGCTTTATAATGGCAGTGAACGGGATCAATGAGTATAAGCTGAAAAGAGTGCCTCCATCTATCATAAACGTACTCCACACGGCTCTGGTGGTTAATAAAGACCTTCTGAAGCGAAGCGATGCATTTGTGTAAGAAAAATATATTTAACAAGTTATGAAGTAAAATATTTAGCTTCTGCCAGACCACAATCCATATTCAAGTTATGAAGAAAGTGTAAATAGTGATCCTGTCAGTTACACCTTTTCCGTAAGTTTAATAGGGAAGGTGTAGGACGTAGCGTAAGCTTTGTGAGCTGCAAGAGTTTTACACTTTCTTTGTACGTTGAATACGGAAGGCGGAAGCTAGATATTTTACTTCATAACTTTGTTTAAATATGGATATTTTTTTACACAAACGTATCGCTACGATTCAGAAGGCTTTTATTAACCCCCTGGAGTCGTGTGGAGTATGGAGGGATGTGGATGGAGACACTCTCTTCAGCCTTATAGTCATTGATCACTATTACTGCCATTATAAAGCTCGGATGCGTCAGGATATTTATTAATATTTCTCAGATCATGTTCATCAGAATGAATAAAGTCATATACATCTAGGATGGCTTGAGGGTGAGTAAAGCTTGGGATAATTTTCATTCCAAAGTGAAATAATCTTTTAAGTGTCTTGCTCCGTGCCACAATAGTGGCAATTCCTGTCAAACTCACAACTTATTGGTTCCATTGGGAAGTCCAGATCCCCAAACATGCTGCTGTTGATTTGTCTAACTTAATATGTAGTCATGGACTGTGGGCCACTTTTCTTCCTAACAATAGCAATGTTTTGCCTTTTATTTGTTTCTCACAGGAGCAACGTTGCAGAAAGTGTCCTCATGTGGTGCCTGCCAGCATTGGTACAGCAAATAATGCCAAATTTACTGAAATTAAAGGGAAGAATACACAAAAACATCTGAAAACCTTAATGGTGTTTGATGATTGATAGCCATGACAGTGTGTTCAAGGTATTTTGTTGTTGTTGGGGTGTGTGTGTGTTGTCTTCACAAAGTTCAGTTTGATATCAAGTTTTAATTTTAAATTACTCTTGTGGAGTATAATTTGAATGTCTTGTTGATTGTGTTGAAATAAAAGTATTTCTAATGTAAATCTGTGCAAGTAATTGACTGAAATCATATATGATTTGTATATGCAGAGATATTGTAATATTTTATGAAATCATTTAAGATAATTATATGTAGAGATATGAGGAATTAGGTGGAAACGTATAAAATCTGTATAAAATTCATATGAGCAAATGATGCAAAATTTAAATAAATCCTATATGACTTGCATATGATTCAATCAAGAATTTTAAATGAATTGTATAGGAAATTTACTGACATTCATACACATTTTCTACTAAAATCATATACTATTACATACTGTTGTCATGTAAAACTCGTATAAGAATTTTGCAGTATTCATATATGACCTAAAAATCCCATATAAGTTTTATGTGTGCTTTTTAGTATGAAAGTGGCCATAATCGGTCTGATTTTGTATAGGACATGTATTAGACTTTTATGAAACACATAAGGAAATTCTGGCTGATTTGAGTAAGGAAGATATATGGTTGCTGTATATGAAACATACAGGTTTTTTTTCATATGGGTATTTTATAGTATTAAAATATTTCGAAGGACAAAACCATGAACTTTATTGGCTTTACTTCAAGTCAGCTGTCACTTTACTTTTGCGCTCGCACACTTAGCACAGCCCTTGCGACGATTCTGTCATTTAATATGAATTAATTAGCCTTTTGCTTGACTATCAAACAGCTATCAAACATGTGTTGCTAATGTTACACACATTGTTTCCGTTTTTCATCTAAGGAAGGAGTAAGACAGCTGCCTTCTAACAATCAATATCCTTACAAACGCTTTGAACAACTCAGAACGTCAGTGGGGAAAGGCTTATAGTTCATCATAACATCGTAATAGACTCGCTATATTAATAAATCTACAAAATTTTTCATATCAACAGAAATTATACCGGGATAACTTGGCTTCTCTCAAGACTTTTCTGCTTCAGAGCGGTAGTTAATGATATGCTAAAGCCTGCCGGCACGTTGTTGTGATTGGTTACAAGGTAGTCTGTGACGTCACAAACACCCACGATTTAAAAACGTGGGTTTTAGACTGTCTTTGGTTTACTGCAGGCTTTGGTTTTTTGTAGGCAATAAACTGCCATGACTTTCAAAGACAATATCTCTGTTTGCATTGAACTTTCAGCGCTGTAACTTTGCAGATACTGTTTATGCTCAAGCAACAACATTACACACTAACTAAAGTTAAAAAAGTTAAATCGCATTGAACCACCCCTTTAAAGAAAATGTTTCATAATATTAATCCAGGAATGTAAAGAGATTTTTTTGTAAGACATTTAAGAAAAACATTTTTTTGTTTGAACAGCCACTTTTGTTAGTCAATTTAGCTCTAATTTTCAATTCAATTTTTTGACAAGGGCAGCAGGGACGTTCTGAGAACATTCCCAAATAAAGTATGGTTCTTTAAATGCACAGAGAATGTCTTGAATGTTCCCTGAAGGTCCGCCAAATAACGCCCACCAAACCTTAAAAGAACTCCACATCGTGACCATCTCTGAATGTACTGGGAACGTTACTAGGCAACGTCCTTAACACCAGTGGGGACATTCTGAGTATGTTCTGGGAACGTAAAATTTCTAGCGGGGTATGGACCATTACCAGCTATCTGACCTAAACTGGGTTCTAATTGGTTCATTATATTCTAAACTTAATTCAATCAATTGTTGAAGCTATTAGGGTGCTGACCCAAAAAATCTTTTACAAACCTTGGCCAAGTTTAACCAGGCATCACAGCTGGCAAAGGGGCATGTCTGACTTTGACATGTATATTTTGCCATTATTATGTAATCAAAGTGAAAATTATTTTTGCTGGTCTTCAATGATAATGTCAAGTTACTTTAATGTATTTGCACCAAAAAGATTTTTGCTGATATTGTCCAAAACCACACTTTGCAGGGGTGTTTCCAAACTTTTGGAGGGCAGTGTATATATACACTGTTACATTGTTCTGTGATGTTCTGTTTGATTCAGCAGAATAAATTGGAGGCAAATTGGACAAAATGATGAGAAGCAATTTAGATAGATTTACATTCTGTCTAACAGAGTATTATTAAACTGAACATGTGCCACCTAGTGTTCTGACAGATCCAACAGGAAAATGGAGCATACAAATGTTTGATGATTGAGGGCTATTTTTATCTCCCTCAGCAGGAAAACAGAACAGATAAAAAAGAAAAATTGCAGTTCAAATCCGATGCCTGACTGAACATGAAAGGCTTATTCAGAGCATGTATGACAAAGCAAACAAACAATGATTTTGAAACTTCCTGACAATAACACAAAAGAGAAAAATGGATCAATCACATATTTTTTTACATCCAGCAGGCAAAATTCAGTTACAGAAAGGAGGGGGTTTCAAATGTCACACCTCTCTTTAAAGGTAGGGTAGGTAAGAACTGTATGAAAATTTTTTTTTTAAAATGTGTTTAAACTTTATTTATATATCAATACATAATTAAAATGTAAGTACTCTGAAAAAGAAAGTATAAAAATCGAGTGTCTGTAGACCTCTCACGACTGTTTTAAAGACAGCTCATTATTTCTATTCACTCCACCCCCTCCCTTCTGGGCTCCTTCCAAAGCCACGCCCCCAAAACACATGAACGCGCGACTCCGACCACTGAGCTGGAAGACGCATTATTTACCTGAGACGAGCGGAGAGGAAGGAGCACAGTGCATGACATCATGTCAGAATCACATGTAATAAAAATAACTTTATAATTATGAAGATAAACAAACAAGATGTATTTTAGTACTCACTAATCAAGCTAGCATATTGATATTGGTAAAGTTTAAAATATATATTTTTTTGAATCGCTAACGAGCTAGTTATGTAGAAGGCAAAGCTAAAAACAGGTTGCATGATACACGTTTTTCCATTACCATCATTTACACTGTGAAAAATGACAATAAAAACAGATAAACATGTTGATAGTTATAAAAACTGTCACTTGTTCACTGAACGACACAACATACAAGTCTCACCGGTCAGAAAGCGACTCCGAGACAATAGTGGATACAGGTGGTGGTGGCATTGTAAATCCACTTTTCAATGGTGTGGACGTTGATATGTCTTTCTCATAACTAATAAAACAAATTATACAAATCAACACAACAATTACATCACATTTATAAAATGTCTTGATTACAGATAAACAGAGTAACAAACACACAAATATCAACTCACAACTGCATTGCAGACACAAAATAATAACACACACATACAACAAAGTGTGTACAACACACACAGATACAAGATAAAGACATCAGTAAACATAGGTAGAGAATATAAAAACAAAACAAAGGCGAAAAAAACGTGCAGGTAAACTTACAAGTGAACATGGTAAAAGAGTTAGACAGAGGGTAAATATAGTTCTAAGAAAAGTTCCTAGATGCGGAGTAACGTTAGGCCTACTATCTGTTAAACATGTGTTTAGTTATCTAAAGCAAAATTATGCACAATTCAACACTATAGCCATCATCTTGAGCTAGGCTATAGATTATTTATCGTCTCTACTACGGCTCGCTAAGTAATGTTATGTTAGCTATATTACGCAGCTACGTGTGCTAATGACACATGCTTCATGAAAAAATAAACAAAAAAATATGTACGATTAAAATACAAAAAGAAAGATTTACCTGTCCAGCAGAAATAAGGCCATCAACGAGTCACTTTTCAGCCCCTTGAGTTCCCTCAGTTCTCGCCATCGCTGGAAAGCCACGCCGATATTAACTCTTGTTTTATTTCTTTGTTTATCCAAAATGTTTTTGTTCCTTGCCTTTTCTTGTATTGTTACCGTCTTCCTTTTTTTGCCCGGTTTGCCTTCAGTAACTGCATAGGCCGGTACAGAGAATTCTGCTTGATGTTTCTCTGCCATTGTTTGGTACGTTATTCCTCTTGAATTCCCCAAATCAAACGTGCGCGCGCAAGTGGGCAGGTCATGTGTGGCAAAAGGGTGGTTGCCATGGTTGCGAGAGAGTGACAGCCGCCTAAGCCAATCCTATGTTTCGTCCCGAATGGAAATAATGAGCTGTGTTTAATACAGATTAAACGGTCTAGAGTCAATCGATTTTTATACTCTTTTTATCAGAGTACTTACATTTTAATTATGCATTGAAATATATAGAAAGTTTAAACAAATTTGGAAGAAAGTTGTTAAAAATTTTTTTACCTACACTGCCTTTAACTTAAATTAGGTAGCAGGGCTGAATTTTTGTAAAGCTGAAAAATTAAAATGCCAGTTGCTAGGGAACTTTACCACTGGTCCATCCCATAATAACACACTATGCAATTAGCCATGCCTGAAAAGTGTGTATAGCCTCTGTCAAAAGAAATAGAAAGCCATTAACTTTAAACTCATACTCAGGCTTTGCTTTGGGGAGTGAGTGTTCATTATTTTTAAGTCCTCTCCAAAGTTAACTCCGTATTTTTCTGAAGTGCATAGTTCCCTAGGAAAAAAAAAAAAACTATACCAAAATCTATTTAAAATACATTTACTTCAAATCTATTATTTATTGACATATCACTTAAGACTTACTGATTTAAAATTGTAATTAAACTGTATTTTGACTATTTCTTAATTGCACAATGCACATTTCTTAATATTATGCCTAAAATGTGTTTTAATATCACTATTAATAAGGACTGTATATACTTTTGCTCAACTTTAATGGGGACCTAACAAGATGTAATATAAGTCTCTGGTGTCCCCAGAATTTGTCTGTGAAGTTTCAGCGTGAAGTTTCAGCTCAAAATACCCCACAGATCATGTATTATAGCATGTCATTTTGTGTGTGAGCAAAAACACACATTTTTCATGTATGTACCTTTAAATGTAAATGAGCTGCTGCTCCCCGCCCCCTTTCCAAATGAGGGCGGAGCTTTTACAACTCGTGCTTCAGACACAACAACATAACTGGAGAATCTCACGCATATGGTGGCCGAGAGAGCTCAATGTGCTGCTGAAAAAACTGAAGAAAACACATGCAAATAGAAAAAACACCAGCAAAATTAAGAAAACATCTTCACCAGCTTGACAACATATGTGCTGCAAATAATCACAACGCAACCAAATACAGAAACCTGCTGCAAAAGTTCACAATGCAACCAAATATGGAAAAGCGCTGCAAATAGAACAGATGACAAAGGTGTTTTATCTATTTGCATGTGTTTTCTTTAGTACAGCACGTTAACTCTCTCAGCCACAGTACATGCAGCCAAAATGTCAGAAATTGTCTGTTGTGGTGTTCAGCCTTATATGTTCAAACCAGAGTCGGACACAGATAGAGATACTCAGGAAGAAGTTACAACTTTTATAATGCAACAGCAGGATGTTTCTGAATGATTAGTTGATGAATTTATATAGTTGTTGTGGAGTTAACTTTGTTCAACTTATCAATTTGCATGTTGCGTCGTGATAAATAGTTGCACAGGTGCTCATGTGGGAACTGTAGTAGGATGCCTAGAGAGCCAGAGAATAAATGCTGTATAGAGACAGAACAGGTATTGTTTTGTTTAATTACGGTTATAATTTAAATAATCATCTTTAGCCACATTAGTCGTATAGCAAGCTAACAAGCACAATCAGAAATGCAATTTGGAAGCATTCAATGCAATACATGTTCTGGATATTAAGTTTAAGCACGAACAGTTGGTATCAACTCGTCTTTCATAATCAACTTGCAAATCCAGCGTTGAACTGACGCTCGTTTGCAAAGCAGTCTGGCATAAAATGATTTGCACAAACATACAAGACTTACCTAATCTCTAATGCATTTTTCATTTATAAATGAAATTCATTCAGTGGCTCAGATGCTGGGAGTCTATGGAGATTCTTGTGTTCACTGGTTATATCAATAGGTGCTATAGTGAGGATATAAACATGGCGGACTATGTGCAGCTCACTCAGGGCGGGGTGCTAATCCTTAGCTGGTCATGAGCTAGAGTTGCTTAGGACCAGCATTTGACCAGCTTAAACCTGCAATAAACCAGCTCAAATCAGCTTCTATGATTAAAAACATACCTAACCAGCATATGCTGTGTTCAAACCATGTAAGAGTGAATTTTGCATAATAGGTCCCCTTTCATGATTACAGTGGGATAGTAAGTCTGTCTTTCATGGCTAAGTTTTAAAGTTATAAAGTTCAAAGGTGCACTTTTTTGTTTCGAGGAGTTTAGCTGGTTAGCATAGCCATGCTAGCCTCTGCTAGCAGATGCTGTTGCAACTTCATATAGTACTAAAAAGTATCTTTTTTTCCATTGACTGTCATTCAAAATTAGCTGTATATTCTTGCAAGTAATGTATATTACTACTATGTTTTTTTGTTTGTTTGTTTTTTTAGTCTTCTCATGTTACAGCTCAGGCTAGTTGCTAATGTTGGTATTGTTGGTATAGTGTTTGTTATTGTTAATGCGATTTTGAATGGATAAAGAACGAACTGTGTGTGTGTGTGTGTGTGTGTGTGTGTGTGTGTGTGTGTGTGTGTGTGTGTGTGTGTGTGTGTGTGTGTGTGTGTGTGTGTGTGTGTGTGTGTGTGTGTTTTGAGGACTTGAAAACGTAAACTTTAGAAAACGAGTTTTTGAAAATGATACCGTTCACTCTGTGTAAAAAAACCAAAAATGTGAATTTGTAAAAACAGTGACGTCATGCGAATGCATATTACGTGTTCAGTCTATAGGCGCATAGTGTTTCTTTACAAAGTGACATCGCCAACTACTGGCCTGGCATAAATAATACAGCGTTTATAGTTGTTTTCATGGATCTGTGTGAACGGGGATTGTTTTGACAATGGTGTCATCTGTACACTAATAATGCAAAGGGAAAACTTTTCTGTTTTTAGGACATTGTTGTCATGTAAACATACCATTAGAAATACTGTAGCCATAATTAACATGAGATATTTGTTCATAATTTTTTTTTTTTAAGTAATTTTCTCTTCTTTTTTTCTTTTTTTGTAAATGAGGTAAATTACACCTTTAAGACAGACCGATCCTTATTTTTATCAAAATGTACACAAGATTAATTTTTGTCCAGAGGAGCTTTTTGCAGACAATAAAGTAAGTTCAGCAAGCTAAAACACACCCTAAGGGCTTCAATATACTGACAACAAAACTCCCCACCAACTCTTACATTGGGCCAAAATGTTACCGCATAATTATAGAGCACAGCGAGTTCAGATTCAGATCTTTAAATCAGTTTGGCTCATTAATGATCTCTCACACCGGCTCATCTGCATGCCCTCAACACCATGAAAGAGAAACTCACAGCTGGGGAAATTCTCTGTTACAGATAATAATTCATAGATTCATAACTGAACAAGTAGCCACAGTTTCAATCTGTCATTCAGTGTTTTCAAGACTATGAGGCAAGAATTAAATTAATACAATTTATTAATTTAATTTGTTACCAATAACAATAGTTATGATAGTGATGTTTTGTATGTTGTTATTTTGTGTGTGTGTGTGTGTGTGTGTGTGTGTGTGTGTAATAATTGTTTGTCTTTTTTTTTTTATTTCCTGAAAAGCCTATAAATAATGCAAGTTTAATTCTAATAACTCATCCCATATAGTGTGATAGCATGTTATTGGGGCATGTTGTCCCAAAAGGTGAACTGATTTTTATTTTTTTATTTTTCCCTAAGCAATAACACTAAAAATGTCCAATGTAAAAAAAAAGTGTGACACTTGCCCCAGGTTTCCTGATATCATGACCTATCAATGTCAGTGAAAAGACAAATCATAGAAAGTGGCTTAAATTGACAAATCTGTGTCTCATCTGAAACGGTTCATCAGAGGAATGTCCTTGGAAGAGTTTCACAAAATCGCAGGACTAATGATTAATGATACCTGGCTAAAATCGTTTTACTATAAGGTATTCTCTCTGCGTGCAAAGAACGTGCAAGTCTATGCATTTGTGGTACCAAATTACTAAAGCCTCAAAGCCTAAAAGAGCATCTGTAATGTGAAATGATGCAAGAATATATAAATATAGGAGAAAAGAATAACTGATTTACAATAAATAATTTAATTATTGCTATAAAACTCTTTAGCTCTGCCTTACTTTTTTATTGTCACTAATCCCATATAACTAATTATCTCAGATGGATTCATTTATTCTGTTTGATGATTTAGGAATGCGGATTTAGAGTCCAAAAATGATTTATTGTGCATTCCTACAAAATACTTTATGCCAAAGTTGTATTAATAAAGTCCCTGAGGATGTAGTCAATAAAAGAAAGATTTCAGCAGGCTCTTTCTGTTAATAGTCCAACTCATGTCTTTCAAAGCTTGGATGACTTTTTGTTACACAAAAGGAAAAGCTGTTTCCTGCTGTTTTCCATACAATGAAAGTCAATGGGGACTGTGACTATCAGGTGATATTTTAAATTAGTGCTGACTAAAATTTCACTCAAAAAGCTTTCATATGATTTCAGAAGACTTGAAAAATAGTGCTTGAATATAAGAGAGACCACTTTTATTATGCTTTTTTCTCTTCTTCTTTTAACCCTGGTCTCCATCTGCTTTCATTGTGAAGAAGAGAGCAGCTCAGACATTCTGTTAACATCTCCTTTGGCATTTTCTGGAAGTGAAATGGATTTAAAATAATATGAATGTGAATTGACAAGAGTGTATTTTTTATGCTATCCCTTAAGGCTCAGATGTGGTGTATTTATAATAAAATATAGTTGTATACTAATTTTAATTATTTGGAAACAGCTAGTAATATGTCAAATTGAAATCAAAGAGAAATTGTCAAAATCATTAATTGCAAAGTTCGACTGGTCAATCACAAAGGTAGGTCTTTTATTAGTTTGGTTTTTCTTTTGTACAAGATTTAAATACACTGAAAGACAAATCAAAAGGTGTGAACCTTCATTATATCTACACAACTGCAAGTAAATTTATAATTGACAATGTATTGAATGATTGATGGATTAACTACTGAACCCCCTTTTTATATCTCATGAAATAAGAGAAGGGCTGAACCCAGTTTTTATGTGGTGTCGTTGTTCTTCTTCTTTTTTTCAAAGGCTGAAAAACACATATGGATAATTTATCGCTCCCTTGAAGAATGTCTTGGGGAAAAATCCTCAAGCAGTGCTACTAATATGCAGCAAAGCAAAGCAGGTGAATGGGTCCAGAATTTCCCAGTGGTTCTGATGACCAGAGTTGCATGTGAAAACAGTTGCGCATCAAAAGGTACGGCGAAAGTTAGAGGAGAAAGACAAACGCGCAAGTGTTTCTGAATGAGAGGAAGGGAAAGTGGAGCAGCTCCCAAAGGACCTTTCTCACGCCTGCTTCGTCCTGTCAATCAAAAGCAAATATGAACTGCTTTTCTCTGAACAGCGTCAAACATCCATCTGCACGAGAACCAGTACAGGAGGCGCCTCGGCCACCTTTGCCTTGCGGGGGAGCAGTCGAGCAAAGCTTCGGTAGGACGGCGTGGCCCTCAGCAACAGCTCTTTGAGTCCGGCGCGGAATTCGTGGCGGATCAGACAATAGAGCACCGGGTTGAGGCAGCTGTTTGTGTGGGCCAAGCACACAGTCAGCGGGAAAGCGTACGCCTGGACATTGTAGAAGGCCTTGCTGAAGGGCACCAGGTCAAACTTAATGAGGACGCCCCACAGAGTCAGGGCCTGATTGGGCAACCAACACAAGAAGAATGACAGGACGACGATCACAACTGACTTGGTGACCTTTGAACGCCGCTTGTGCCTGCCCTGCTCGCTTTCGGAGCCAGCCACGCCGCTGATCCTGCGGCTTAGCACGATTCTTAGAAGTAGTAGATAGCATACGGTTATCACCACCAGTGGGATCAGAAAACCAAGCAGGACCTTTTGCAACTGGTACAGTCCTAGCAGCAACTGAGGGTCCCAGCTTCCCGTTTCTGGGAAACGCACCAAGCACAGCTCCTCGTCCGTTGCAACCTGGGCTATCGTGGAATAAACGGCATGCGGGAGCGTCGCTATCAGGGATACGACCCAGATGCCCAAGCTGATCCATTTGGCCGCAGCCGCCGCCGCTCTGCGGCTGTGCATCTTCAGCGAGGACGCGATGGAGTAGTACCTGGCCACACTCATGGCGGTCAGGAAATAAACGCTGGCGTACATGTTCATAGTGGTGACGGAGCTGATGATTTTGCACATAACTTTGCCGAAGGGCCAGCGGAAGTCCAACGCTGTGTCTACGGCCCAGAACGGCAGGGTTAGGACGAACTGCAAGTCGGTTAGAGCCAAACCCATCACAAAGCAGTTGATGGAAGACTGCTTCTGCCGGTAGCGCGAGTGTAGCAGGTAGAGCGCGAGAGAGTTGCCTACAAGTCCCAGAGCGCATACCACTGAATAAATGAGAGCGATCATCACACGCACAGCCAAACTAGACCCATCACCTTGAAGTGTTGAACTAGACTCCTTTGTCAACAATTGCAACCAGCAGCGTAAAGACAGGTTCCCGCTGGCAGAGTCTGTGCAATTGTCCAGAGCTGCGCTGGGGTCCAGTGTGTGCTCACATTCTCCCAGCTCCAGAGTTTGTGTGGTGTTATTCCTCTCCATGGCAGACTTCCACTCAGTCCGTTTTCATGGTGAAACTAATCCATTCATGTGATTTATCTCAAGTTCATTGTGACAACCGCACTTTGTTTCCGGGCATGTATAATTAGTTAACCGGCAGCGAGAGCGCCTTCTCATCGGTCCCTCTCACTCGCACCTCTGTGCGCTCTGCAGCGCGCGCACATTCTTTTATACTCCGATGAGCATGGTGCGCGTCCGCGCGCTGCTGAGGCACGCGCCGCTTTTATGTCAGATACATTCATACATACGGTGCGCAAAACCTAGTTTTTAAACATGTTTCATCAGACGAAATGGCACGTTTCAACTTGAAGTCATACGGATATCAATGCCTTCAGTTTGATTATGGACAGATATGTTGTTTTGGACAAATAGCCTACATAAGATCCTAAAATACGTATAATATATGTGAGTACTATTTGCATCAATGTAGAATGTGTCCCTTAATCTTATTTGATACAATATTAGTAATGTATTATTGAAAATATAAGTGTCATTTGATTTTTTTTTTTTTTTTTCTTAGAAATAGCACTGATTAAGAAAAAAAGTGCACATGAGTTGAGTCTAATCTAATCCAATTTTTCATTTGTTATAGGCCTGCTTATTAGTTTTTTTTTTTTTTTTCAACTGCTTACACTCATTTTCAAAACTTTACACACAAATCCAAGAATTGCACACACATAATGCAAAATTCCTCACATCTCTTGCAAACTGAAGCACTGTATTCAAAATATCACATCTCAAAAGCAAACATTTGTCTTACATCGCAAACACCTTTTGCTATAATGTTCAATTTTTGGATATATAGCTATTCAAAACCTATATGCTCTTCTTTCATGAGCTCCTGTACTGAAAGTAATTGGCAGAGAGATGGAAAATTCACGGTTAAACACGCAAGCAAGATTGAAACCAATCCTTTTTCTTGTATTTTATTTTTACTGTAAGCTTTTGTGGTTGTGAATACAATATTACACAATATGAAAGAAACAAAATCAGCATACTTCCTATTGTGTTACATGGAGAATTGTGTGTTGTGTTTTGCAAATAGTGTTTTATGAAAAAGTCAAAGTCTGAGAAGTGTATTTTGCAGATTTAGTGTGGTTCTGGTGTTTGAGTGTCAAGTTTCAGAAATTGCATATAGCCTATCTATCTATCTATCTATCTATCTATCTATCTATCTATCTATCTATCTATCTATCTATCTATCTATCTATCTATCTATCTATCTATCTATCTATCTATCTATCTGTCTGTCTGTCTGTCTGTCTATCTGTCTCTAGGTGTGTGTGTGTGTGGCACATTTTATGGCACATTTTGTTATTTAATACAAAATATTAAAATATAGGTACTGCTCTCTCTCTCTCTCTCTCTCTCTCTCTCTCTCTCTCTCTTTCTCTCTCTCTCACACACACACACACACACACACACACACACACACTTAACTCTTCTTTCTCTTTCATTCACTCTGCGTGTGCTTGTGAACCCACCTCCAATTTAATTCAATTCAATGACTCCAGTTTCCCTTGAAATCCATGATAACTCAGGTCACAAATAAGCTTGCTGGCTTTTTCAAAATTCACAGACTTTTAATTACAACCCACAGTTCTTGAAAATAAACTCACAGAATGAAAGTGATAACTTATTGATTTCAGACTATGGAGTCTTTCGTATTAGTTGTTTGGTTTAATTTAGAAGATTACTGAGCCAAGAATTTGCCTTGAGGAGCGAACAGTCTGGAATTTATTTTTTACAAACTTTGTGCATCAAATCAGCAGCAGATTAGGTAAAAATGCATTACTTTGACAGTCTTTTTAAAGTGAAATAGACAAGCAAACTGGAGGCCAAGGAAGACTTCAAGTGAAGAGGCATGTGGATGAAAGATGCAAGTTTATTTCTACATGACAAAGATTGAAACCTTTGTGAACAACAGTGAACAGCTGAACCCTCCCAGTCAACTACATTTGACAATATTATTGACCACAATGGAAAGATTATGCATGATGGACTCTATCTTAAGTTAAGTTTTCTTATCTGAAAGTGATATGAAATACCTCCCACACTGTTTTCTCATTCCTGAGCACTAAAGGTTATTCAGTTCATAAAAAACAAAGTTGACATTTTTGTATTGATTCATATGATCCACACAGACTGCTGCTTTCATATACATTTGTGCATCTCTCTTGGAGATTATAACAAAGTGTCTTTACTTTGATGGGTCTTGCTGCATAAAAAAAAAAAAATGTCAAGGATGATGATCATATTTGTTTTTACTGTGATGTGTTCACCTGTTCTTCTCATCTGCACCGTCCTCATTCTGTCTCTCGTGACATGCAGATTGTGCTGAAAGGCATTTATATGTTGACGTCAACCCAGAGTTGAAGACAGCTGTCCATTTCATTATGTATTTCAGAACATTTATTGGAACAATGCAAATTGATGGTTGAAAGACAATTCAACATAATGTGATTTTATTGAAAAAGCATGACTGTTATCAAAAGCAATTTATGCACACTAACTTGTTCTTAGTCTATAAAAAATGTATTTCAGCCTTCATATTAATTCCCGTGAAGCAAAACTGTCTTCAAAACGAAGACAAACACAAGGCACTCCTTTAGAGCAAACTTGCTGAAGGATTCAAAAGGTAATATTAATGAAGTGGAATGAATTTTGTATTATTATTCACCTCAGCTGTATTGTAAGTAATAAATTGGCGGAGCAGAAATGGTTCAAACTTGATAGCTAGCCTATAATATACAGTGGAGTCCAAAAGGTGATGTCATATCTGGGATGTTTATCATTAATATTTAATAACCTTTAATTTGTAAATAATAAAAAAAGTAAAATAACTATCAAACCGATGCTAATTCGTTTGTACAAACGGTCAGTTTCATATTTTTTTTATTTGATTTCTCACTCAAATTGCTATTACACTATTTTTATACACATTTTATTATACGGCTCTCTTGACTAATGATTATGATTGGTCGATTGCGTCATCCAGCTGCCTGATATTTTTCACTGCAACGGTGAATATCATTCCGCTCATTCGCGTAAATGTAACCGGCGCTACTTTCATGTCTCTCTTATCGCACCGCGGACTCGATCTCGTTTCATACAAACGCAAATGCCGCCATTTTGCGCCTCGACTGTAGCTAGAATTACCTCAGGCCTTTTACAATATTAGCTACAGCAATATTGTTGGAGGTAATAGACCTACAGGTAAGCTTTTAAATTTAGTATCAATCTTTTGTGTCGTAGTCGGTTAACAAACATGAAAATGTAGCCTACAGTCAACCATCAGGCTATCGCAAAAAGAGCCCTAAGCTTGATGAAAATAGGATCATTTCATTTGGACCCCACTGCATTTTAACGAAAAAGAAAGATTATGCACTTTCTTAAATGTCAAGGTTAAAAACAAGAAAAATAAGCACTTCCTTCATTCCAAATGAACAGATAAAATTGGACTTATTTATGTTATCAAACTTAGGATAAAACAATAAGTAGATAACGTATATCTTAAAGATTACTTTAGAAAGAAGGAAAAATATAGCTTCCAGCCATATGTTAGCTGGCTCCCGTCTTCAAAAGCGCTGTTAAAGGAGTTTTGACAAATCCCCAGGTAAATCCCCTTATGCCCTTCACATATCATCAGCATGAGGACTCCGCCTTGAGCCACGTCGTGGATTCAAGGTCACCGTTGCTACATGCCCAGTGATGGGGTCTCCATGGTGATGGTCGTCATGCTGGTCTAAACTGAGGTTGTGAAATTCAGAGTCGTAATTAGTGAACTCTGGTCTCCTGTGAAGTCTTCCCAGCAGCGACGCTATCTCCTCCAGACTTTTATCCTCAGAGAAGCGAAGGGGGATTTTGGGGTCCTCTGTCACTGAGTACGGATGCTCGAGAGTGCGCAGCACGCTGGAAGACTGGAGGTTGTGCAGTGACCGTGACTGAACTGCAAGGGGTTAAAGAAAATGTAAGAAAGATACTTAATACTTTGTACTGATACTGATACTTAATACTTCTCCTTGTGAAAAGTGTCTTTGCTATCCTTCTTTAAAACAAACGCCACTTGATTTGATATTTTATTAGGGTATAAAGGAGTTTCCTCAAATATGGACACTTTTGGGCATGTAATCTTTTACACTAAATTAAAAACTATTGGAAGTAAAATTGTTTGGGGTTATATAAATGTTGCCAGTAGTTTATAACAACAACAACAAAAAGATAGAAAACATTTTTATACAATAAATATTAAAGTTGTTTATTATTATTTCACTATTTGTTCATAATTTTATAATGGATTTTCATATTTTGGCTCTTGGACAAAAGCATGATTACATTTTCCAAGTTTTGTTGTGACCTTCATTGACCAAAAATGTTGAAATCTGTTTTTAATAAACCTTTAGGACATAAAAGGCCTAAATTTGAAGAAATACCCACACGTAAAAGCATTCATACACTTTTTTTAAGAAATACATATTGTCAGTCCTTCAGAATCAAACTCGTGACTTTAGAAATTCACAGTCTACTTCCTGTAGCTGGTCAATGCCAGTTATTTTAAGTCTGTGGATGAAATAAACACAGTCGAGTCACGCTTTGACACATTGTACCCTGATTTTTTTTCAGAACTTCAGCCACACACTTCAAAAGAGCTGCGGAGCTCAACAGGACACTAATCGAACAAGACTGTGACCAAGTGCGGCAAACTTTAACCATGACCTACGCTTAGCCTGCAAAATAAGAATTGATTCCCTTCAGAAACACTGACATCAGTTTGATGAGGACAAATTACAGCTTTTCTTCCACGCCGTTGATTCAACGTGTGGAAAACATGACTAAGCTGTTTGCCATTCTTCTAGTCCGCGTCACCTCCCTCAGTCCTTCCAATAGCTGTCACAAGGCTTCAGCCCAAGCCTAATGGCTTGTCAACCAAATGATACATTACACAGATTCAAGAACCCCTTACTCTTCAAGCATGAAATTTTCCTCTCAAGTTAGCAGCCACAGGATTAATATAAGGTAGTTGTAATGGGTTTTTCCCCACAAGGACTGGATGGAGGAGATATTTTGGCCAGAAAACTCACCTCTCAGTGGGCTGAAGTCTCCGTGCTGGCTGACCTTGGAATCTGTGAAGGGCTTCAGACTGGGCAGCAGAATCAAGGTGAATGACAGAAGCAGCACCTGAGGGACAGAGGCAGATGGAAGGCTTGAGCGTAGCGGCACGGACAGCCATTAGTGAAGCACAACTTTGGTGTAACATCCGTTTGTGAGGTATGTTCTCAATAGCTGTAGATAGAAGTTCTTTGTTCTGTGATTAGATTACTGGGTTCCCCTGCATCCTTCACTGATGATTGCTTTAAGACCATTTTTTCAGTCAATGTCTATAACTGCCTCATAAAAGACAGTGAAATGTACTATATTGTGAAACATCAGTACATTAGTTTTTTGCATTTACAGAATTGAAGTCAACCAGTATTGGCATTTTCAACTAATGTTACTATGGCGAAGATTTTTCAGCACCCATTACTCCAGTCTTTAATCTCACATGATACTTCAGAATACATTGTGCTGCATGCTTAATGTTTTTGTGGAAACTGTGGTACATTTGATTACATAAGATTGTTTGATGAATTAAGTTCAAAATAAATGCAAAGTTTTGGCATGAAACTCTAGATGGCGCTGGCTCATAGGTCCTTAACTCATTTTGGTAGCGATCACATCATTAACTACATAGCACAGCTGATTGGTTGCTGTGGTATCAGCGGCCAATGAGCTTGCTGCTCAATCATTGCTCAAATGTAAAAGTGCAGCAAGTGCACTCATAATAGGCCCTGTCCAAATGGTACACTTCATGTGGACTTTCAATGGCCGCTGTGTGCGCGTGTCCGTTAAGTCCACAAGTCTATAGGGCGTCCCATTCATCACTTAAGCTCGTGAGCGCCCCCTTTGCGGCTGCTATGCACACTTCTGCTGAGCCCTGTGTGAGTCTGTGAGCTACGCGCCATTACGTCATGAAATTGCGGACTCAGAGGAAGACCGTGAGGGTTTAGGGTGCCATTTAGAACAAGGCCATGGAAGTGACGCGGTCACGACATGCATGCGGTGTGCCGCGCTCATTTTTTTCTATGCCGCGGCAAGATGAAAACATCTCAACTTTTCAGAATGCACCAAGCGCACCGCGGGTCATGTGACAAGAGCCAACCCATCAGCTTCGGCCTTTCCGTAACAAAATCGAAAGCTCAGCCAAACAGCTGATCATAGCTGTACAGGGCGGGTTTTTATTTCTCATCTCTATAAATATATCTAGTAGTAAAGCTAATGCAAGGGCTAGAAATCAATTCAATTCACATTTATTTGTATAGCGCTTTTCACAATACATATCATTTTTAATTAATTTCAATTAATCCTTTGCTGATACTTCCTCGTCATCGTGGAAAACGCAGTTCATGGATGCTTAGCAATGACAGACACCACAGGAGAGCGCAAGTGCTTTGGAAAGGAGGTTTCCACGCGTTTTTAGACACAACATGTGAACGGCCCTTAACATATAATTTACTAGTGGTTCTGACAAAATATTAAAGGATTAGTCCATTTTCAAATAAAATTTTCCTGATAATTTACTCACCTCCATGTCATCCAAGATGTTCATGTCTTTCTTTCGTCAGTCAAAAAGTAATTAAGGTTTTTGATGAAAACATTCCAGGATTATTCTCCTTATAGTGGACTTCAATGGCCTCTAAACAGTTAAATAATATTGTATTTTCAAATACAACTGTATATGATTTATAAACACAAATGATCTGCTTGCATGTGCTTCCACTTTCTGTATTCTTCAAAAAGCTTACGCTGTATGTCCTACTCCTTCCATATTAAACTTACGGAACGAGCGCGGCAGCAGTTTTTTTTTCCGTAAGTAGAATAGGGAAGGTTTAGGACATACAGCGTAAGCTTTTTGAAGAATACGAAAAGGTGAAAGTGGACTAATCCTTTAATTGCTGGAAAAATGTTTAATAATTTGAATGGATTATTTTAAAAAATGGTTTTAAATTAATTCAGTGACTCATTAATAAATACTTGTTTTATTACTGGATGAAGCAGTGTTTTTGAACTAATCATTTGAATGAATGATTCAAACAGTGATTCGTCGCCACCTAGTGGCATAAGATGTAATTAATACAATGTAACGTTACATTGTAACTTATAGGTTACAGTGGTAATTACAATGTAATTAATGTTATCTGAGGGTTTAATAGACACATGCGAATCGCTGTCATTAATAAAAGAAGATTGTGTAATGTCAATGTCAATGTCAATTTTATTTCTATAGCACAGCTACACACTACGCCAGTTGACCAGTGTGCTTTACATCAATGCAAAAGACAATAAAAAATATATATATCAATATATAAATAAGATATATTATAATATATATAAGATATAAGTGTTTGAATCGAGATCTTTTTACGATTAATTGTGCAGCTCTAGTAGTTTATATGTGCAGCAGCAGCATGTCTTACATGCTCACAACAAGTCTGTGAATGTATTGGCAGTAGCAAGTCTTTGTACTTGTTCTGCAGCAGCAGCAATAATAAACAGCAGAAGATCTATTCCACCAAGACAAAATACATTACATTGCCATATCCATTACCATGCCAATCTCTCAGAGAGTTGTCATGACAGAATAGTATTTATTTGAAATAGAAATCTTTTGTAATATTGTCATTACTGTCTTTTTTGATCAGTTTAAGGTGCCCTTGATAATAGTATTAATTTCAGAGAAAACAAATTTTTAATAAGAAAACAATGTTCAACAATCTAACTTTTTGCAATCCTAAAAAAGTCAGTGTTGCTTACCTTTTTTTTTTTTTTTTTTTTTTTTTTTAATGTTTATTAAATTTGACATTTGACACATATAATTCTGTTTTCTAAAGACTGGAAATAAGTGTAATTATTTTATAATCTTGACAGATTACAATGTAACGAATTACAATGTAACGTTACATTGTATTAATTACATCTTATGCCACTAGGTGGCGACGAATCACTGTTTGAATCATTCATTCAAATGACAGTTTGTAATAGTAAGAAATATAAATATCTCTCCTCACAGTGAGATAATATTGTATTTGTATTGTATTTGCATCTTTTCAGGGAATTTTCCTTGGTGCTGCTACTTTTGGATTGCTTATATTAGGTTAGAATAAAATTTACTGATAAATAATTCAAAATAAGACCAAGATTGTGTTGACATGAGCTGAAATAAAATAGCGTCAAGTGCCAGAGAAAACACCATGTGTTATGTATGTGTCTAGTGTGTGTTTTTAAAAGCCCCAAGCATGATTACTGTATGCCTGTATCTTTCATGTGCTAATATTGCTTCTTTTAACCCTCACCAGAATGCAGGTCCCAGTCTGGGCTGGTTTGTTGGATCCGTTCATGACCATCGCCTGGAGCCGACGCAGTTGCTCCATCAGGGAGCTGATGATGGAGAAAGCGTGGTAAAAAAATTCAATTTCAGGGGCCTATATGGAGTGTAAAGATTACAGAGTAAATGATTATCTCACATGTTGCATTTCTCCAGCTGGAATACTTTCCTCTGCAGCTCCTGGTTGTGTGCACTGCATGCCGCCATCCTATGAAAACAAATTTCCCGTATGAACCATGTAAAAGAAAACAAGTTGTAACCAATTCTCTCTCAAGCCAGCTGTCAGACACAGCTGTAAACTTCCACCTGGTATGATGCCGGGGGGGTTGTGTTCAGTAGCTGTAAATTTCATCAACTCAGATTATGATTTTTTCCCTCTGTGATTCGATGCACGTAGCATCCGCTTTTGCTTCATTTGTTTGAGTACAACAGTCAATACCTGCTCTCCAGGCCATCAATGTATTCTTTCTTCTTCTTCCTGCTCTCTTGGGCCGACTGCTTGTTGCGGATCTTTCGGCGGATTTTCTTCAGAATCTTTTCCTCGTACTTGATCACGGGAGGGAAGCAGAAACATTGAGCTACAAAGACAAATGACTGTGTTCTACTATTATGGTGTAGTTGCCAGCTGATAGTACCTTGGTGAGCGGGAACTGATTTGGCAGGGTCACTCCTTCCTTGGCAAGTAGTCGTTTCTCATCCTCTGTGAGAAGCAGCGCCTGGTAGGACTGCTGGGACACCTTTGTGGCCTGCAATATCAATCGGACATGAAAGTAACAAATCCAATCAACATTTCTGTGTGCCTGGATGGTCAGAAACCTATCGAGTTCAGCTTTTATCTGCTCTAAAGTTCACCTTTTCCCTATTCTGCCTTGTGTATTTTACCTAGCTTCACACCTGAGTGCAAACTCACAGGCTCTGGTGTGCCAGATAGCAGCAGGTCCTTGACAGTTAGGGGGAATCCACTGGTCGGTTGTTCCTGTGGCGTTTCAGATGCACGCTGTATCCCTCCAGCCCTGTCTGGGTAGAAGCCAGTCTCCCAGGCATCTGCAGCAACAGATAATACTATTTATCCTTCTTTGTTTGTGTCTGGAGAGATTCACAAAGCTCAGGAATAGGGGCTTATCTTCAGAAAGTGTACCAAACCAAGGCACAATGCAGTGAATTATTAAGTGGGAGGCTAATCATCTTTTTACAGTGTGAATCAATCTATAGTCACCAGGAAGGTTCGCTTCACTAATACGTGATACTCACTGAAATCAAATGGGAAGTTTGTGTCGAGATTGTGTTGCGTTTGGGATATGACAATGCAAGGCTCCACCGGGGGGCTTGTGTTTGGTGGCGGACTGTCGATGTGATCTGAATGAGGGTCTTCGCTGATTCCGCTGTCACTAGGAGAGGGCGACCAAATTGGAGATCCCGAAACAGAGTCGCACCCACCTAATAGTGCATTGAAGAAGTCCTTGTTTCCCTGAGCTGGCATCATCATCTGGCAATTGAAAATACAGAATGGTGGAGGTGAGATAATAAATTCTTTCTTCTGCAGAACACAGAAGACAATATTTTGAAGAACTGTTTTTGTCCATACAATAAAAGTAAATGGAGTCCAAATTGACTTTCATTGTATGGACAAAAACAGTTCTTCAGAAAATATTTGTGTTCTGCAGAAGAAATAAAGTCAAACAGGTTTGGAATGACGTGAGAGTGAGTAAATGATAACAATGAACAATTTTGCGTGAATTATCCCTTTAACATGCCATTATAAAATCCGGAAAACCAAAGAAACTCAAAGAAAGCTGGACTTTGTTGACTTAGACTTACATGAGGATCTTGAACTGGCCAAAGCTGAGCGTTTTGTTGTCCCATATTCTCATGACGTAGGATACCATCATTCTTATCGAAAAGCAAATCGAGCAGTTCTAACCCCTCACCGCCCTGTGACACATTGAATATATTTGCTGTTTAATTCATCTGTTGTCAGTGGGATTCAATGGAAATAGAAAATAGACAAAAGCACAGAAAACAGTTAAAAGCAAGCAAATGTTAAAATGAGAAGACGGAACAGATAACTTTTCCATTTTTCTGAACTTTGCTCTGTATGAGATATTGCACATGCAGGTTAGATAACGTAGACTACGTTTAATACTAATGTCTCTTTTCTAGCATGCAAATCTATCGGATTTCAAAACATTAGGACTTACCTGGTCTGAATAATGCTCCATTACTCTGATCCAGGGGTAAAGCAGTCTAAAATATTGGACAAAACCAAAACATTTGTCAGTAGGTTGTCCTGACTCTGTCTGTGTCACTCTTCTCACCCAGGACAAAGTTCAAACTCCAACGCAACAGTCAGGTCATCATCCTGTGGGCTGCATTTGATTGGCTGTTCTTTGTAGGGATGTAAATTAAAAGGACAACCTCACATCTAAAAATGATGGCAGAACCATGCTGTTTTACATACACTGCTAGAAGAAGGTACAATTTTTGCACTTTTTTTCCCCTCACAGTGTATGGTACTTACCTTTCTTATCCCTGAAAAAAGAAAAACAAAAAAAAATCCCTCAAAGTTGCTTCATGTTTCAATGTTTCAAGTATGTGCCTCTGGGACAACACCTAATCCATAGTTCAAAGGTCATATTTTCCTTTCTGTCTGAGGTAATGTGACCTTTTACACAGTTGTGATAATCCAGAAAGACAATATACATAATAAACATTATTATTATGATGAATATTCAAATGTTTTAGAATGTAATTATTTTAGTTTATTTTATTCATTGTTTTTAAATGGTTAAGATCTGTTTATATTTGAGTTATGAATATACATTCATTTTATGATTTATAACATGAAAAATAATGTGAAGTGACATGTAGCCGAGTATGGTGTCCCATACTCAGAATTTGTGCGCTGCATTTCACCCATCCAAGTGCACACACAAACACACACACACACACACACACACACACACAATGAACACACACCCAGAGCAGTGGGCAGCTATTTTTTGCTGCTCTTCCCAGAGAATGATTGGGGGTTAGGTGCCACCTCAGTTGTGGGTAATAAGCATGGAAGAGAGTGCTGTTCATTCACTCCACCCACCTACATTTCCTGTTGGTTCTGAGACTCGAACCTGCAACCTTTGGTTTACAAGCTCTCTAACCATTGCCCCCATTATTAAATACACTACTTCTCTGACTTCACCAGATTGTTTTATTATTATTATTAAATAATTTTAATTATTATCAATTATAATTGTATTTATAATTATACTATACTTATTAGACTTCACCAGACTTGTATTATTATTGAATAATTTTCATTATGATCAATTATAATTTTATTTAATATTATACAACTTTGACTTCAGTTTCAATTGATTGACTGATTAATTGATTGATTGATTGATTGATTGATTGATTGATTGATTGACTGACTGACTGTCTTTAAAATATCTTATATAAGATTTAAATTACTTGATTTATTTATGAATGGTAAAGACCTGCTTGCATCCTGTTCTTGATTTTGGAGCTGTTTTGAGTCACACAAGAACAACTATCATCTCATCAGGCACAGTGTGTCCTCTCTTAAAGCAAGCACATCTCCATCAACTCTTATTTGAAGGCTGTTTCATCATTTGCCAAATAAAACTTGAGGCTGAAAAGGCCCATCCAACTTTGAAAGCTATCGTGATTTATGAGGAGTCATCTACTGTTTAGGCTGTAGCATTAAAAAAACATTTGTCATTCTCAGAGGGGATGTATCAAACGGGTTTTTGTTTAAATTTACCTGAGCCGTTTCTTTGTTTACCGTTCGTATAAGCAAGCACGGATGCAGTCATCAATTAAGGCACAATGTCATTTGTATGCAAGAAACTTTAAACAGGCATTAATGTCACAGTCGGATTCAGGTATTTGTCCACTGTGCTTACATCAAAGTTAGCAGTGTCAGGCACACGGTTCAAAGCATCAGCTGCCTTTTTAAATATCATTCACGTACCTCTCCACAAGAGACATAATTATGGCTAATTCCGACGTGGAGTTTCAATTTCAGGGAATGTTTGAAGGAAAACTCAAGGACAAAAAGTTCTCCTGTTTCACCTCCTCTTCTTCATCAATGTCTTTTCCTTATAAAAGCATTGTTTACTAAGACTAAAGCCCTTCTGAGACATCACAGTTAGGCAGAAATCAATGTCAAACTAAGAGGCTTTGAATATGCTGTGCAGATTTTCTGTAGCATTTCAGTTAAGCCCTAATGACTCAGGCAAGGACATCTGCTGCTTTACAAGAATGGCGGGAAAACCTGACACCCACATGAGATCACAACAGCAAACCACAACCATCCAATGAATTCCTGATGGACTAAATCAGATCCCACCCTACATTTTTACTTGTTCGAGATGCCATTTCACTCAGATATACGTCACAATAGGGAAGAAAGACCTGTCGTGTCCAAAAACTTAGGCTGCCTCTGAAATGGCATAGTCTCATGAGTAGTTACTTATTTAAGGAATTGCTTCACGATCGCTAAAAAAGTATGTTCTATAGGGTCATGTCAACTCAACCAGAGGTCCCCGGCTCAAATTTCTGATTTTGTTGATAGTTTTTCTGTAGAAAGACAAACATAAATAGTTATGAAAGCCAAAATTTTAAATGTCACAGATGTATATTTACTAAGTAATTCACTATTTTGTAGATGGGGGGAGCATAAAAAGTGGGAAAAGATGGTAAAAAAACAGACATTTACACATAAACTAAACACCAACCCCTACTTTCAGATGCCATTTTTCTTTTTTAGCTTAACTGTCACAGAATGAAGCACAGGATTGTGGGATATCAAAGGCAACAAAGGATTTATTTTGCTGCCTTAAAAAAAATCTATCAGATGATGGTATCTCAAGAGACAGGAAGTGAAGCTAACATTGGATTGATGCCTTTTGGAGTGCATCCTCCCAAAGCAGCATTTTTAAGGTTTCGGAACGCAGCCACACAAACTCACAACTTCTGTTTCATGGCAACTTTAAAAACACAAGAAGCAAAAAGATAGCCATAAGATAAATCAAAGTTCATCACAAGCAGCATTGCCACAAGTTAAGGTAAATAATACTAAATAAAGCTGCACACTCTCATACACATAAGCACAAAAACCATCATGGTAACACATGATGACACTACAATAATGCACGTAATCTATAAAGTATGAGAGGCTGCAACTTTCATGACGTAAACTTTCACTAAAGCCTTCCTTCCGCTGGAATAAATAGTCCCTGACTGTGAACAGCAACAGAAGTTACTTGATTATTTGAAGTTATTTGAAGTTATACTTGAAGTTATTTGATGTAGAAAAAAAACCCATCAAATTTACATCAATTTCTAAGAAGTCAATTTGATGTCCACACACTGATGTCCAATTAATGCACAAACCCGATTACAAAAAAGTTGGGACACTGTACAAATTGTGAATAAAAACAGAATGCAATGATGTGGAAGTTTCAAATTTCAATATTTTATTCAGAATACAACATAGATGACATATCAAATGTTTAAACTGAGAAAATGTATCATTTTAAGGGAAAAATAAGTTGATTTTAAATTTCATGGCATCAACACATCTCAAAAATGTTGGGACAAGGCCATGTTTACCACTGTGTGGCATCCCCTCTTCTTTCTATAACAGTCTGTAAACATCTGGGGACTGAAGAGACGAGTTGCTCAAGTTTAGGAATAGGAATGTTGTCCCATTCTTGTCTAATACAGGCTTCTAGTTGCTGAACTGTCTTAGGTCTTCTTTGTCGCATCTTCCTCTTTATGATGCGCCAAATGTTTTCTATGGGTGAAAGATCTGGACTGCAGGCTGGCCATTTCAGTGCCCGGATCCTTCTTCAACGCAGCCATGATATTGTAATTGATGCAGTGTGTGGTCTGATATTGTCATGTTGGAAAATGCAAGGTCTTCCCAGAAAGAGACAACATCTGGATGGGAGCATATGTTGTTCTAGAACTTGGATATACCTTTCAGCATTGATGGTGCCTTTCCAGATGTGTAAGCTGCCCATGCCACACGCACTCATGCAACCCCATACCATCAGAGATGCAGGCTTCTGAGTGCTGATAACAGCTTGGGTTGATCTTGTCCTCTTTAGTCCGGATGACATGGCGTCCAAGTTTTCCAAAAAGAACTTCAAATTTTGATTCGTCTGACCACAGAAGAGTTTTCCACTTTGCCACAGTCCATTTTAAATGAGCCTTGGCCCAGAGAAAACGCCTTCGCTTCGGGATCATGTTTAGATATGGCTTCTTTTTTGACCTATAGAGTTTAAGCCGGCAACGGCGAATGGCACGGTGGATTGTGTTCACCAACAATGTTTTCTGGAAGTATTCCTGAATCCATGTTGTGATTTCCATTACAGTAGCATTCCTGTATGTGATGCAGTGCCGTCTAAGGGCCCAAAGATCACAGGCATCCAGTATGGTTTTCCGGCCTTGACCCTTACACACAGAAATTGTTCCAGATTCTCTGAATCTTTTGGTGATATTATGCACTGTAGATGATGATAACTTCAAACTCTTTGCAATTTTTCTCTGAGAAACTCCTTTCTGATATTGCTCCACTATTTTTCGCCGCAGCATTGGGGGAATTGGTGATCATCTGCCCATCTTGACTTCTGAGAGGCACTGCCACTCTGAGAGGCTCTTTTTATACCCAATCATGTTGCCAATTGACCTAATAAGTTCCAAATTGGTCCTCCAGCTGTTCCTTATATGTACATTTAATTTTTCCGGCCTCTTATTGCTACCTGTCCCAACTTTTTTGGAATGTGTAGCTCTCATGAAATCCAAAATGAGCCAATATTTGGCATGACATTTCAAAATGTCTCACTTTCAACATTTGATATGTTATCTACTGTGAGTAAAATATAAGTTTATGAGATTTGTAAATTATTGCATTCCTTTTTTATTCACAATTTGTACAGTGTCCCAACTTTTTTGGAATCGGGTTTGTAAAAAAAAAAAATTGACATCAATTTTTTTTACTTTAATTTTACATCCACACACTAATGTCCAATACAATACCTCAGATATAAAAAGCTAACAGTAGGCTATAAACGGACTACAGCACACCATGGTCATGGATCAATGTCACCATCACCAAGCTTCCTCAAACTTTATTTAAAAAAAACAACTTTACTTAAAAACATGCTCACTGAATATGATCTGCACTGTGTATGAATACTTATTAAATTTTTCATGAGAAATGCTGTCCAAATGTCCTGTTTGTTATGATGACATCTAAAGTCATAGTAGTCCCTTTTAGCAATCTGTTAGCAACCACCATTTTTAAGACAAAGGTTTAAAAAATCAGTGGGTTATAACTGGTGTGTTTTATGTCATAGATCAAAACGTGAAAATATTTAGAGGCTTTGTTAACCACAGACCTTATTTCAGGTGATTTAGCAAAAACCCATTGACTTCGGGGCAATGGAACCAGAAGTCCTAAAATGCCAACTCGTTTCCGGAATTTGCATACAAAATCATGTCATCTCTGAGGTACCTTATTGATATTGGGGGGGGGGGGGGGGGGGGGGGGGGGAACATATGTCCGAAAAAAAACATATCTTATTGTGAAGACAACACAGCTATTGACCAATCAGAATCAAAGACAGGAACTAACCGTTATATAATAAACATTAACAACACAGGATAACATAAAACCCTAATGTACATAACTGATAAGAAAAAGCTTATTTCAGTGAAATACCACCAAATGTAAGCTGTCACACAAAGGGAATTCTGCAAATGTCAATTTATGGTTTTAAACTATAAATAATAAGATGACTTGTTCTTTTTCACTTCCAAAAAATATTCTACTGAAAAATTACATGAAATATCCCATTAGATCTATTACAGTCTTTAACGGTATAAAGGAACCTACCATTAGGCAGTTAACAGGTTTTTATTGTAGCATTTCTACGGTCTTTATTGTTTAAATTATGAATTTTTTTACAGAGCAGCATGACAGCACTGAAAAGTATTTAAGCTCAAGCAGCAGTAACCAGCATGCCTTGAATAAATCAACTGAAAAAAAATTCAGCTCACTTCATTTATTGACTGATAGGCTACTTTTCCCCCACACAAACAGTTTAAAGGCTCATGCGCCTGACCAAGTAGCTCTTTTCTGTCACTTTGATTTCATCTCAGAACAGACTGATGGCGTCTTATTGTGTCGCTGTCAAAAACCGTCTGTTCTCGGTTCGCTTCAGAATGGTTATTTTCAGCGATCCTATGACCTTGACTTGGTTCAAACCTCTTCTGCCTCTCGTATAGTCCACTCCTCAGCGAAGATGTCTTCTTAACAGGTTGTTGTCACATAGACGGCAAGAGCTCACATGCATTTGTGTACCACTTTGCTCTACTTTACATGCAATCCGTGTGGGCGCTTTAGCCATCTGGATGCACCAGCCCCTCAAACCTGTAGTTGTACAGAAGCCCGCAAGACAAATAAAAATAGAGCACAAAGTGTTTAGAAATGAAACATTCTTGCTCTGAAGTGCGAAATCTGTCATAGTTGAGTGCATGCATCAAGCTGCTCTTATGCCCTTGGCTTCAAAGCAAACGCACGACCCGAGCCAAACTCTGCAATGTGCTGAATCATATATTCAGTCCAGATGTAACATTATTAATCTAGCAGCTTTAGTGGGTTACAGGACTGAGAATGAATGTGAATCTTGCAGAGAAGCCCGGGTTCTAAGGTGGTGTTTGTGGGGGCGAAACATCCACAGTTTATGATATTAAAGGGTCAGTGATGAATAAGCATGTCTGACATGATAAAAAGGAGAACTCTTTAAAAGTGTCAACTTCCAATGTTTTCATACGTTTGAATACATTTCCAAAACGTAATCTTAATAATTTTTTTTCTAAAAAGAATGTCTTCAAACATAGCCTGTTTTTCAAGGTAAAATAAATACCATGACTTTTTAAAAAACATTATGTCATGAAGGGTTAGGCTACTCTGTAACCTTTTCATAAAATATCTAAAAAACATAATACTGCATATTGGCAAAGTAGATTTAAACACATAAACAATAATGAGCTTTATTTAATTTAGGTCCCCTTGGCCTTGACCTCTACCCACAATTCATGCTGTCCCAATTACATCTGCTTGAGAAATGCAAGTAATTTGTAGGGTGTAAAACAGAAAGTCTTTTTATAAAATACAAAAGTGAATCTAGTGATGAGGCGCCACCTGCTGGCCGAATGCTTATTTTATTTTGAATAAATATGAAGGAAACAGTTTAAGCTAAATATTTAAATGATCGATTTCCATATATAGGCTACATATAATGAATTCTGTGTGTGTAAAATAAGCAATAATTTTGTAGGTATTTTAAGAGCATGTCATTTGATATAAATAAATTGTATTTTATCTGCATTGTATACCCTGCCGCTTGATATAATTATCCGCACGGCCATTAAAAGCTCATCTCGATCGACTATTAAAATGAAAATCACTTTTCCGTCATCTGTCAGACAGCGATCAATTTGAGAAATGCCCTGACGTCATTACGTACAATACGTACGGCGCGCGCTTGATATATATGTATGAGCATTGACGTCATCGGTCTCTTCCTTGCCTGTGCCCAACGTGGCAGGAGGTGTAAAAAATTGGGTTCACCATTAAACGAATCCAAAAACATCAGGCAAAATGGTAAGTCGATATATGATCATATTTATTTTATGCGTTAATAGCCTTCTAAAGTTTCACTTTTTTGTCACGATTTAAGTGCTTGAATTTGACAACATTTCTGTACAAATGCTGATAAGAGTTTCAGAAGTGGCTCATTTTAATGAACTCCTGCCTAGTTCAGAAGATTATATGGACAATTAATGATGAAAAGAATTGTTAGATGAATTGATCTTTTCTAATTCATTGTTGGCTTGTAGTGAAATTGTGAGCCTGCATTACTTTACTTTTTACCCACTGTGCTGCCTGGCTTTGCTGCACTGATTTTTTTGTTTTTGCAAATAAAAGATTTGCATAAGATAATAAGTAAAAATATTTTAATGTTCACTCACATAAGATGAATACCCCAAACATTTCAGTCTTCTGAAATTTCATTCATTCTAGTGCCACCATTTTGAGATCACGTGAGCTATTAGCCAGTATTCAAGCCACTTTAAACTATATTCTTTTTACAGATACAAGTCACTACTTAGAAATGTTATAGGATTTAGTAGAGCAGATATAAATGGGACATTGACGAATAAGGTTTTTTAAAGTGTAAAAAAAACAAAACATAATGAAGATATAATTAAGTTTTAAGTGTTAACAATGAGATTGTGGTTTTTATAATAAATTAACACTGCTTTTGTCGTTTTTGTTTTTAAACGAGATGTACAATATTTGTCACAAAAAAAAGTCATTCGGTTTAACCAAAATTTTAGTTTTACCAAATGACAGTTGTGGTTAGACAGAATGATGATATCTTCAACGTTTACAAGTTTTTAAAACATTTTCCATATTTTATAGCGGTTGAGAACATGAATTTTTCAAATAGTTAAGATTTAGTTACTTTTGTCTCATGACCATGTGGTCCTTTGCAGGTGTCTGAATGATGTCACGTATTGACTGCATGACTTGAACCAGAATGGTCCCTTTATATTGGTTACTCTGAATGACATCAATGAAATTAATTTTTTCTTTATCATAACAAAGCAACGACTTCTACACATAACAAAATGGTATTAAAATTGAAATGTTATAAAATCATACCAGAATAATTAATATATTTGCATTTATAAGATATTTTTAATCACAAATGAAATGGCTGTATTGGCCTTTGGACGGTTAAACTGGATAACCTTTTGCCACTTAAATTATTAAAATACCTTTTGTATGTAGCAAAATATAATTAAAATCTTTTGGATTCAATAAAAGAGATTTAGTTGTACTACATTGCATGCTTTGGATGTCAAATCTGGTTTTTATTATAATTATTAAGGCAAAAAATTACCCGTCACATCATAGACTCAAATATAGATTTAATGTTGCTGTTACTACCTATGCTACCACAGTCTGTATATAATCCAAAACCATTGATCGTTCTGGCATAGTGTGCACATTAGGGAAAATATCCTTATTTAAATCTAGAAAAATGCATTATTTTGAAGTTCACCTGTTTTTAAATCCATAGGTGAACTTCACAGTGGACCAGATCCGTGGCATCATGGACAAGAAGTCCAACATCCGTAACATGTCTGTGATTGCGCACGTCGATCACGGCAAGTCCACTTTGACAGACTCACTGGTGTCAAAAGCTGGTATCATCGCCTCATCCCGTGCTGGTGAAACCCGATTCACGGATACAAGGAAGGACGAGCAGGAGCGTTGCATCACAATCAAGTCCACGTGAGTATTAAACATTCCTGCTCTAGTAAATGTGAATACTAAACATTCTCTGTCAATATCGTGACTCCTAAAATTTTAATCTCTAATGTACAAACATTAAAGGTGCCCTAGATTCAAAAATTGAATTTACCTCAGCATGGTTAAATGACAAGAGTTCAGTACATGGAAATGACATACAGTGAGTCTCAAACTCCATTGTTTCCTCCTCCTTATATGAATCTCATTTGTTTAAAACACCTCCGAAGAACAGGCAAATCTCAACATAACACTGACTGTTACGTAACAGTCGGGGTGTACGACCCCAATATTTGCATATGCCAGCCCATGTACCCAACATTATGAAAGGCATTAGACAAGGGCAGAACATCTGGATCTGTGGAGAGCTGAATCAACAGACTAGGTAAGCAAACAAGGACAACAGAAAAAATGGCAGATGAAGCAATAATAACTGACATGATTCATGATAACATGATATTTTTAGTGATATTTGTAAATTGTCTTTCTAAATGTTTCGTTAGCATGTTGCTAATGTACTGTTAAATGTGGTTAAAGTTACCATCGTTTCTTACTGTATTCACAGAGACAAGAGCCATTGCTAATTTCATTTTTAAACACTTGCAGTCTTTATAATTTATAAACACAACTTCATTCTTTATAAATCTCTCCAGCAGTGTGTAATGTTAGCTTTACCCACGGAGCACAGCCTCAAACTCATTCAGAATCAAATGTAAACATCAAAATAAACACTGTACTTGCGCGATTAGACATGCTGCATGACGAACACTTTGTAAAGATCCATTTTGAGGGTTATATTAGCTGTTTGAACTTTATGCTGTTAAAGGCAAGCGCATGCTCTTGGGGCAGGGAGCACCGGATTTTAAAGGGCCACACACCCTGAATCGGCTCATTTCTAATTATGCCCCAAAATAAGCAGTTAAAAAAAATGAATAAAAAAAAAATCTATGGGGTATTTCAAGCTGAAACTTCAGACACATTCAGGGGACACCTTAGACTCATATTACATCTTTAAAAAAAAAAAAAAAAAAAGTTCTAGGGCACCTTTAAAAATTAAGTGCGTGTGTGTGAACACTATGAGAGATTGACTTCATCACTGTTTGCCCCTACAGTGCCATCTCCATGTACTATGAGCTCAGTGACAATGATTTGGCCTTCATTAAACAATGCAAAGATGGCTCAGGCTTTCTCATTAACCTGATTGACTCCCCTGGGCATGTTGACTTCTCTTCAGAGGTTACAGCTGCACTGCGTGTCACCGATGGAGCATTGGTGGTGGTAGATTGTGTATCTGGTAATTTTTTTTTTTTTTTTTTTTTTTTTTTTTTTTTTTTTTTGACCGTAGGGTAGAAAATTTGAGAGGACTAATTACTTGCATTCTGAAATGTTGATTGATTCTGTGGAATATTTGAAACGTCAAATTGACATATTGCCCATGCAGGTGTGTGTGTGCAGACAGAGACTGTGCTCCGACAGGCCATTGGTGAGAGGATAAAGCCAGTATTGATGATGAACAAGATGGACCGTGCCTTGCTGGAGCTACAGCTGGGCCCTGAAGAGCTTTACCAGACCTTCCAGCGCATTGTTGAGAATGTCAACGTGATCATCTCCACTTATGGTGAGGATGAGAATGGACCCATGGGCAATATTATGGTGAGTGCCTTATAGCTCGTTCATGGGACCTTTTAAGATTGAGATATTTAGGACAGTCAATCTTAAATTAAACCCAGGGATATCACAGAAGCATAAGTTCTTTAAAAATAATTTACTTTTAACATCCTGCTCTTAGATTGATCCAGTTGTCGGTACTGTTGGCTTTGGGTCTGGACTGCATGGATGGGCCTTCACTTTGAAGCAGTTTGCTGAGATGTATGTAATGAAGTTTGCTGCCAAAGGTGAAGCCCAGCTGGGACCAGTTGAGCGGTGCAAGAAAGTGGAGGACATGATGAAGAAGCTTTGGGGAGACAGGTGACAAATTACGACTGACAAGAACAACCCAACTGAATGTAATGTAGTTTCTTTATGTAACATGTGTGGCCATTGCTTGCAGGTACTTTGACCCAGCTTCTGGCAAGTTCAGCAAGTCTGGCACCTCACCAGATGGCAAGAAGCTTCCCAGGACTTTTGCTCAACTGATCCTGGACCCGATTTTCAAAGTGAGTAATCTGCACTGAGGTGGCAATGTTATATTTGTTATTCAAGCCATTAATGATGATTTAAACATTCTTCACTTTGACCTGATTTTCTTGATGAAAAATCTGTCTGATATGGCTGTTGTGAACTCCATAGATTTGTCTGCCATGTGCATATAGAAATTATATAGAGTTATAACTTATACCACTGTAGATATTTGATGCCATCATGAACTTCAAGAAGGAGGAAACTGCTAAGCTGATTGAGAAGCTGGACATTAAGCTAGATGCTGAGGACAAGGAGAAGGAGGGCAAGCCCCTTCTGAAGGCTGTGATGCGTCGCTGGCTGCCGGCAGGAGAAGCTCTACTTCAGATGATCACCATCCATCTACCCTCACCGGTTACTGCTCAGAAGTACCGCTGTGAGCTGCTATATGAAGGACCTGGAGATGATGAGGCTGCCATGGGTATGTTGTGCTCCTAGAATATGGAAACTGGAGAATTAACAATAATGAAAGTTACTTTAATCAGTGATTTGTTAAAGTTTAAATCTGTTTTCTCAGGCATCAAGAACTGCGACCCCAAAGCACCTCTCATGATGTACATCTCTAAGATGGTTCCGACCTCTGATAAAGGTCGTTTCTATGCCTTTGGTCGTGTCTTCTCTGGCTGTGTGTCCACTGGCCTGAAAGTTCGCATTATGGGCCCAAACTTCACTCCTGGAAAAAAAGAAGATCTTTACCTCAAACCCATTCAAAGGTTGGTTTTTAAAACCGCTATGTCACACAACAGAACTATTAGTTAAGATGGAGAACCACTTATTGGAAATGCCTTGCCTGTTTTTGTATCTTTCAGGACCATTCTGATGATGGGCCGCTACGTTGAGCCCATTGAGGATGTACCCTGTGGTAACATTGTGGGTCTGGTAGGTGTGGATCAGTTTTTGGTAAAGACTGGAACAATTACAACTTTTGAGCAAGCTCACAATATGCGTGTGATGAAGTTCAGTGTCAGTCCTGTGGTGAGAGTGGCAGTAGAGGCCAAGAACCCTGCTGACCTCCCTAAACTGGTGGAAGGGTTAAAGCGTCTGGCCAAGTCAGATCCCATGGTGCAGTGCATCATTGAAGAGTCTGGTGAGCACATCATTGCTGGAGCTGGTGAGCTTCATTTGGAGATTTGCCTGAAGGACCTTGAAGAGGACCATGCCTGCATTCCCCTCAAGGTACTGTTGACTCATCTCGAGTTGCACAATTGGGGTGATATAATATTCTTTCAGTTGTTAATAAGCTGCTGTTCTTTGCAGAAATCAGATCCAGTTGTGTCCTACAGAGAGACTGTAAGTGATGAGTCCAAACAAATGTGCCTTTCCAAGTCCCCAAACAAGCACAATCGTCTCTTCATGAAAGCCCGTCCTCTGTCCGAGGGTCTTCCAGAAGATATTGATAAGGGTGAGGTCACTGCCAGGCAGGAGATGAAGGCCCGTGCTCGTTACCTTGCTGATAAGTACGAGTGGGAAGTCACTGAAGCTCGTAAGATCTGGTGCTTTGGCCCTGATGGAACTGGTCCCAACATCTTGGTGGATGTGACCAAGGGAGTCCAATACTTGAATGAGATCAAGGATAGTGTGGTGGCTGGATTTCAGTGGGCCACTAAAGAGGTAAGAAGCAAGCTAATTTAAATGCTGCTCATTTTTAACCAAGAGCATTCGCTCATGTTTCTTGAAGGCCAAGGTCACCTTACTGGAACTCTTGAGTCATGAAGACCTTTATTAGCTGGTGTTTAATTGGGGCTAAATTTTGCAAGAAGGTGGCCCTTCTGGTCGAATACATCCTTGGTTTAGTTGTTCTGAGTAGTTCTGTTAGGTTTAGTCCTGACGCGGTTCATAAAAGTGTTATGCTTTTTAGGGAGTGTTGTGCGAGGAGAACATGCGTGGTATTCGCTTTGATGTTCATGACGTGACCCTGCACACTGACGCAATCCACCGTGGTGGTGGCCAGATCATTCCCACAGCCCGCAGAGTGCTTTACGCCTGTCAGCTCACAGCTGAGCCCAGGCTTCTTGAGCCTGTGTATCTGGTCGAGATTCAGGTATGCCAGAGGTCATGCATGAAAGCCTAGTTTCCCTTTTGGTGTTTACCATACTTGTCATAATTGTACTTTCTTCCATCCATCTACAGTGCCCAGAATCAGTTGTTGGTGGCATCTACGGTGTACTGAACAGGAAGCGTGGGCTTGTCTTTGAGGAGTCCCAGGTTATGGGAACACCAATGTTTGTGGTCAAAGCCTACCTGCCTGTCAACGAGTCATTTGGTGAGTGAAGCAGAAATACCTTTTTATTGTCTTCTCCCTTCAACGTGCTTTAAGTTACAAGGCCTAAACTGTCATCTTTACACAGGTTTCACAGCTGACCTTCGCTCCAACACATCCGGCCAAGCTTTCCCACAGTGTGTGTTTGACCATTGGCAGATCCTGCCTGGAGACCCCATGGATGCTAGCTCCAAGCCTGCCCAGGTTGTGGCTGACACACGAAAACGCAAGGGGCTCAAAGAAGGCATTCCAGCTTTAGACAACTACTTGGACAAATTGTAGCTTTACTTGGAGAGTTGCATTCCTCTTTCTCCCTCTTACAGAGGGACCAAACAAGAACACTATACGAGATTGTTTACATTAATTCAAACCATAAAATGACCATCGTTTCTAAGATGAGCTGTGCATGCATCTTTATTATGGACCAACAAGCTAATGGTGGCTTTTCTCAGTTCCTAGTGGAATTTCAAGTTGATGTTTTGTGCTAAAACTCAAATGTAATGAATTGCAAAATGTATATTTAAACTATATATTTTACAATTTATGTACTGTGTACATAGCCTGTATACTAACATGAATATTCTGTACTTGCTGTAATATTAAAAAAATATTAGCTATCTACCTCCAAGTTTAAATGCTTTTCTGGAAAACTTGTTTGGAAGTGTTTCTCTGCAAGACTGAAATATAAAGCAAACTTGATCAGCAATGCAATGTTTCTTGGTTTTTGTTTTGCTTGACAAGTGGTTAGGTTTTGATATGCTTTATGTGGGTATGTGGGTATAATATGTAATTGCTTTGTGTTCAGCAATTATAAGCTGTCTTTAGTTAACCTTTCAAATTAATGCATGCATTTGTTCTAGGATTTTAGCCAGGCTAAATATAATTTGATGCATGAAAATGGAGTAATGTAGTCTTCAATAGGTTAATAGGGATGGGCATTTTTCCAAAATATTGTATTCGAATATTTGGGCTCGTAAAAAACGAATATTCGAATACATCATTTATAAGCTTACATTAAATTAAGGTTTTCTTTTAGTTCAAAGCATTTTAACAATATATGCAAACAAAAAAATATAAAGAAAAGCTTTAAGCTCAAGCAGCGCGAATGGGAAAAACTTAAAGCAGACAGCGCCAGTTATCGTACAAAACGTAACGTGCATAATACACTCGAGTCAGTATATGGTTATCGTGTTTATATTGTTTCACATGTTCATGTTGAGAAAAACTATCCACATGATCGGGTGAGAAAACGAGCTGCGCTGACAGACGTTGCAGTGACATAATGCATAACGGTATGCTAAGTTTCTAACAGCAGCACTTCGAAGTTTTCGTTTTCTGCTCGTAAATATGTCTTCCTCGACGAAACATAAAGGAAACATATGTCTCAAAATCACTTTGCTATCATAAGTTATCTTTTTGGCTCACTCGGGGATAACTTACAATTGCGCTTACCTGTCGTGAATGCAGTGATGGACAGCTGTCTTTCCTCATTCGACGGCTGTTTTGATGTGCTTTCTCATTATGGTGGTGATGTTATGATAACTCCGTTTCATTCATTCATTTGATCAAAAGTAAATTTTGTAAGTTCATTTTCATCTAAGTAATTCCAAACTTCGTGAGGCAGATGACAACATTTTGTGACGATCAAATAAAATAAACTTGTTAAACACGCTCCACAGCGCCACCCGGTTTATTATAACTGCGGTTTTAGTGCTAGGATTTAAGATCGAATATTCGACTATTTGTGCACACCCCTACTGTTTAACTAATTGAATGTACTGTTTTGTTTCTCCCATTTCTGCCAAGTTAAAGGGTTAGTTCACCCAAAAATGAAAATTCTGTCATTTATTACTTTCCCCTCATCACGTTCCACACCCTTCGTTAATCTTCGGAACACAAATTAAGATATTTTTGTTGAAATCCGATGTCTCCCTGAGGCCTGCATAGGGAGCAATGACATTTCCTCTCTCAAGATCCATAAAGGGATTTTAAACGACTTGTTTAGTGACGGACGATTTTAAAACATTGCTTCAGGAACCTTCGGAGCACAAATGAATCAATGTATCGAATCTGCTGTTCGGAGCGCCAAAGTCACGTGATTTCAGCCGTTGGCAGTTTGACACGTGATTTGAATCATGATTCGATACACTGATTCATTTGTGCTCCGAAGCTTCCTGAAGCAGTGTTTTGAAATCGGCCATCACAAAATAAGTTATTTTGGGGGTTTTTTGGCACACCAAAATATTCTCGTCGCTTTATAATATTAATATTGAGCCACTGTACTCACATGAACTGATTATGTTTTTAGTACCTTGATGGATCTTGAGAGAGGAAGTACCTTTGCCATCTATGCAGGCCTCATGGAGCCATTGGATTTCAGCTTAATTTGTGTTCCGAAGATGAACGAAGGTCTTACGGGTGTGGAACGTCATGAGGGTAAGTTTTTGGGTGAACTAACCCTTTAAAGTCTACTCTTGAATAAGGTCCATTAGTTAAAATTGATTGAATGCCAATTCTAATTCATGCCGCCTGTTAAGGCAATCACTTTATTAGTACATATTTAACGTCAAAGTATTAAACTTTAAGCACTCCCAATTGTCCCACACATTTGTGATGGGAACAAGAATAGGCAAATATGACTGGTGCGTTGGTTTCAAAGTAGTCTGACTTGGTGGGCAAAAATACCTACAGATTTTCAAGAAGAAACCTGAGATTCAACTTTTTTTTTTTTAAAGACCAAGTCGCCAAAGAAACATTCTAACAAGTTTTGCATAAACAAATGCCACTCACAAATATTAAATTGTTATTATTAACTTTTGTGTATGCTGCATAAATTGATCCATTGTGACCCAAACTAGGGGTGCAGACTTTAATTAAATATACAGAAACAAGACAAGGACATTATATTTACAGCGCTTACAAGGTAAGCATTGGTACATTCATGAAGCTGTTTCCTGTTCATTTTCCTTATATCAACATTTCAAGAAAATATTCAAATTCTGTAACAGAAATGTGTTCAGTATTTCACTGCAGTCAATACTTAGAGATTTCATACATAGTGGCATTGTGAATGCAAGTGCTCTTATGGTTTATCACTATTAACAAGGTGGGGGACTATCTTAAAACAACACCATATAAACATCTACTGATCACACTGCCATCAAAAAAAATCGAGTTTCACCTCTATCAAGGGGTGCAGGCCACTCAAAATGGGTACATAACAGTCAGTTTTAGATTGAATCGAAGTCTTAAGATGTAGTGTACTTTCCCCAAACTTGCCGTTGCGCCTGGAGCTGAAGTGCATCAGTGCGATTTGAAGGACTGATAAGTTGAACAATCAAGGGTCAAACATGGGACCAAAAGAAACACCTCTTGTCAACATTCAAATAAAACGGACAAATGAGAGTTAATGCACTGTACCTGTAGTAGATCATTGCAATGACAGAGTTCAGCTATTCATTAATTAGCAATGAAATTGGCTGGTCATAACATCAAAGTGGTACTACGAGGTGCTACTTGGGAAGAAACAGAAACTGTACCCTAAGTACACTTTGAAGGACTGAATTCTCATGCTTCAAATCTTAAAAACAAAAGCCTTTAGAAATGAGAGATCAGTATTTGGTCACCAGTCTACATAGACCAGTGAATTGGCCACAAAATGCTATGCAAGAGTCTTCAATCATGAGATGTTTCTGCTTGGTCATTATGTGTAGAAAATGACCTCTGGGATTTGTCCATCCTCTACGGAAGTGCCGTTGTTGTTGCCTGCAGCGTAGCAGAATGTAAAGCAGGTCTTGGTACCAGTAGCGGGGGCTTCATGTGTGACTTTACGCATCCCCTTGGTCCCATAATGAGAGTCTGGTCCCTGCAAAAGCATGAACCCATCAAAAGTTCATTTCAAATTCATATGAATGATTGACAATTTACTTAACTAATTATAATTAAGCGTATTCTTTGGTAACAGAGGGATTTTAAGGGATCAAAAGGTGTGGTCAAGCAGGCAAAAAAAAGCTTTCTGTAGGTCAAAATGGCAAATTTGCTTGACAAACTTGAACCCAATGCAGAATCTTCATGGGGAAATCATTTGCCTTCATGGAATGGATTCCTATTGAAATTACTGGATTTTGACAACGAACCATGATTTGCCACTTGCTATTGCATGTCGGTGGCATGTGGTATTTATAATAGCATATAAATGCCCTAAAAGCTAATAGACAAGGAAACTCCAATTCTGAGTCCGTTTTACCTTGAGGGTGGCGCAAGCAATGTAGTTGACGCTGGGAAGAATTTCCACAGGCTCCTTGAACATGACTCGGAAGGTACTGGCTGTTCCATCACAACTGAAGCCTGTGTCGTTCTGACCGAGAACGGTGTTGCTGTCTGTATGTATGATCTACATTAGAGGAAAACATGCACCATTACCACATTTTCGTATTTAAGCACAAAAAAAAAAAAAAAAAGTAATTGCACAGCAAGACTTGCAGCATAAAATCTGATTCTTATTACAGCCTATTCTAGCCAAGAACCAAGATTCGTAGGCTTGAAATGAAAATTATTGAAAATGCTTGCTTCTCACCTGGATGTTGACCTGATAGTCAGTTGGCCCATGTATGGACCCATAGAGTCCAAATCCCACCACAAATATTCTGCGGTTTACTGAAAACCTGTAAGGAATTTAAATACAAGCATACAACAGTTATTAGCATTTAGCTTGTATATCAGGTTAAAAAAAAAGAAAAAAATGGGTAGAATCAGCTCCACAAGTTCTCTTTCAACATCTCAGCACTTTGTCAGTCAATGGTTTTAAAAACACACGCTTACCGGATGCGGTCACTGGTTCCGCTGTACCCCCAGCGGCTCTCCACCTGACTGAAACGTGTGATGCTGCACTCTTTCCCCCGGAGGCAACAGCGAGGTCGGTCAATAAACTCCACATGTGGTTTCGGATTGACCGTAAAATGCAGGAACAAACTGACCACCTCCCGATCTGTGAGTATACCAGACTGTGCTGGACCTATATTACACACATACACAAGGTTTAGCACTACGGCTATTGCCACTCGGGAATAGACTGGGTAAACCGAGCCTGATCTGCCGGCGATTTGATTTCGCCAGGCAACTCAGTCTGGAATCCCATACATTCATTTCTACTGCTTCTGTTACACTTTTGCGGGAACCAATCACAGACTGGCTTATCCACCTTGCTCGCTATTGGCGGGTATAACACGATGACGATAGAGAAGCGACAGCAAGCATGACCGTCAATCCAATTCCTTTTAACCTCTCGACAATGCTGAATGACTTCTTTAGTTTAGCAAGCAAATCGCTCGAGTGGGTGTAAATACCACTCACTTTCATGTTTTTTTTTTTTTGCACAACCTGCAAAAATCGCTCAATGCCATTGCTGCTTCTGCAAACCGCTGATCAATGCTACAAACCAAAACAAACTAAACCTGTCTGGAGTTTTCGCGTCGCTCTGCAAAGTACGTCACCCGGATCGCCGATCTGATTGGTTGAAGGACTATCCAATTGCGTGAATAATGCTCGTTGATCACGCCTCTTGTGCAGTAGAAAATACATACAGACTCCCCAGACCAATGTTCAATTTTAAATTGAGCTTGGTCTGGTGATAGCCAGACAAACTCGGGAAGTCTGTTAGCTTAGACCAGGGGTGTCAAACTCAGCTCCTGGAGAGCCACTGTCCTGCAGAGTCTACTTAAAGGGATAGTTCACCCAAAAATGAAAATTTGCTGTTAATTTACTTCAGGCCATCCAAGATGTAGTTGACTTTTTTTTTTCTTCAGTAGAAGATTTTTAAATTTTTAGCTGAAACCATGGTCCTCTGTAATTCATATAATTGAATTCAATGGGTGTCATCACTTTGAGATTCATGCAGACAAAACAAAATTAATATCCGCGGCGCCTGGTGATACATTGAGGTCTTAAGAAGCTAAACGATCGGTCTATGCAAGAAACTGAACATTATTTACAACATTTTTACCTCTAATCCACAGCCTTGGCAAACGGTCCTGAGCGCGTTCACGACAGTTTGGAGCGCAAGCTTTGTCACAATGTCGTATGCGCAGGAGCGACCTCACACATGAGCTGATGCTGTTTGTTTACTACAGAGAGGACGGACGTGTGTTCACAGCAGTACGAACGTCTAAAGCTGTTTAAAAATACCGGTCATCACAATGGAAAAGTCAATCTTCCCGAGTGAGATTGTGCAAGTAAATTTATTTTTAAATCAGTTGCAACAATCAGGATAAACACGGTTAAGTACCATTTTGATGACTGGTATACAACACTCGCCCTCCCTCTCTGTAGTAACAAAAAGCATCAGCTCATGTGTGAGGTCATGCCCTTGCATTCTGTGTGTCATTATGCGACAGGAAGCTTGAGCTCCAGACTGTTGTGAATGCACTCAGGATTTTTTGCCAAGGCTGTGAATTAGAGGTAAAAATAATAGCTTCTTGCATAGGCCGATGGTTTCACTTCTCAAGACCTCAATGTATCATCAGGGGCCACGGGTATTAATTTTGTTTTGAATCTCAAAGTGACGGCACCCATTGACTTCCATTATATCAATCACAGAAGACCACAGTTTCAGCTTCTTTACTGTTCTACTGAAGAAGAAAAAAAAAGTCACCTACATCTTGGATGGCCTGAGAGTGAGTAACTTAACAGCAAATCTTCATTTTTGGGTGAATTATCCCTTTAAACACACCTGAACCAGCTAATCAACATCTTCAGGATTACTAGAAACTTCAAGGCAGGTGTTTTGGAGCAGATTGGAGTTACACTCTGCAGGACAGTGGCCCTCCAGGAGAAGCTTAGACTATCAGATCCACTTTTGAGAAAAGCATTCAGGAAATTTTGTTTTATAACTGTAATAATTCCCACAATACAAATACTTTGATTACAGTTAATAAATCGACAACAAGGTAAACTGACATTAAGGATTTGATGAAAATTACCTGCTGCAAACTCTTCAATAGTCATGAGCGGGAAGCGAATAAGGGAAAGTGCTTTTCCCAACACTCGACGCTTGTTCTCCGGCGTGGGCTGTAACTGTTGCCTTTGGGCCTCAGCGTCCGCCCAACGTACCGCAGCCCCGAAGAGACGCACTTCCCGTACACCCAGCGTGTCTCTCTCCAAGACTGCCACGAGGGTGTCTGCACAGGAGGGAACATAAAACGGTCTATTTCTAACTCACTTTTCTGATTGTATTTTGTTGTGATATTTGAGCAGTTGATACTTAAGAGCAATACCAAGGTCAATATCTGTGAAGCCCTCGGCGGCTAGTGCATCAGCTGTGTTCTTGTCGATATTTTCTAAGCAGAGACTAGCCAGCTGGGGCTCGTCAAAAAGCCGTGCCTGAAAGCAAAAGGAACCATGTTTTAATATAATCTATAATAGATTGTGCACAAAAGCAGACCACGAACACACTCAATAAGCTCGAGGCTCGGTTTGCTAAAATTTGAAAAGAGGCTGTCAAACATGGGAACTAAAGATGGCCGTGGGAATGAACTTGAAATAAAGGTGGCGTTCAATATGTCAGTTCCCAGTGTCAACATGAAATCAGACTGTGATTACCTGGGTGAGCAACATAAACGCATTGTCAGCACGTAGATTTTTCTTCAAGAATTCGACGCAGTGGGCCTCGAGTGCAGGTACTGCGTACTTTTTGGCTGTGTACAGTGTGGTCATAACGGTCTCTGGTCCAATTTGCACTTCATCGGAGTATAAAAATCTGTATTTACAAAATGAAAAGAAAAAAAAAAAATTATAGACTGACAGATTCACAGAAAGACATATAACTAAGCTACAAGACAATCTGTCAGATGGATTAGATACCCTGACAGACAGATAGATTGATAGAGGACTACAGAATGACAGACAGACAGAAAGTCAAAACGATAGACTAGATCGATCAGAACATTGGGCAGACAGATATAAATAGACAGAATGACAGACATTATTGATCCCTGTTTAATAGTGGTATGAGACTACTTCTGTCCACAGAGTCTATTTTAAAATTCTGGTTTATTTTCCCCTTGACAAACATTTACCATGGTAATGATTTCCACCAAAATATCAATGATCAATAATTTTAAACTATCAAAGAACCCAAAAGCTTCTCGCACTGTTGTAGGAGACTGGTAGCAACAGTAACTGTATGATATATTGGCGCAAACCACTGGTATATATCATGAAAAATGTTTGTAAGGGTCTGCTGACTGCAGTTAAATGGCAGAGGGCACCTGAAGGACGTTACGACAACAGGGGTCAACACACAGAAGAGCAGTACAGAGCATTAAACGTGCAGCGAAGCATTACGCGGCCCATTCTTACTTGAGAAGGGCTAGAAATGCAGCCGGTTCCACATCTGGCAGTTCAATTTCGGTCGACGTTGTTGCCATGCCACCGTTGAACATGGCATCAAAGACGGCACTTCCCACAGCGAGAGCAAATCTGCGAAGAGCAACGGGATCGGGCTGTAAATACGGCCATTTGAGGAATAAATATGGATTTATCCTCGCCGAAACAAATACTTTAATTTATTAATCGAGCGGGAGAGTTTGGCATTAGCTTTTTTATTGCAATATACAAAGTAATTAAAAAAATGACTCCAAATAAAACATACAAACATACCGCTATTCATCCCTACCTGTGCGCTGGAATGCGCTGCACTCCCATTCCCTTCCCAACCAAAAAATGGACGTCACTTAGCACTTCGTTGTTAAACAAAAATGCAAACCTTTCTTTCACTGTACTTTTTGTCGCTTGCCAGTTGTAGACCGGCTCTCGATAAACCAAAACCGAAGCCGGGCTGCTTGGAAGCGAGGGGACGGCGGCGGACGCATCGGCGGATGCGGTAGACGCGGACGAAGATGATGATGATGATGTCGCCGTCATGTTTGACGCAGCGCCTGAAGTCGCTCCGCTCTGACCGACCGACTGCCGGGAAGGGTTCTGCGCGCTCGGCGTGCTTCTCAACGCAGTCTCGGCGCCTCCGCCGTTTTCCGGGCCTGATTGGGGGTTCGAATTCCCCGCGCTCCGGTTAATCCCCCCGACTGCACCCATGGATCCCCCGTTGCTCGCGGGTGAAGAATGGGCGCTGTTGCTCGGCGGTGCATTGCCAAGTGGCCCCGAATTAGACAAGTTTAGACATGAGGATCGGCTATTGCTTTCACCCGCAGCCATCTTGGATGGTGAACACTGCAGGCTTTGCTGGAATAAACATACACAACAGCGCATAACCAGAAATACTGGCCAAATGACTGCCTTCCCACAAGAGACTTGAACATCATCGAACCCCTTTTTAATTAGTTTGGCCTTCCTGTCTGTAATTAATTTTAGTTTTCATGCTCAGGATGTGACAGTTTTATTCTCTAGCTGACGATTTATTGGAGAGGAGGCAGGTGTTCTTGGAAATTTCTTATTTTAGAAAGTGTAAAGTGTGGAAAGTGGCATGAAACTGAGAGCAACTTTTCCCACATGTCACAAATTAAGTGTTTTAATTCAGTTAAACCATATGAAGCCGATAACAGTTACTAGAAGTGTGTGAATAGCAGGCTGCAATTCTACAGGTTCTTGACTCACATCCGTTTTTTCTTTATTTTTTACCTGGTTTTTATTTTAATATTATATTTATATTCAATAAATATCATTTTGTTTTCTTTTATAGAATCTATTATGAGAATACCTATAACTTCGAAGGTCACCACAGTAATGCAAAAAAAAAAATATCCCACAAACCTGCATATATATATAGATATTTTAAATTGTGATTTAGGTCAAATCTTAAATTTGAAGGAAAAAATGTGTGTGTGTGTATATATATATATATATATATATATATATATATATATATATATATATATATATATATATATATATATATTATAGTGCTCAGCGTAAATGAGTACACCCCCCTTTGAAAAGTAACATTTTCAACAATATTTCATTGAACAAAAAAATATTTTCAAAATGTTGACAAGACTAAGTTTTATATAACATCTGTTTAACTTATAATATGAAAGTAAGGTTAATAATATAACTTAGAGAACAACATTTTTAGTTTTACTCAAATTAGGGTGATGCAAAAAAGAGTACACCCCACTGAAAGTCTCTGGAGCAAAGCTAAATTTTAGACTATAAATGTTTAATTTAACAAGAATTCAACCACAGGTGAGTCTAAGTATTCATTACACAGGTGTCCAGCAGACAGTTGCCTATAAAAGGGTGTTAAAACCCCTTCCCATTTCATGCTGTCAGCAATGGCACCACATGGAAGAGAAATGTCACAAGACCTGAGAAAGAAAATAATTTCTTTACACCAGAAAGGTGAAGTTTACAAGAGGATCAGCAAAGCTTTACTTATCAGTCAGAATACTGTAGCAAAAGTGGTACAAAAATGTAAAAAAGATGGAACTGCAACCATCTCACATAGAAGTTAACACCTCAACAGGAGCATCTTCTGATGAGAAGGATTGAAGAAAATTGGCATGCAAGTTCACTGCGGTTATCTAAAGAAGTAGGAAGACAAATTGGGGTGACTATTTCCCGTGACACTGCAGAGGAATGGCATGCATGGGTGCCGTCCACGAAAGAAGCCTCTCCTAAAGCTCAGGCACAAACAAGCCTGCCTAAAGTTTGCCAGGGCCCATGCTGACAAACATGAAGACTACTAGGACTATAAAGAAAAATGCATGGTGTCTACAGTGAAACATGGTGGTGGCAGTGTCCTTATGTGGGGCTGCATGAGTGCTGCTGGTGTCGGGGAGCTGCATTTCATTGATGTCATCATGAATTCACAGATGTACTGCTCTATACTGAAAGAGAATATGCTACCGTCACTCCATGCCCTTGGTCGTTGTGACAATGATCCTAAACACACATCTAAGGCCACTTTTGGATTTCTGAAGAAGAACAGGGTGAAAGTGATTCAGTGGCTCCTGATTTGAACCCAATTGAACACCTATGGGGAATTCTGAAGAGACAAGTTGAGCATCACTCTCCCTCCAGCATCCAGTCTCTAAAAGAGGTCATCCTTGAAGAATGGAAAAAGATAGATGTTGCAAAATGTCGCCAACTTGTTCATTCCATGCCTAGAAGACTTGGTGCTGTCATTAAAAATCACGGAGGCCATACAAAGTACTAGATGAAGTAGTTTTTGTAGTCTAAAATTTTTAGCTTTCCTCCAGAGACTTTCAGTGGGGTGTACTCATTTTTCAGTTGTAAAACTGAAAAATATGTAATCTAAGTTCTATAGAATATTATTATTATATATTATATATATTATTAACCTTACTTTCATGTTATAAGTTAAACAGATGTTATATAAAACATTTTGGAAATTGTTTTTGTGTTCATTGAGATTGTTTAAAATGTTACTTTTCAAAGGGGGTGTACTCATTTACGCTGAGCACTATAGCCTATACTTTTTTTTTTTTTCTTTTTTTTTTTTTAACTTTCAATAACTTTTCAGATGTATTTAAATATAAAGTCTTCTAACAATAAACATATTTCATGTTTCCTCCAAACTATTTTTTTTTTTTCTTGAGTATCAAGACAGGCACAATGAAAGGTTGGTGAACAACATTTATGAATTGTGTGTGGCACAAACACGTTATCTTTGCTTAAAGGTGAATCCAGTTATAAGGGAAAGAAAAAACTAATGTGCATTCTAAAAATCAAATTAATTTGAATAATGTATCTAGGATACATAACAATGAATCATTCCTACTTAAACATGCTGAAATGTGTTTATTTTATAAAACTTAATGTTTTGAGGATGTTGCCATATAGACATTGGAGTTTTTTTGAGCTGCACAATTCTGAAAATTGATGGTAATTTATTATTTTTTTTAACCGAGAACACAATTAGGATCTGATAAAATGTTAGTTGCTACAGTTTATTTAAAAATATAAATTAATTTGAATTATTTTTTAATCAGTTTGAATAAATTTAATGGGAGGCACCGCAGCCTCAGCATGAACAGTGTCGGCCAATACTGAGCCGTTTGGACACAAACACGGAAGCGCTGCACTGCGTTCACTGCGTCAACTGCGTAGGAGACTGACAGGGTAGAGAAGAAATTGTTGAAGTTGTTATTTTTGTTTTGTTTTTGCGCACAAAAAGTATTCTCGTCGCTTCATAACATTAAGATTGAACCACTAGTCACATAGACTATTTTAACAATGACTTTACTACTTCTCTGGACCTTGAATGTGGTTATTTCATTGCTTTCTGTGGGAACTAAAAAATTTAATCAAAAATATCTTAAATTGTGTTCCAAAGATGAATGAATCTCTTGCGGGTTTGGAATGACATGAGGGGAGTAATTAATGACAGAAATTTCATTTTTGGGTGAACTAACCCTTTAAGTGGTTTGCTCTAATGATCGGTTCTGTGGGGACGCACGCTGATAGAGGAGCATGTCCATTGGCTGCAACGTGCAGATATTATGGCCAATCACGAAAGTCGATTGCGCAACAAACTGTAGAATACTCCGCTGCATTTTTTATTATATATTTTTTATTGTGCAATGTTTTTGTTTAATTCGAATCTCTTTCATAGTCTATTGAGTAAATAAAATATAGAAAACCTTTTTATTTCCTTAAAAAAAATCTAACCAATTTGAACTCGAACTCCGTCCCCCAGCATTACCCCTTATTTCCAGCCCTGGGTGTATATACAATAGGTATATACAAATAAATAGTTATTAAAATATTTGATTAATTAACTTGATAGAGCGGTACAATTTTTATTTTATTTTTTGTTATTGCTGAGATTAATAATGCTACTTTTACCAGTACAATGACAACAAAAGTAAATTATTAAATTTTTTATAAAATCAATTATTTCTCCCACAGAATAAATGATTTTTGCATTTACTATGACACTACAAAACCATAGTTAAGGTGCTAAAGTAAAACCAGTTAATTTTGTAGTTACTAGCTATAGTTTTACAACAAAAACCATAGTAAAACGTTAAATTTCATAAGAGGTTTATTAGACATGTAAATCATCAATTATTCATTTAAATTCATTTAATTATTCATTTATTCATTTAAATTATTTCAATTTAAATTGAAATTTATTCATTTAAATTTTAAATCAAATTAAATTAAATTATTCATTTAAATTTACTCAATAATTAGTAGCCAATCTGTTGAATATAATTCTTTAGTCATAACAGAAAATGCTCTTAGGAAAGCGGCTTTGATCTCATCCATAATAACAACTTTATTTCCAGTCATGCGCAATGCAAACGAAGCACGTTGCGTTAACCCCGCCTAACAAAACCCACAAACCAATCAAAACCTCCAAGGAACTGTCAATCAAACCAACGTTTGTGGCGGAGCTAGCGTGTGAGTTAAGAAAACAGGCACTAATTTAGGTAAGTGGTTATATTGTGTATTAACCGCACGAACGATACTGATAAATACAAACAGATAGATATAAATATATTTAAATAAACTTTCGAAATGAAGACGCAATTTATTTAAGTCATCTGAGCTTCAGCAGAGGCTAGTTAGCAAACAATGCTACTTTAGCTAATAATAATAACCGGTGAAGCAGAGAGAAGTCATTTTTAAACATTATTGCACCAAAATCTCCAACTCACCTGCAGGCTTACATCTTTTATGTAAGCAAAACACGAATAAGCCAACAGTCGGTTTATATAATGGCTGTGTTTCCAAAAATAAATAATGTTGCCTATCTTGACAACGTTTTGCTGCCCAACAGTGTTATTTTAGTATCATAATATTTTAAATTAGTTTGTTTATATTTTCAATGTTAGTTAAATTTTTAATAATTTTGTTTTGTCATACATGTATTTTACTTTAGTACATCAAGTTAAACTAAAATAAAAACTAGCTAAAATAAAAGTTTTTTTCCCAGTTAATGCTCATTTTATTTAATGTAATGAAAATGTTTTTTTGTTTTGTTTTGTCAGTTTTAGATTTAGTTAACTAATAACAATGCTACCCAAATATGTAGTGGTAGATCTAAAAGTGCAAACATCACTGTTGCTTAAATGCAACCAATGCATGTATGATATTATTGATTAGGTATAAAAATAAAAAGAGTATTTAATCCAGTCTGATACTCTTTAATTCTGTGTCCCAGAATTCCTTGAACTTCATGTTATGGGTGGTGTAAAGCAAGAGCAAACCGATGCTCCTGCATCTAAAGACTCTCAACACACTGACTCGGCACAAGAGGAGGTAAGATCAGGACTTCTTCAATAAACTTGTCTATTATATATCACCGAAGTAATTCAAATATGTAATTGAGTCATTGTAAAAGGTCAACATGGTCAAGCACACTTATATTTTCCTAAAACACTCTTCCCAAATTTGATTCATATCAATTTGAGTTGTTACAGAATCAGTCGACTTCACAGCCGGTAAAGAAGCGAGGCTGGCCAAAAGGGAAGAAGAGAAAGAAGGTTTTACCAAATGGCCCCAAGGCTCCTGTTACTGGTTACGTGCGTTTTCTGAATGAGAGACGCGAACACATCCGAGCCCTTCACCCGGATCTTCCCTTCCCGGAAATTACCAAGAGACTCGGAGCAGAATGGAGCCGTCTGGCTCCTCATGATAAGCAGGTATTATTATATTTTCTGTGAATTGACAGACAAATTGTTTCCTTTTTAAGCTGGAATATCATCCTTCTGATGAAAATGAACTTTTTTTTTTTTTTTTTTTTTTTTTTTTTTTTTTTTATACAGCGCTACCTAGATGAAGCCGAAAGGGACAAAATGCAGTATGCACGAGAACTCAGGGAGTATCAGAAAAGTGAAGCTTATCAGATCACATGTTCAAAAGTTCAGGACAAGAGAATAAAGAGAGGTGAAAATGCATTTTTTTGGTCTTATTTTAGTACTTTTCTGGTCATTTTTTCACATGTCTGTTTGTATTTGCCTTTTTGTGCAATATGCTCTAATTTAGCAATGGTGCAAGTATTGGTTTTAGAGCGATGCATTTGTTCTAATTTATTCATTCTAAAAAAAAATTACAGAAGAGGTGGCTTCTGTCATTATCAATGCCAACAGTTCAGGATCTACAGGTTTTAAGGTAAGTGTACAAACAAAGCTTTGCATATTCTTGGAAGACATGGAAATTGTTCTTGCAACCTGGCTCATGAAATGATTTCCTTCAGAACTCGGACTTCACAACCAGATTTGATGTCCCTATTTTCACAGAAGAATTTCTTGACCAAAACAAAGGTAAGTTAGGTTTTTTTAGAGAGCCAACCATAAACCTCAACATGAAAGCTGTTTTTTATTTATTTTTTTAATCATGCAATTCCCAGCACGTGAAGCGGAGCTCCGACGACTGCGCAAGGCTAACGTGGAGTTCGAAGAGCAGAATGCGGTTCTCCAGAAGCACATTGCCGACATGTTCAGCGCTAAAGAGCGACTGGAAGCTGAGCTGGGCCAGGATGAGCTTCGCACCCAGGCTCTACAGCGCCACCTACAGGCGATCAAACAGACATTGGTCAGCAGCCTGGCCACTGTGCCCTTGCCAGGTTAGTACAAAACAGTGGCCGTAATGCTAGTAACCATGATAGATAATTTGTCGCAATGGGAAACAAATTTGTTTTTCATTCAGGCACGGGCGAGACACCATCGATCGGAACGCTGGACTCGTACCTGAGTCGCTTGAGTAGTGCTTTAGAGAGCAGGCCTCATGAGCATCGCGGCTTAGTCCTCAAGCTACAGGAGCTCTTAGCTCACCTAGACAGGTAAATATTGTGCAGTACTATGTGCTGTAAGACCACTGGTGGGCAAAGAACACAAATGAAGTGCTTGAGTACAGATACCCTAATAATCTATTACTCCAGTTAAAGTATAAGTACTCATTTAAAATTTTACTTGAGTATAAAAGTACTTGGTTATTAATGTACTTAACCCTCATGTTGTATTCAGGTCATTTTTACACCCGGAGATGATTTTTTTTTCCCAAAAAAAAATGTTAGTTAATGTTATCGCATTGGACTAAAACTTACTGACTTTGCTCACACTAAACTGCTTCCAAAATAATTTGGGATAATTTTTGTACTTTTTCTTCCAGTGAGAAGCTTTGAAGGGTGGGATCTAAAGGTTTTACATCAGGCTGACCAAAGTATTCGGAAGGCCTGGGACCCCCATGATCTGCCTCAAATGTGTCTGCCTCACAAGGTGCAACGAGGACCATACGGTTACGGTTTAATTGGATATTTTCACACGGCTGGCTCGACCGATAAGCTAATTTGTAACACTGGTGCCAGCGGATTCTAAACTTCTTGACATTAATCACCTAATGAACCATATTGCTGTTTTGACAATTACAGCAGATCATGTGAAACATCTCCAGAACTAACTCCAGAACCACAGAAAGCATGGATTAAAGATACTGTAATGAAATGTAAAGTGCAGCATTTTACATTGGTTATCCTGAAGCCTTACTGCACAGCGCTGTGGATCGCAAGAAGCTCTTGAGAATTTCTGCACCATGATTATTACTCTAAACATTGAGTAACATTCTTAGTCATAATGTTTTCTGAATTAAAATTCCTGAATAATGTTGATTTTTGGTTGTATTCCCTTTTGAACAAAACTTAAATCAGTTGGCATTGCAAAAAGTGATGAATTCTAGCATTAAAATATTTAATGTGTCAGGGTTTACACTGCTTTAAGTGATGTACTTGAATTTTTTGAGTGTATGAATTATTTTAATATGGAGGGAAAAACATGTGTTGGAAAAAGATAATAAAATCAGGTAAGAATGGCTTTGCTTTCTTTTAAATTTCATTTTTCTTCTGTGGTTGAATCCATATCCAGTAGAGGGTGACATTGACCACAACATAAAGAAAGGTCCTATAGTCTGAAGAAAAAAGGGAGTGTTCACTTGAACAAAAAAACTCATCCTTTGGAATTACATTTTTGGTACATCGATTTTAACTTTTTTTTCCCTCCGAGCTTAAGAATAGAATGTGACTTACTGAGTCACAGCTAAAACATATGAAAGTCATATAAAATGTCATAAAATTATTTAATAAATCATAATTGACCTGCAAAAGGGCATTTTTAATTGTATAATTGCTGTTTAGAAAGAATATATATATTTATTATTATTATTATTATAATTTTTCTCAAAAAATTCGGAAAAGTCATAAAAGGAGATAATATTATGGACAGAACACCTCAGTCACCATTCACTTTGATATAATCTTTTTCGATAATAAAAGTCAATGGAGACTGAGGCCGGCATTCACTGTTCATTTGTGTTTCACAGATTAAAGTCAGTCATACGAGTTTGGAAAAACATGGCGGTGAGTAAATGATGACAATATTTTATTATATTTTTGGGTGAACTGTCCCTATTAAAAACTGGCCTTGCAGTCTCTCCGACCCCAAAGCCTTTTTTAAGGCTTATTTCTATTAAAACAATGTTTCATTAATTGCTGACCCTGTCGGAGCACTTTTAAATGTGCTGATTTAAGTACTGCTCCGCATTTCGGCTGGTTTCTATTGGGTTAAATAGCTAGAAAGGAGTGGAGAGGCGTCCTCGTGCTCTGCTGCTGTCACTCACAGCATCGCCCGCGTGCACAGCTTGGACAGTGACGTCACGGTAGTAGCTATCCTCGCGGCGGCGGTGCTGAACAAGATGGCTGTGCGTCGCGTTACGAGCGGCTGAAAAAACAGCGCTAACATTCACACATAGCCCGACTAACAGCGGTTTACATCGAGAGGGTGATTGAAAACGCCCTCGGATTGAATTATCTGAAGTAATCCGAATAGTAGCTGCTGTTATTTTTGTATATTTTGGGGTAGAGTTTGAAAACGGGAAGGGGAGGTTTCTCAACATAAAAAAATCTCATAAATCGTTTTAAGAACAGTTTTATTATCCAAACTATCTCAAAAGGGCGCGGATAATAATAAATAAAGAGATGTCACTGCTGTGTGTTGGAGGTAAGTGCATTCTTTCATGCTTGGATGCATTACATATAGGCTACCAGCTTTTGGTTATGCGTTATATACATGGATTGTAAATCTTTAGACATAAAGATAAAACAAATCACCCAATACTGCATTTGATATTTGTTATTATCATTGGTTTGTATTCATGTAACAGAAGCTGAACTGTAGTGTGAAATGTGAGGGGCTCCATTTTTAGCTTTATAACTTACTCTATTGCTTATTTACATGTATTTATTTATTGTATACAATGTGCAGTTTGTTTATAGAGATGCACTAGAAATGCTCAGGGAGATTGAATCCGCCCGTTTCAAATGCAGCCAGGATTCAGGGGTGTGTTCCCTTGATATTCCAAATGGAGCTTTAGTTTGCTCCCCCTGATCAGATGGGATCTACTTTGATGTATGATACATCTATTTTTAACTGTGTTTACTGTAAGGTGGTAAAATGGCATTACAGTTCAAAGCGTTCATGACCGACATTACAGGTGTCATTTTCTTTGTTGTATTTATTCTACTTATGTACACTTACAGATATGAATAAAAAAATCTAAAACATTTTAAATCATTATATGGTCTAAATCGACAAATGGACAGATGTATATCAGAGGTCCCTTTGTGTAAAACTAAGTGATGCATTTTTGCCCTGGCCTATAATAATATAATAAAATTAGGGTTGTCAAACGATTAATCGCGATTAGTCGCGTACAAAATAAAAGAATGAGTTTGCCTAATATATGTGGGTGTACTGCATGTAATTATTATGTATATGTAAATACAAACACATTCATATATATTTGATAAATATTTACAAGTATATGTATTTAATTATATTTTATATTATTTACATTAAATATAAATACAAATATTTTGTACATAACATATTTCTCATAAATATAGACATTCATTTGTGTGTATTTATATATACATATTAATTACACACAGTACTCACACATGTTATAGAAACTCAAACTTTTATTTTGTATGCGATTAATCATGATTAATCGTTTGACAGCCCTAAATAATAATATTTTATTAGCAAAAGCATTAAAATAATCACTATTGATGTACAGAAATATATGCTTTTTCATTTTAAATATTTAATTTATATATTTTTATTAATAATAATTAAAATTGTATTGATTCATTTTAATTTAAACAATGTTAATTTCTTAATTTGAATTTTTTTAAATAGGCTATTCTTTTTTTATTTATTTTTTTTTTTTTTTAAATTAATATTAGAAATGAGGAACAATGAGGCTGATGGCTGCTGTCATGGCTTTTGTTGCAGTTATAATGTTAATTTTTTTGTATTTAATTTTTATGTAAAAAGTATGGACAGTGACACATTTAGCTGAACTTTCATTTCTTAATTTTAGCTTTGGTTGCTATGTTTTATGTTCATGTATTTTTTTAACGCATATTTGCTTATTTTCATGTTTTATTTTCATACATATTTCAATAAGTGGAAATTAACAAAAACCAAGATTAAAAATGCTGCAAAACTCTAGTTAGCTCATGTTAACTATTGTGCTGATCGGTGTTAACATGTAACCTAGATTTTAGATTTTTTTATATTAGGGGGTCCCTGGGTTGTCTGTGAGTATGAATAGGGATGGTGTAAATCTTTGGCTGAATGTCTTTCACATGCACTTACTGTTTGCCTTTTTGTTCTGCCATGTGCAATGTTCGCTTGCCTTACTCAGTTCTTGATTGCCATTTAACGCAAGATGACATGCAAATCAGATTGGTCTGTTGTAGAAGATCTGTTGTAGGAGACTCAGAATTCTGAACGATACTGTTAGCCATGTTTCTTTGAACACATCCCACACAGACATTCTGATCCATGGCATGTCTGCCACCACTCTGTAATTAAACAGGCAGCAGATTCACAACCAGCGTCCGAAAGTGACAGTGGGTGTGTGGGTGTGTGTCACATAGACTGGCATCATTCTTGGCGCCTGCTGCAGTAACCTGAGCAGATGTACAGTAAGGCTTGCCTAATTCCCCCTGGATAAGTTTTGAAGTTAAAAGTCTTGAATTCCTCTTACATAACCATCTTTTCGCCAGTTTTCAGTGAATTTTAATGTGCCTTTTTCTAAGCTGCATTTAAAATGTCTTGTTTGTATAAAGGAAAAATATTCTGGGCTGTTATTTGAAATCTGGAAATCATAACACAGCATGGAATGAGCAGATTAAAGGAATCACCAAAAAAGAAAACAATTGTCATCGTTTACTCCACTTACTTTTCCATACAGTGACTTTCATTGTATGGAAAGAGCAGCCTGGGTGTTCTACTAAACATCTACATTGGTGCTTCTCTATAAAGATGGGTTTTTGAAAGGACACAAGGATGAGTAAATGATGAGATTTTCATTTCATGGGATGAACTCTGTCTTTAAAGGACTGGGGCCACAGATTGTTTTCTTATTAATAATTTAATAGAACTGCCTATTTAACCTCCCAGGTATGAATTGTAGTTAACATTAACAACAGTTACCATGTATAATTTAGCATTGTTTTAGTGATAGCCTATTGGAAATGTATAATAAGAAAATATTAATATGCAACAGCAAAATCACAGACCTTTACCTAATTTATACAATATTTCTTTAATATTTACATTCATAAGAAAAATAACACTGAATCTATGGTCTAGGGTACGTGTACACAACAGAGTTTTTTGCGTACAGATGACTAAAACGCTGTATTACACATCCCAGGCCAGTAGTTGGTGATATTACTTTGTGAAGAAACACTACGTGCCTATAGACTGAACACGTATCATGCATGTGCATGACATTACTGTTTTCACAAATTCACTTGTTTGTAGTTTACACAGAGACGATAATGGTATCATTTTCAAAAACAGTATTGTTATTGTTAACTACAACCATTAGAAATAATTAAAAAACATACGAAGAAAGTGTAAAACTCTTGCAGTTGAAAAAGCTTAGGCAACGTCCTAGACCTTCCCTATTCAACTTACGGAAAAAGCTTAACTGACGCCATGCCAGTTTACACTTTCTTCGTAACTTGAATACGGAAGGTCTAGGACGTTGCGTAAGCTTTTCAACTGCAAGAGTTTTTTACAAAAATGCCTTTATTAACCCCCCGGAGCCATGTGGAGTACATGTTTATGATGGATGGAAGTGGATGGATCATACTCGTAAACCCTGTTCACTGCCATTATAAAGCTCGGATGCGTCAGGATATTTATTAAAATATCTCTGACTGTGTTCATCAGAAAGAAGAAAGTCATATACACCTAGGGATGGCCTAAGGCTGAGTAAAGCTTGGGCTAAGTTTCATTTCAAAGTGAACTAATCCTTTAAGTACTAAAATTACTAAAAATTAAATAATTTACAAAATACTTAAAATACTTAAATTAAAATAAAATTGAAAACGGAAAATATAAAAAAGTGAATTCAAAATATACATACTATAAAAGTAAATAAGCAATTGTTATTTGACCTAATATCATTCAGATTTTTTTTCACATTTATGCTTCTCTCCACAGAGAAAAACTTAATTCTTAAAAATTTACAGCTTAATTCCATCAAATTCCAGCATGTAGATTATTAGTTTTCAGATTGCAGTTCATCACTGATGGATTGCTTTAAACACCTTCATGGTAAATCCAAGCTTTCTTTAAAGAATGTTTTAATATCATCCTTCTCTCACATTCATCCTGAAGTGGTTATTTTTAGTGTCAGAGTATAGCTCGCTCTGCCCATGCTCGGCTACACAGAGAGATTAATGGAGCGCGAGAGGAAGAGGGAAAGAGATAAAGAGGCAGCACACGTGCATGCCAACCACATGGCAGGAAATGGTGCGTGGGAGCATGAGAGAGGAAACCCTGGCAGAGACAGGCGGAGGCAGTGGCGAATCGTGAGAGGGAACTTTGAGCGGAGGTGCAGCAGTTGATAATTTCGAGCCTGTCATACCTTGCGTTCCATTCTGAAGGGCTTATACTTATGCCCTAAACTCTTCAATGGTTTTACCCTCCAGAGTGAGAGCTTCGAAGGGATGAAAAGTCTAGGGCAGTGGTTCCCAACCCTGGTCCTGGAGTACCCCCCAGCACAGCACATTTTAGATGTTTCCTTAATCAAACACACATGATTCAATTCATCAGCTTGTTAGAAAAGACTCCAAGACCTCAGATGGGTGTGTCAGATAAGATAGACATCAAAAATGTTCAGTACTGAGGGTAATCCAGGACCAGGGTTGGGAACCTCCCTTCGGTGGCAGAATTCTCCCCCTTAGAATGCAGACTACAGCGGCAGAACTTCGCTCTGTGCTGCTCAAAACACTAGAGCTGTTCTGCTTTGGGGTCTGTCTGTAGTGAAAGGTTATAATCTGTTTGTTTCAGTGCATGGCCAATTTAATCATCATATATACTGTATACACACAATTACAGTTGGAAAGATTCGGACTTTATTTATGAATGGCCACAGTAAAGATACGCTGTACACTTTCATTAATCCAGTCAGTCTAATCAAATTGCAAGCATCCTAACTTCATTAGAAATCAGAATGAAACATAATAATATGTAAACAATATGATTTGCGCACTAAATCCAGCAGAAACACCAGTACAGTTGGCAGATATTTAAACGCTCATGATGACAGATGTCATTACCTGCATCTCACTGAGATTGGCTGCAGCTTGGCATTTTCTGCTTAATATTTTCACAGAGCTGAGCATTTCTCAACTTTTCGACACTCTTGGCCACTCTCAAAATTCTCCTATATGATGTCAATCCCACAATCCAGTGCGTGAGCATGGTGTTCGACTTCAATAGGAATTGAAAATACCCGCTCTGCTGCACTCTGTGCCAGTGAACATATACAAAGTTCTGTCATGAAACTCTGCATGGTGCAGGCTGATAGGTCCTTAACTCAATTTGCTTGCAATCACATAATTCTCTATAGGGCACAGCTGATTGGTTCCTGCTGTATCAGTAGCCAGTGAGCTTGCTGCTCAAATTTTTAAATACTTGGTTAGCATTTGCTTTAGCAGTTGCAGCATGCTTTCAGAAACCCTCCACCTTCCCCAGCTCCACTTGTATAAATCTGCTATGGGTAATTCATACATGCTATATTGTACAGAAACAGCATTTTGTGTATGAATTGGCAAGTCCCATACTTGCACTGTCATATCCATTACCATGCCAAACACTCTGAGAGTTGTCATCACAGAAAAGTATACTTCTGTTTTGACTTGAACACTTAGCATATGTATACAGCCTAATGCATAACCTTTCAAATTATGCTTAATTTAATAGAGTGTATGAACACAGGTGTTTGACATATGACCACTAGAGAGTTTCATCCTTGCTTGGGTTCTGCGCTATTTCTCTGCAGACATTATGAATGATAAAAATGTTGAGTTTCAGGTATTTCTTAACTGTCTCACACAAAAGCTCTTCAATGTAGGCATCTAATGTTGTTAGTGTCTAAAGTTGTTTGTGTTGTTCAGTTTCTTCCTTTTCTTTTTTGGCTGTGAAACAATGGCCTGGGGCAGTGTTGGCCACTTGTGGATAAACTAATTAGTGCAAAGTTGCATGTGTGACCTGAGTGTACAGAGTACGCTTGGTTAGAAAAACTGGATTGCAAACGTATAGTACGCACATACTATGCTGATGATGGGTTTTGATGTTGACTGTACTCATACCTTAGAGTACACGAAAAAACAGAAGCATACTTTGGCATTAACCCTGCAATTTTTTTTGCAGATTAACTAGATTTGATTCATTATACCTAATATCAACACAAAAATACGACCTGGAGAGAGAAAACACCAACTACTGTGCGCAAACTCAACTCCCCGCACTTCTTCCTTGCTGTACCGCTCACATAGGCTACTCTTTTCTGGAACTATCTGATCTTGAGCTATTAGCACTCCTGGTACATCATTCAACCCATCAGATTTCAGTGTTTTGGATTCTAGGCTTCTTAGTGAAGTTCTTAAACGTAATTTAGGGAGGAGCGAGCCCATCTAATCTTCCAATCAACAGCCAGAGTATATAAGCAGCTGCTTACTTCTCTTCAGTCTCAGCTGTTCTAGCATCCCTCCACCTCCCCAAACACCACTTTCATCTCAGGTACCTTGCCCTATGTAATCATATCCTATATTTATTCACTGGGGGGGGTATATCAGAGCTTGAGTTGAAGCTGCTTCATCGAGACCCTCCTCAGTGGACAGCAAGCCAAATTAGCTAACCTAATACCCTAAAGATTATATGGGCAAACAAACTCGTTAAACTACTGTAGCTTATCCAGCAAAACTTCCTTGGTCAGTCCAGTTTATCAGAAAAATCGTGCTTGTTAACTAGCTTCAACCAATTTTGCTGATCTGCCAGTTTAACTAGCACCAAACTCACACTAACATTCCTTCTTCTCTGCAGGGAACTGATGTTCAATTTCCCCAAACAAGTGATGATTTGCAGTTTGTTGGCAAATACGTTAATGCAGCATGACTATTTCCATTTGTTTTGATTGTGATATCATTAGTTTTTCAAAAGCCACTGACTCATATGGTTCAGATTCGGTATGACTTAAAGCTACTCTCAGCAGTTAAAAGTGTCAATCGGTAAGCCTTTTAAAGGATGTGAGAAATTCTGCACTGAATTTATAGAGAAACGTTGACTGTGAAGAATTATAGTGGAAGGTTCTGAATTATTTTAAGGTCCCCTTAACTCGAGGATGCTTCTACCCACACTGAATAGGGGAATATGAATTATGAATGGGGCCGTTGACGTCATTTGGCTTTGAAAAGGAGCTCAGTTGGAGGACAGCTTTTTTTTTTTTTCAGATTTCCCCTAAGCGTAATTGACAGTGACTGCCTCTCTAGCTCTCTCTGCAGTTTCATAACCACTCAAATTGTTCATAATCTGTAAGAAACTTGTGTACTGGAGAATTTGTTTCTTTGCTGAGCTCTATGATTCTTTGTTGCTTGACATGCTTGCTGGTTTTAAAGCCTTTATAAGGTTTTCCTGTGTATTTCTCTTTAACAACATTTACAATGAAGTACTGCAGTGGTACCATGATGGTACAGTGATAGTATCAGATGGTAATTCCATGGTATTTTGATATCAGGTAATCATAAATTCACCCTGTACTGTGGTATTAAATGATTATCATATTTATTTACCATGGTACCAATATACAACATATCCACAAATCATGGTTTTCATGTGATACATGTCATGGTACTGATGCCAAAAACCATTGCAGTACCATGGGGCCATGTCCAAAAACCAAGGTGCCATGGTACATTTTGGTCCCTTTTTGTTTGTTTGTTACTATGGGACTGTTTCCAAAAACATTGTTTGTTTCCTACACTACTCCTGAAAGAAAATAAAATGCTGCAAACTGGAGTCTAGGGCCTTAAGGAATCCCTCTTGCACAAATGCAAATGTGCTGACATTGAATCTCAAATGTGCTGCCTGATTTTTAGTTTAGTTTAGAGCTTTATTTATCCCCTAGATATATAAAGTGTGATTGTTTTAATACCTATGTTTATCACTTATTTACATACATGTCTCTTTCTATTACAGTGAAGAAAGCCAAGCTCGATGGACCACAAGGTAAGCCTGAAGCCTGAAGTCTCACTGTAACTAGCTTTCCACATATATATCCTATCTATTGTTTTTTGCAACAGTCTACTAAATAGAATGTTATTTCCATGCAGAAAAATTCAACACCTATGTGTCACTGAAGGTTCAAAACGTGAAAAGCACCACCATAGCCGTGCGAGGCAGTCAGCCATGTTGGGAACAGGACTTCATGTTGTGAGTTCCACTTCTCATTTTCTCAGCAGTAAAAAAGGACCAGAAACATAATGCAACTGAGCAAACATTCTGATGCAGATGTCTGGCTAATGCATTGCAAAAGCAGGGTCCTATTGTACATACTTAATGTGCTTGCCCTAGTGGCAGCGATCAGAAATGCAATGCATACTTGATTTGAATTGGGTTTAGACACATTCTATAACATATTGTGTGAACTGGAGCTTGTGTATCTAAACATTTGTGTTCAAAAACTTGCATAGAGTATGTTATGAGTCTTATAAGTAACAGTTGGCATCCCCAAGGTAGTGGCAGTCAGGTAGTACCCCTAAGGGTTTCAACCTCTAGGGCCCAGAAGTTGCCTAGCACATAAACTCAAGATAAAATATGTTTTGTGATTGTCCTAGAAGGGTAGATACAGTAAATGAACAGGCATAAAACATTTTAATAGTGGAGCTCACTAAGCAAAACAAAGCAATTAGTAATGCTCATACTTAGCATTATGGGTTTGTTCTAAATGAATGATACCTCAAATTTAGACATTTCACAAAGACTTTTGTCTTTTGACTTGGACTAGAAAGCAACCACCTAGTAATGCCATAGAAACCACCCAGAACACCCTAACAACCAATGAACAATGCCCTAGCAACCCCCTGTAATACTCTAGCAATGCCTTAGCAAACACCTTAGAATCCACATAGCATGCCCTAGCAATTGTCCAGAACACCCTAGCAACCACCTAGTAATCAGTCTAAGCAACACACTCACAAGCAAGACATGGTTTTGCACATGCAAGCTCCACTTGCATTTTCTTGAGAATTTAAATGTCTAATTTAGAGGCTTTTGAGAAACAAAAAGCAAAGAATATTAGAAGAAAGCATTTGATCGACACTGCAAAACCTCATCTTGAGTCATCTACAAGCCAGATCTGCTTCAGCTCTTCTTTATCTCGCTATGCAATGTCTAACGCAGTGCCACCACTGTCCCCAAGATTATCCCCCGTGGTCTGTGAGAGGTATTGGTTTTGAAGTCAAAGTTGAGTCTGTTATTAGGATTTGATGCAGCTTTATTAAGTGTAGTCCTGTGGAGCTTTACTTGGAGTGTCACTGAAGATGCCCAAGGCACAGTTGGCATTGTTGTCTGCACCCTGTTTGGTTTTTCTTGCTATATTCTATTTCTTTTTCCATTAATATTGTGCTTTTATTGAAATAGATCTTTTTGTTCTCTGCTATTCTCTGGGGTCTGGTTTTTCAGCACGTCTAATCTAAATGAAATTGCGGAGTCATGCAATTTCTCCACAGTATTTCAAAAATGTGTCTAAGCAACTTTTGCCTTAGGTCTATTTATTTTTAATGTGAGTTTATTATTAACTGAAGATATAAAAAACCTTCCTAACAGAGTGTAGTATCCATCTCATCATACCATATGAATTTCTCTGTCCATCTCTTACACTTCACTTCATCTTCCAGTGAGATTAACAGGCTGGATCTGGGCCTGACAGTGGAGGTATGGAACAAAGGACTGATCTGGGACACCATGGTTGGCACATTGTGGATCCCTTTGCGCAGCATTCGACAGTCAAACGAGGTACAGCCCAGATGGCCTGCCTGGCCCCCAGCAGCTTGCAGCTTTTCTCACCCTCTGTAGAACTATATGTGGAAATCTGTAGCTGATGCCTGGCATTGGCTCTCATTGCAAATATGTTGCAGAGACCATTCCCTGTAAGACTCTATTTGTTAATATTTGTTAAAATTTCTAACCAATTCAAATTTATTTTATGAACCGGCACCAGTGGAATCTTTCTGCAGTGTTGGTGTAAAATGTTAACTTTTAAGGACAATGTCCCTGGAGCAATCTGCGATTCAGTGACTTATTTAAAGAAATAGCGATGATGGCTCAGCCTTTTACAAGGCTCAAACTTGCAACTTTTCGTTTACCAGCAAAGATCTATAACCAATAAGCTTAATTACCCTGAGCAGGTAGAGTTATGTACCTCGGTAGTTGATCCAACCAAATATATAGACAGCTTTTCTTTTTTTTTGCACTGGAGGAACCTTTTCATAGTTCCTATGACTATTGGCTAAATTACCTGGATTTTGCTGTGTTCGCACCGCAGGAACTATTTTGGTTCTAGGAACTCCTTTTGGGGGAACTAAATTAGCTCCTACTTCAGAGTAGGGTCTAAACCAGCATGTCAACACATGTCAAACACTGACACCCAGGATTTTTAAAAAGCCATGTAAACGTATTTATTCACGAGCATGAAAAACAGCGATAATGGCATTTACCTGTTGACTGCAGGGTTGTGTTCTTTTCTCAGCCTTGATGATATGTAATACTGAAAGTCGTCATTAGTCCCACTTTTTGCTCTTTCAGTCACGTAAATTATGCATTTACATTCCATCTCTGTTATCACGAAACCCACGACACACAACAAACACAACTCCGATCACGGCATCCTCCATCCACCAGTTTTATGCATTTGTAAATGCCGCGCTCAAAGACGCCACTGTCAGCCGCTTCGTAGTTCCTATTTCTGGTGCAGATGCAACTAGGAACGGGGGAGAAATTAGTTCTCTATAACCGAGTTCCTAGAACTATTCGGTGCAAAAGCCCCTTTTTGTCTCTTATGGCAGATATACCACTTCTTCTTTTACTCTTGTGTTGTAGGAAGGTCCAGGACAATGGTTGACTTTAGACTCCCAGGTCATTATGGCTGAAAATGAGATCTGCGGCACAAAAGATCCTACCTTTCATCGAGTGCTTTTGGATACGCGATTTGAACTCCCATTAGGTGTCCTTGCTGTTGATTACTTTCTCCAATATTATATATGGTCAAAACTCGTCCTAAGATTTGGAGCTAAATTACGATTTTCATACTTCCAGATATACCGGAGGAGGAAGCCCGATACTGGGCCAAGAAATTGGAGCAGCTCAATGCCATGAGGGACCAAGATGTGAGTCTCCTCATTCAACTCCAGTCTTGTTGTGTTTACAGTCCTCCCCAGAGCCCAAGGGCAGAACATGCATTAATTTGAGTCTGTCAGAGAACTGCCTGAGACCTGAACAGAGTTTTTTCACTTTGTCTTCTGAACTACTGACCTAATAAAACAAAGACTTTTATCTGTTCAAACTGGCTTGCCAGTAATTTGTGTTTGCTTATTTTGCAGTACACATACCAGGAGGAGCATGAGAGACCACTTCCAATACCATCAACTCAGTGCTGTGAGCTTTCAAGTGCAACTCACACTCACACTATAAATTACTTGGCCCCTTGGTAGTTTAATGTGTACAGAACCTCATTTGAGGACCAATCACCCTATCAGCAGGTCCAATATGAGACTGCTTTCTCTCTGAGCACTAGATGGGTGGCTTATCATCATGTTGAAGATTTCCCAGACAGTATTCAGCAATATCTGAAGCCTGGGTGGGTTAAGGAGGAGAGGCTTGTTAGAGCGGCTTTGGCTTGCCAACCATTTATTATTACATCAGAGCTATTAACCATTAGTACTTAGTATGCATAGACAAGGTCACTCTCCCGCATTGCTGTCACACCTGGTAATTTCACAATTCATATTTATAACAAGCTGCTTGTTCATGGTCAAACACGGGCATGTGTTCCACAAAGATATTTGTTCTAATTTTTGTCACGACTTATTGTTCTCATAGGTAACTGGAGTCTATGGGGGGACCAACAAAGTAAGTAAGCTTTTTTTATGGGTTTTCTTAAAAAAAAAAAAAAAACTTTCACTGACGCTTGCTGGTGGACTTTGTTTACCCAAGTATGATGGATTTGTGGATCAATATAATTTTGGTCCTGGATCATTCGTATTAAACAACAATTAGATTTTAGTGTTAATCCATACAATTTACATTTAAAAGCTGCACTTGCTCCTCAGATGATGATCCAGACAGTGCTGTGGACGATCGAGACAGTGATTACCGCAGCGAAACCAGCAACAGCATCCCACCTCCGTTCTACACCACTTCTCAGCCCAACGCATCCATGCACCAATACCCCATCCGACACATGCACCATGGCTCCCGCTACAACGACATGAACGACTACGACTATGATAACCAGAGAGCCATTAGGTACATTTTCCCAATTCTTAGGTGCAGTATTATTGCTAATGCTAGTCACTTTAGCATTTATCAGTTGGTTATACCATTCACTGTCTATGTACAACTTTCCTCTCTTTTTATCCCTGTGCACTGATGACTGTATACAAGGATTGGATGAGCAGTCATTGTATACAATTCATGGGTTTGGAGCCACACTGGTGCCACTCTGTGATTTGAATGCAACATTTCCCCTCAATTGCTCGTTTTGGCCCAGTTCACTTCAAAACGAGATTTTATTTCCTGTGCGTTTTGTCTTACAAAAGTGTTATTCCCGACATTTTTGCATTGCATGTTAGTGACTTTGTGCTCTTAAGACTCTGGCCCTGTCCCAAATGGCACCTTAAACTCTCGGGGTCCTTCTCCAAGTCAAGTTACCATACAAAATGTTGAGTAATAGCCCCCTAAGAAGTCTTAACCAAAAGGGTGGCATAGCAGCCCCAAAGTAGCTTATGAGCAGCCTTCGGAAAACTATAACAAATGAGCCACACAACTGTCTCATGTACTTCACGGATGCGTGCAAGAGAAGGCCACGAGACTGCAAATCAACATCAAATGCGCCTATTGGGACAGGGCATCTTTCAGCCTCTTGAATCCTTTATGAAGTCTAATTAATGGACAGATCCTGATCCCAAAGTGATGCTTTTGATATGAGTCTCTTAGCAGCTTGGTTAACCATTGCCTTAAGTTGGGTCATTTTCCTTCCAATGTGACCTGATGAGGTGAGATGAAAAACGAATAAAAAAGACATTTCTCATGCTCCTCCTCTTCCTGCCTCCCCCATCCCCTTCCCTCCCACCAGACGCTATGATAGTTTAGACTCTGCCACCAACGGCCGCAGCGATCTCGATTCGGCTTCTGGCTCAAGCAGGCGGACCAGCCGCCAGTACTCCTTAGACAGTAGGCACTCGCTCTCTGATAGGTGGGTCTCCGTAGCTCCTACACCTCCACCCTCTTCCACCTCCTCCTCCTGCTCTTCTTCCTGCTCCAGCCTGTGATTCCGTCCCGCTGTGATGATGTCGTGGAATTGGACTTGTCTGGTCCTGTGGTCCTCGCTATGCTTGCCATGCATGCGCACCAATCCTTCTTTTACATACATGGTCTATTGATATATATCTATATATATATATATTTTATCTATACCTCTTTGTATATGTCCTCTATCATGATTGCTGTGTACCTGTTAATGCCCTGTCACGTGTTATTAGGTAACCGACCCATACACCTCACAAGCTTTTTCTTTTGTACCATGTAATCGGAATTTGGTGCAATTATGTGAAGTCTGTTATTTGGCTGCTTTATGCCTGACAGAGTTAGAGAATAACACTGTAATTCCAAAAGCCTAGTGTACGCTAATTACATAGCCTTTAGACACACTATACTGTGTGTGGGCAGCAGGCGGGACCATTTCGATGGCTGTGACAGAGTCCAGGGGATGTACATATGACTGATTTACCCTCTCCGTGTCTCATGAGCCAAACCTTTCTGAAAGCCAAAATGTGTTGTGTGGAAGACAGGAAATAAAGCTGTGTCTTGGGAATTTATGGGTTTGTGTGCTAGGGAGTTAGAAAAGGTGACAAGGATATATGACTAACTGGCAGATAGGCTTGACAGAAGCGTGATTGTATGTGTAATTGTGTGTGTATGTCCCGTGGCTCTCGTATTTCCTCTAGTCTGAAGTCCAGATATTTTTTGGCTCACAGCCTATTACACACCCCATCTCTTTCGCTTCTGGTTCTTCATGCATTACTAAACCTTACGTCCCATAATCGATAATGTGTGTGTGTGTGGCAGTGCGTCTTTTCTTACTCAATCCATTCTCTCAATCTCTCTATACATAATTGGCTCATTCTTCAGTGAGGATAAATAGCCTTTCTTTGAGGTGTCACATGAAAATGCTACACCTCCTTTCCTGTAAGCTCAGCACATCTTTTTTCTTTTATGTGTTGTTCTTTCTTACGTCCACCAGGTCGAATTTGTCCACTGACAACTCTTCTCACTGCCATCTTATCTTAACGTTTTTGTTTTTTGTGCGTGTGTGTGTGTGTGTGTGTGTTTGGTCTGAGATTGTGAAACAGCTCTTTTTGAGTCCATATGTACATGTGAGTTTTCCTTCTACTCCCTCAAATGAGCCTCAGTCTTATTTTCAACTCACCACCTTACCTGCACTCGTACATCCATTAATAAGCAGAAATTATTGTCCTGCTGAAGAAAACACCTTAAACCAACCCTAAATTTGTTTGTTTGTCTTAGTTGGTTTGAGCTGGTCTACCAGCCTTACTTCTGAGAGACCAGGTAAGACCAGAAAACCATCTTTGGCAGGTTTAAGCTGTTGTTTTCAGCGGGGAGAGACTTCTATTAGCTGACAAGTGTCATTTTCCTCTGTGGTTGGTTGTTCCTGCCTCAAACTCTATTTTTACGACCCTTAAACCTGTATATCAACAGTCGCCCACCTTCTTTCTCCCATAACTTAATATAACTGACAGTTCTTTACTCCCGCAGCCCCACCGGCAGTAGTCGCTATGCTTCCTCGGGTGAGCTGAGCCGTGGTAGCTCCCAACTCAGTGAGGAGTTTGGCCCAGAGGACGGTGAGAGCTTCCGTGGTTCTGGAGAGTTCTACGATGAGAATGACTCCTACCATTCCTGCCATTCCTCCGTTAGCTATGGTAAAGACTCACCCGGCTGGGATCCGGATGAGCCACAGGGTGTCTACAGTGATGGGGAGTACAATAAAGATGGAGGTGAAGAAGGTGCACTCTATGATGAAGAGGATGGTGAGGTCTATGAGCAGGAAGAAGGGGAGTACCCCTATGAGGAGGAAGAGGAAGGAATTGTGTATGAAGAGGATGAAGACCTTTATCCATTGGATGGTACACTCAGTGAAGAGCAGGAGCCACCCTACACCCCTACCCCAACCAGCACTGCCCCAACATTGGCTCCTGAGGCTCCCACCAGCCGTCCACCCCTGGAGAAACAGGCTTCCATGCACCAGCAACAGCCCCCACAATCTCAACCTCCATTCCAGACCATGGAGCCTAAACAAGATTCACCACCCCCACAACAGCCACATGATGTCTTTGCCAAGGTACCGCGTACCTCAACCCCACCACGGGTCTCAGAGTTGGAGCCAGAGAAGATCCCAGTGCCTACAGGCAAGCTAGCAGCGCATACAGAGGAGCTCTTGCCCACCTCTGCCACTGAGATCCCACCTGAAGCAGAACTAGAGAAGAAGGAGGCTCCTCCTGAGAGGTAAGCTCCATGTGTCGAGTCCTTGAAAGCTTGGATAAGGTGTGGACATTTTGCTGGATATAAGATAAATATAATATTTCCGCCATCTTTTTCCAGTGCACCAAAGCTGGAGCCACCTGTGGACCCTGCAGTAAGGGCCAAAGCCAACTGGCTACGACTTTTCAATAGGGTTCGCCTTCAGCTGCAGGAGGTGCGTGAGGTCTAAAGTTGTGAAGCCTGAAATAGATTCTGAATTTGTTTGATCAGCTTCTTCCTTGTACATAGAAATTCAGTAACCTTTTAAATCAAAATTTGCCCGCTTATGCCTATTGGTTCTTTTGGCCAACATTTGGGTCACGAGTCTTTGGTTAGTTCTGCCCTTTGTTGTTGTCCTTTTTCTTGCTTGTCTTCTCCATTTCATGTTACTTTTTTGTCACTTCTTTTTCAGTTTTACATTTTACTGTTATGTATGTTTACCAAACGTTTCCGTTTTGAGATCTTGTACCTGGCCCCTTTTTGTGTTCCACCCCATTTGTTTTTGTTTTTGTGTGTTTTTTCTTTCAGTTTTTTGTCATTGCCATAGAGATTGTCATGCTCTTCCCTGCTTTGCTGAAGTTGGACAAGCAGTCTAAAAGGTGGGTGTGGCAATGTGAGGGTCCAAAGTAAACACATTTTTTGATCGATGGCTACTGAGATACACATGGAGTTATGACAGAGTAATGATGATTGAGATAAAGATGTCCAGCAAATCCGGTCTAATTATGAGAGAGGCCTGCAGCTGACGTCAATGAGGTCGGCCGACTGCAAGCTCTTTCTGGGTTCAATCAAAACAGACAATGGTCTTTTTTTCTGTAATGGGAATTTTATCTTCGAAAATACATTGTGAGGTCTGCATGGATATTGAAAAGAAGTTTAATATGGTTTAGTGGATGAACTAAATAGAGATATATGAAGCTCTGTCACTGATCCCTCTGTCACTCTCTGCTGTCTGCAGGCTCGAGGCGAAACTCCAGGACTTGCGTCACTCTTTTTGCAAGCAGGGTGAGTGTCACTAGAGGACTGCAGCTCTTTTTCAGAGTATATAAACATTTAAATATTGTAACGTACCTGAAACATTATGAATCTCTATGGAAATAAGATTTTCCAAAAGTTTATCACTATTTTTTAAAGAACTCTATTTTTCAAATTGTTAATAATAATATACATATATATTAATAAAATACATTTACTCATTTGATCTGCAGGCCTGGAGGTGCTCTCTACAGCATAGACAGCATGCCTGACCTACGCAAGAGGAAGGCCATTCCTCTCGTCCGAGACCTGGTGAGTCACACATTCCCGCTTCAGTACGTCAGAGTTTCAACCAAAGCATTGCTGGACCAAACAACACCTTCCTAACTCTTCAAAAGCTCCATCCATAAATGTCAGCATGGTTATTTTGGTCAGCAGTCCGTCAAGGGTCTATAGCTCACAGAAGTCTCTATGGCACATCTGTTTGAGTCACGAATACAGGGTTAGACATTATTAGAGCATTACTCAGCTCCATTCACCCTTTAGACTGATGAATCTCCACCAGTTTAGTCAGCCTCCCGACTGCCTCAACGCCTCCTTTACAGTCACATTAATTTTGGTCTCTGTATTTCTTCCAGAGCTGATTTCATTCTCTGCTAACCTTGTTTCAGGCCTGTAACCTACTTTGAGAGCTTGTTGAACTTTTCCACTTATACTTGAAAAAAGGTTGGGTGGCAATAACATCAAACATCATTGGTTTTTGCATGGATAGAGACAACATGAAATCTAAATTGAACTTATTTACTTTATTAATACATGCTTCTGGTCTTATTGTGCCCAATTTGTCAGTGCATGTTATTTCAAAGAGAGAGAAAAAAAACATTTCACGAAAAGTGTAACTTGCTCTGCCTCAGAAATACCTTGGCTTAGTAATTCAATCTACTGTAGTTGCAGCCAACAAAATATATTCATGTAGTGCCATTTAAAAAATGTAATTGATTGCATGGAATGAAATTAAGTTTTAACAAAATGCTCAAGTGTTAAGTTGCATTAGCGCATGTTAATGAACTACATTTTTAACTTTCTGTAAAAATTAGACTGACAGGAGAGTTAGTTATGTATTGATTAAACAAAGTAATGACAGCCAAAAAAAAAAAAAACATTCAGTAGCTGACAGCTGTCGTGTAGGTCTGGCCGTACTTATTCAGCCAAGAACGCTCCTGGCAGCCTTCACTGGAGGGCTGTCAGAACATGCAATGCCACCAGGCTCTCTTTGACTCTACGGACTGGAAGATGAGGGAGAAATTACCATGCTGCACGAAACAGCTTCGCAGTTTGTCGGTTTTAATCCAGCTTACCGTCACCGACACTGACTCTAAGAGTCAGAAGCCAAAGTGCTGACTTGATAAGAATTAAAACGCGTGTCAAAAACAATTAATCTAAAAGACAGAGTACCCCACTCTCTTTTTTTTTTATCTCTGTTCTTTCCATAGTTCAGTCTTCCTCATGCATAATTGTTACACAAGCACCTTTCGAGACCTCGACATAAATACTTTATTGTTGTGGTTGAGTATAACTTGAATTTAGCACAGATTTTCATCTTTTATAAATTAATCAACCCTGGTTGTGCAGTTCATGATGTATGTAATTGAAAGAAATCGAATCAAACTTCTAAAAAAAAAATGTTTATTTCTTTTCCAATGCCTCACCTCCTGCAGGCAATGGTGAGTACTACCCTTTTCAGCACTACTGGGTAAAATACTTCAATTTCAGCCATAGACACAGTTTTCTGTTTCATGTCATATATTAGGAAGCAATCAAATATATTCACTCAATAACAAATACAAACATTTGCTCCTAATTTTATTTTGAGCCCTACATGTTTGTTTTCTCTTGTAGTCTCTTGTCCAGAACTCTCGAAAAGCAGGCATCACTTCTGCTATGGCCTCCAGCACACTTAACAATGAAGAATTGGTATGTCAACCAGCCCTGTTTTCTTCCTGGATATTCACATTTCGAACCATTTTCCATTTACCTGTTGATTTGTTCAATGATCTTGCAGAAGAGTCACGTCTATAAGAAGACCCTGCAGGCTTTGATCTACCCCATTTCCTGTACCACACCACACAATTTTGAGGTGTGGACAGCCACCACGCCCACCTACTGCTACGAGTGTGAGGGGCTTCTGTGGGGCATCGCTCGACAGGGCATGCGCTGTACCGAGTGTGGGGTCAAGTGCCACGAGAAGTGTCAAGATTTACTCAATGCTGATTGTCTGCAGAGTAAGATTACTTATTTAATTTCTATTATTACTCTTAAATATTGTATTTATTTCAATGTAAATATTCATATACATTTATAATATACACTACCGGTCAAATATGAGCAAAAGAGACCTCTTTCAAAAACATTAAAAAAAAACAAAAAAAAACGGATTATTCCAAACTATTGACCGATACATATAAAATATATTTCTATAAACCTTATCCGTCTTCTGCAGGAGCGGCAGAGAAAAGCTCTAAGCATGGAGCTGAGGATCGCACGCAGAACATCATCATGGTGTTGAAAGACCGCATGAAGATCCGTGAACGGAACAAGCCTGAGATATTCGAGCTGATTCAGGACGTGTTTGCAGTCATCAAGGCCACACATGTGGCGCATATGAAGCAGGTCAAGCAAAGCGTCCTGGACGGAACGTCCAAGTGGTCAGCCAAGATCAGCATCACGGGTAATGACCCAATTCAACCAGCACAAGGTTGTAATATGTCATATTGGTTATCTTAAGATTAACCCAGTTTCTCTGCTCAGTGTTATGCGCCCAGGGCCTGCAGGCAAAGGACAAGACTGGCTCCAGTGACCCTTATGTTACGGTGCAAGTTGGCAAGACCAAAAAACGAACCAAGACTATCTACGGCAACCTCAACCCTGTATGGGATGAGAGCTTCAATTTGTAAGTGGACTATTTTTTTAATTTTGGTTAATGTATATCAAATACATTTTATCGAGAATCAGTGCTCATGGTGATACAAAAACATCTCAACAGCGAGTGTCACAATTCTTCCGATCGGATCAAAGTGCGCGTGTGGGACGAGGATGACGATATTAAGTCTAGAGTCAAGCAGAAGTTCAAACGTGAGTCTGACGACTTCCTCGGTCAGACCATCATCGAGGTACGAACTCTAAGCGGTGAAATGGACGTCTGGTACAACCTGGGTGAGTAACCAATGCATATTTTTCTTAGAAAATATCGAAATACATTGATAAGATAAATGTATTGATGTTATATTTGAATTCTATTTACGTTGCACTCAGGTCAAGCTGTAATGCAGTGCTTAAAGGTGCCATAGAATGTCCATTTCACAAGATGTAATATAAGTCTCTATATAATGATATCATGGATCGTGAACAGTTATTATCGATCCATCTGCCATTTTCGCTATTGTTCTTGCTTGCTTGCTTCACAATACCTGCAGAACTTCTGATGATTTTGCTGTACAGCTCCAGACATTTAATACTGGCTTGCCTTGAACATGGGCTGGTATATATGCAAATTTTGGGTGCGTAAATAATAATGATCCCGACTGTTATATCACAGCCGGTGTTATGTTGTGATTCGCCCTTTTTCCGTGGTGTTTTTCACGCACAAGATTTACATATGAAGGAGGAAACAATGGTGTTTGAGGCTCACGATATGTCATTTCCATGTACACTCTTATTATTCAACTATGCCAAGGTAAATACAATTTTCAATTCTATGGCACCTTTAAAGATCAGACGGTTTCAACTTTGACTCCCGATTGAGCTTTAGAAGCAAGACCAAAGATTATAGAACAATTAGCGTGACGTATCATATCATTACATGGCCGGTCACATATCATGACGTTTTGGTTTTTTTGCAATGTATCAAAGCGACTGACATGACTTTTTCCTTTTCCGAGCTCAAAAATACGTATCTTAGTTTGCTTTTTGTTTGCTTTCTTGCTAACATAGCAATAATGATGCTTGCTAACATAGCGCTAATTATAGAACAATTAGCGTGACGTATCATATCATTACATGGCCGGTCACATATCATGACGTTTTGGTTTTTTTGCAATGTATCAAAGCGACTGACATGACTTTTTCCTTTTCCGAGCTCAAAAATACGTATCTTAGTTTGCTTTTTGTTTGCTTTCTTGCTAACATAGCAATGTCATAAAATTGCCGGTTTGTAACGCTATCTTTGAAAGAGACTTAAAGGGATAGTTCACTAATTTTCACAAAATGAAAATTATCCCATGATTTACTTACCCTCAAGCCATGAACACAATCAGAGATTTATTTAAAAAATCCTTAGTCTTCCAAGGTTCATAATGGTTGTGGGGCCGCGTTTTGAAGTAAAAAATAATGCATCCATCCATTAAAAAAGTAATCCATATGACTCCAGGGGGTTAATAAAGGCCTTCTGAGGTGAAACAATCTGTTTTTCTAAGAAAAATATCCATATTTAAAAGTTTATAAATTCAAATATCTAGCTTATATCCGTACGAAGAATGCGCAATTCGATTTTCACCAAATGAGTAACCCCTGAAGCGATGTATGACACAGGATGCAGGAGTATTGTAAGCTTAGACGCCTCTCATGGTTCAAAAGGGGATGTGCAACAAACCTAAGCTCATTTTCTCTTATGCCGAAATCCTCTGGCATGATCATTTAAGACTTATAATCCGTGACCGGTGATTTGTTTTGCTCTCTCCTCTGCGGCTCCGCGTTCGTCATCACGTTGTGCGTCAGGTCAAAGTATAGCCTGACTTCGTCATACTCATATTCTAGGAAGAATGTGAGTCTGATACTGCTCCATTGCACTTGAATTATGGGGCGTGTCTTAACCGAACCAGTAAAAAAAAACTTGTTGAACTTGTACTTAAACTTTTGCCGAATCCCGTTGGAAGGACGGCAAACACATCTTTCCCATCGACAAATGCCTTGATTGCGGTTCTTTGTTCGTCTTTTAAAATTAATGCGCTGTCGATTTCTTTTATTACAGACATGATAGCGGAATCTAAACATCTTACTTCTCCAGCTGCAGTCATCGTTGGTGAAAACCAATTCAACCCAAGCGCTCTTTGATGACGTGGGTGGTTACATAACCGCAGATAGCCTGTCCATCATCGATTAAAGCCCGCCCTGGCAATTTGATTGGCTCGGCCTTCTGGGAGCCGAGCATAATTACTCCACAATTGATCGAGTCCAGACCGAACTTCCCGTCCAAAAAATTTTGTGGCCGGGGTTCGGGCTGGCACCCAGGCTAGTCAAAGTATACTCTTCCACCGCAAATCGACTTGTGCATTCTGTGTACGGTCGGCTGCTGGAAGCAAGTTATTTTAATTTATAAAGTTTTAAATATGAATATTTTTCTTACAAAAACGCTTCGATTCACTTCAGAAGACCTTTATTAACCCACTGGAGTCATATGGATTACTTTTTTTAGGGATGGATGCATTATTTTTGGCTTCAAAATGTGGCCCCCCATTCACAACCGTTATAAACCTTGGAGGACTAAGGATATTTTTAAATATATCTCTGATTGTGTTTGTCTGAAAGAAGATAGGTTGGCTAGGATGGCTTAAAGGTTAATAAATAATGGGATAATTTTAATTTTTGGGTGAACTATCACTTTAAAAGTTGCATTAACCACATACGTATGTAGTAGCATTGCAATATAGCTCATTTGGTTTCAAAATATTATTTTTTCATACAATTTTCATATAATTTAGATTTTTTTTTTCTTTTTTTTGCAGTTTTCTTTTTTTATACGATATGCGATTTTCTTTTTCGTATTTTTTCTTTTATGATTGTATAGAGTGGTGCAGGGATGAAGTCAGAACTCAGAAGACTAATTCGTCGCTGGTTTCTCAAGATGTTCCTATGGGGTAGTCTGTTGTAAACATAACTTGATAATGTTTTGACGTCTTGTTCTTCAATCTAATCTGCACACACATCCCAAATGGTCTTATGTAGTTATTTATTAAAAATGTACATAGGCCTACATTTTCAAAAATGATCATAACTGCTTCAAAATTTGTCTTTTTGGTATGGGTTTACATTGTAGAACAAAACGTCAAAGTATTATCAAGTTATGTTTACCTGGCTTTATTTTACTCTTAAATTGAAAAACCCATTATAAAACCCCATAGGAAAATCTCGAGGGAAACAGGGCAGGACTTTGACGTCATACCGATATCATTCCACATATACACATCTAAACCACATACCCACACACACACATTCATTTTTGTACCACTTTCTTTTTTTCACAGTTTTCCTTGTGATTTTCTTTGATTTTAAAGTTTACCAGCTTAATTTTGCTTCCTTTCAGACAAGCGTACAGACAAGTCTGCTGTGTCGGGAGCCATTCGTATGCACATCAGTGTGGAGATCAAAGGGGAGGAAACCGTAGCACCGTACCACGTCCAGTACACTTGCTTGCATGAGGTCAGTCTGATACTACCATGATCATGTTTGTCAATCTCATTTTCCACCTACGATCATTCATTAACAAACTAAACAAGTCTCTGCTGGAGTATATCAAATTAGCAAGTACTTAGCATGTACACCCTCTTTCCATCTCTCCATAGAACCTTTTCCACTATTTAACGGACATCCAGAACAACGGGGTGGTAAAGATACCAGATGCCAAGGGTGATGATGCATGGAAGGTTTACTTCGAAGAGACGCCCCAAGAAATCGTTGATGAGTTCGCCATGCGTTACGGAGTGGAGTCCATTTATCAAGCTATGACGTATGATTGTCCTCGCAATTTTGACATTGATGTTTTAGTTATTTGCTTAGGTACTTACTGTAGGTACTTCTTGTTCCTTCTTGTTTCTAGACACTTTGCCTGCTTGTCATCAAAGTACATGTGTCCTGGAGTGCCTGCGGTCATGAGCACTCTACTGGCCAACATCAATGCTTACTACGCTCACACAACCCAGGCCACCAACAACGTGTCTGCCTCAGACCGTTTCGCTGCCTCCAACTTTGGGGTGAGTGCTTGAGTCAACCATGTTGCACATAGCAAAAACTTCAGCATTAAAGTCTTTGTGCCAATAATTTGGGGTGGTTTCTTGTGTGTTCTCTGTAGAAAGAGCGATTTGTCAAGCTTCTGGACCAGCTCCACAACTCTCTGAGGATTGACCTCTCTATGTACAGGGTATTGTGACTTTTTGGGGTTTTGTATATTTTCTTGCTTTTGTATCTTTCTTGACTAAAGTTAAATGGCATTGTGGCGTTCCCAGCATGTGAGATCGTCCAGTCGGACAAATGAGAATTATTAGTCTGAAGCGACTACATAAAGTATTATTAAAAGCATAAAGTAGTATTAAAAGAATTAAATATTTGAGGAAATGAGTATTGATGACACCCCTTCTTGTGTCTCTTAGAATAATTTCCCAGCTAGCAGTCCTGAGAGGCTTCAGGACCTCAAGTCCACTGTGGACCTACTAACCAGTATCACATTTTTCAGGATGAAGGTTAGTTGTGAATCACCGACGCTGTTGACAGTGTAAATTTTGTCATAGATATTGAAGCTCTATTTGGTGCTTTGTATCAATACATCATCCTAAAATATTCATACAGTTTTTGTGTGTGTGATTTTTTTATTTTTATTACATAATATTTAGATTTTTCATATTTCCGTATTCTTTCATATTATTTTTTAACTACATTAGTTAACATGAACTAATAATGAACTGCACTTCTACAGCATTTATTAGTCTTTGTAATTGTTCATTTCAGCATTTACTAATACATTATTAAAATCTTGTTAACATTAGTTAATGCACTGTTAACTAACATTAAAAATCAATGAACAAATGTATTTTCATTAACTAAGTTTAACAAAGATTAGTAAATACAGTAACAAATCTACTGCTCATGATTAGTTCATGTTAGTTATTACATTAACTAATGTTTAACTAATGAACCTTATTGTAAAATGTTACCAGTTTTCTTTTCTGTTTGATTTTCTGTTTTCGTACAATTTTGTTTTCTGTAAAGTGTTTTTTGATTTTCATAAAATTTTCTTTTACTTTGCAGTGTTTATTCTTTTTCGATTGATTTTATTTTTGTTTACAATTTTTTAAATATTTTTTTTTCTGTATGTTTCTCTCTTTTTTAAAAGATTTTTGTACAATGTTCTTGTTCTGTAAAGTGTTCCTTTATGGTTTTCATACAATTTTGTTTTTCTTAGCCATGTTTTTTTTTCTTTTTTTAATATTTTCTTTTTCATACAAATTTCTTTTTCCATATGATTTTTCCTATTTTTTGTTTCCAATTTTTGTACATTTTCTTTTTTATACAATTTTTATATGATTTTCTTTTCTGTTTGTTTTAGTATTGTCAAATCGATTAATCACGATTAATCAAATCAACAGCACTAGTATGTTTCTCTTTTTTGTTGGACAATTTTCAAGTTTCATACATTTACAATTTTCTTTTTTTTATATGATTTTTGTATGATTTCATACCACTTTCTTTTCAGTATTTCATGCAGTTTCCTTTGTGTATGATTTTAAAGTTTATCTTCAATAATAAAAGTTTTGATCATAGCTGAATTATCCATTTAAATGGATCATAAACCCTTCTCCTCTAGGTCCAAGAGCTTCAGAGTCCTCCTCGTGCCAGCCAGGTAGTGAAGGACTGTGTGAAGGCTTGCCTCAACTCTACCTACGAATACATTTTCAACAACTGCCACGAACTGTATAGTCGAGAATACCAAACAGACCCGGTGAGTCGACACTCCCTGGCTCAGCAACCTTGTTAATTCACAAAGCTTTTTGCCTCGGGAGCATCCAAGTCATTTTATCAGTGCAATTCATCTTGCAGCTTTTGTTTGTTTTGCTTTGAAGATGTTACAAATTCCCTTCATAAATATCAAACACTCTTCCTGTTGAATTAAACATCTAACCCCGGGCTACTTACTATATTTTGCTGCAAAGCTTTGCAGAATTGTTCCATATCTTGTTCCCCTGGAGTGGTTGGCTTATTTTTGCTTGTTTGCTTGCTGGCAGAAAAAAGCCATTCCTGCTGTGCGCTTAGTAGGGTAATTTCTTCCAGAGGTTGGCAGATTATGAAAAGACATAATGTGTTTCAAGCTTCCATTAGATTTCAAAATGAATTCTTTCTGTGCAGAACAAAAAAGGAGAGGTTCCTCCAGAGGAACAAGGTCCAAGTATCAAGAATCTGGACTTCTGGTCCAAGCTAATCACCCTTATTGTTTCAATTATTGAAGAGGACAAGAACTCTTACACCCCCTGCCTTAACCAGTGAGTCCAGCACCATGTTATTTCACAAAATTTCCCAATGTACCTTCATAATCCTGTTTAGGATCTTAATATTGCTTGCTCTGGTCCACACAGGTTTCCCCAAGAGCTAAATGTCGGAAAGATCAGCGCAGAGGTAATGTGGAACCTGTTTGCCCAGGATATGAAGTATGCCATGGAAGGTGAGTCTAAGCTTAATATGGCTCTATTTATAATACAGATTGTTTCAATGCAGCTTTACAGTAATAAACAGGAAAATAACAATCAATGATGTAGACTTTATCAAATATGGGACAAATATTCTGCTATAAAGCGACTCATTAATTCAGCTCAAGTCAGTTTAGTGTTGATTCAGTTCAGTTCAATAACTGCATAAAGTTCTTAAATTATGCAAAGTTAAATTCAGCCATAAGCAGCTCTACAGACGACAATATTGTCGTCATACAGCTCAATTCCAATATTAAGGGCCCTATCTTGCACCCAGTGCAATTGACTTTGTACACCGACGCATGTGTCATTCCTATTTTGCACCCGCGCAAAGCGCACTTTTCCCTCCACAGAAGCACGTCGCTAAACTAGTGAATGAACTTGCGCTCCCTGGGCGTTTCAGCCCAAAAAAGGAGGCGTGTTCTGGCGCAAACAATCCCTGGTGCTATTTTGCTGTTCCATTAAACAATTGCGCCACTGACCAGAAAAAACCTAGTCTAAAGTCAATGGCGCAATATTTTTTTGTTAGAGCGCGTTGGTAGAAACTGCACCTCTGGGCTCACAGTGCGCGTTGACTTTGCTTATTACACACAGGGATGCGCATCACACAAACATGCCAAACATTAAAAACAAAAGGATTACAGTGTAAAAGAATATTATTGTGTAGGCTACATAAATATAAAAATGTAATGATGAATAGTAATTGCGTGTATTAGAATTAGGCTACCTATTTTCAGTTCAGCCTGCTATTACAAATAATGATGAATGAAATTGGCTAATTAATTGGACAATCGTGCCAATACACACACACATATATATTAACCGACTCATCGCGCGGAGCTATTTGAAAGCCTGCATCCAACGCAGACGACTGAAAGATTGACTGGCCACTTAACAGGCAATTTCAGCTTTTCCGCCAACAAATTCCGTCATGTAAATATCAATCCGCCATGGCGCGAGCGCATCTCGCTCTTAAAGGGAATTGTAGATGACACTCTGATTGGTTTATTTCACGCTACGCCCAAACCACACCTATGAATAATGAAGCTACTTCAGACCAACCCATTTTAGATTTGCGCCGGGCGCAAGAGCCATTTATCCCGCCGGGAAAATAGCAACAGCGCCGAGACCCGCCCACAAAGTTACTTGCGCTTCGCGCTTTGTCACTTGCGTTTCAGATCGTTAAAATAGGGCCCTAAGTCTTTTAAACCCCAACTTTTTCTTGAATATGTATCTTGTTTTTATATGGATTGATCATTCATTTTCATTCAAAAGTTTCAGCTGTAGGTCTTGAATTATCTTAACTTGACTAACAGATGTGATACAGTAAGAAAAGTTAGAATTTTAGTTAGAAGCACAAGCATTGCAGGGTTTCTCACTGATAGCCAGTTAAATTTCACACTTGGTGAAAAGTCGACATGTGGTGGAGTTCTTCTCGTTTGCTGATTCAGGAGGGGTCCTCAACTCTGCATAGATGTATTATGTGCCCTTAAATCTTCAACTGTTTCATGAAGAGCTTTTGTCTTCACCTCATGCCTTTCAGAGCATGAAAAGAACCGCCTGTGCAAGAGTGCCGATTACATGAACCTGCACTTCAAAGTAAAGTGGCTTTACAATGAATACTGCAAAGACCTGCCTTTCTTCAAGAGCCGAGTGCCTGAATATCCAGCGTGAGTGGCATCTCACACACAAAAATGATATGAGTCAGTCACACTCAAAATGTCATTGTGACCATGGTATGATGGGTAATAAAGCTTTAGGTGGTAATGTTACTCTGCAGGTGGTTTGAGCCATTTGTCATCCAGTGGTTGGATGAGAATGAGGAGGTGTCTCGAGACTTCTTGCACGGAGCCCTGGAGCGTGACAAAAAAGATGGGGTGAGATTTATTTCTCTTGCCTTTTGGTTCCTATTTTCAGTGCCATTCGATACAGGTTCAAGAAACATCATAGTTTATGAATCAATAAAAATATCTATGCTTAACATAAAAAAAATAAAAATAACTATAATAATATTTTTTATTGTCGTTGTTGTTGTTGTTATAAATAAAATGTATATCCCAAATTTTCAATGTGGTGTCAGACTAGAAATATATAAAAATGTATGTTGCATTAATGTTTAATTTGAAATGTCACTACTGATATATATATATATATATATATATATATATATATATATATATATATATATATATATATATATATATATATATATGTATCAGATTTTATATATACTATTACAAATGTCTTTAAAATCTTAAGCATACCAATTTTTAAATCATTTAATCGTTGTTAGTATAAATAAAAATACTTATGCGTAAAAAATTTTACTCAAATTCATAAACAGAAATATTTTGAATATATATGGAATATATATATTTCGTATACATATTATTGAAATACAGTATGATTATTGCATTAATACTAGTGTTGTCAGATTGATTGATCATGATTAATCACATCTAACATAAAAGTTTGTATATATATATATATATATATATATATACACTACAGTTCAAAAGTTTGGGATCGGTAAGATTTTTAATGTTTTTAAAAGAAGTTTCGTCTGCTCACCAAGGGTGCATTTACTTAATTAAAAATACAGTAAAAACAGTAATATTGTGAAATATTATTACAATTTACAGTTTTCTATTTGAAAATATTTTAAAATGTAATTTATTCTTGTGTTGGCAAAGCTGAATTTTCAGCATCGTTAATCCAGTCTTCAGTGTCACATGATCCTTCAAAAATCAATCTAATATGTCAATTTGCTGCTCAAGAAACATTTATTGTTTACAATTGTACAAAATATTTGTGTACAATATATTTTTTTTCAGGATTCTTTGATGAATAGAAAGTTCAAAAGAACAGTGTTTATTTGAAATCTAATCTTTTGCAACATTATAAATGTCTTTACTGTCACTTTTGATTGATTTAATGCATCCTTGCTGAATAAAATAGATAGAATAGAATAGAAAACAGTTATTTTAAATTGTAATAATTTTTCACAATATTACTGTTTTTACTGTATTTTTAATTAAATAAATGTAGCCTTGGTGAGCAGACAAAACTTATTTTAAAAACATTAAAAATCTTACCGATCCCAAACTTTTGAGCGATAGTGTGTATATATATATATATATATATATATATATATATATATATACAGCGAAAGCAAAACTTTGATGGAAATTTACTGTAAACTTTTCTTACTATTTAGCTTACCAGCTGTAATAAGTTACAGTAACAACAGAGCTCCAGCCTGCAGCCAGATATGTCAAAATTTGATGAATGAGTGCCCTCGGAGCACCTCAGCATGTTCCTGAACCAATAAGCACACTCTTTAGTTCATTAGTTTCACCGAGCCCCCTTTGGGAACCTGCCACAGTCTCACCTCAACCCAATTATTTCCAGACGAAAGAGCTCACACCTGACGTCTGGTCGCAAATTGCTTGTGTGGTCTCCTGCTCCTTCTATTCTAGAACTTTTTCTGACTGCACATCCAACTCTTTCTTTCCTACAGTATCAGCAAACTTCAGAGCACGCTCTCTTCTCCTGTTCGGTAGTGGACGTCTTCTCGCAGCTTAACCAAAGCTTCGAGATCATTAAGAAGCTGGAGTGCCCAGACCCACAGATTGTTGGACACTACATGAAGAGATTTGCAAAGGTCACTAGACACTGCTCTTTTTATACAGACACTACTTTATTTACTTTCAAATTGACATAACGTCACTGAGTAGAAGTCAAGTGCTTAGCTGAGATTTTGGTCGCAAACTTTTGTTAGCGTGATTGTAACCTACTGCAAACCAAAATCAGGCCTTAAACGAAATAAATTTTTTATTACCTCAGCAAAATCATTGTAAAAAATGACAGTTTGTACCTGGTTTAAGAAGAATGGATCATATGAAGCAAATTGTTACATATGAGTTAACTTAATACTGGAATACACTACAGAACTTTTAAAATGCATGTTTGAGCTGTTTTAACTGAAAGCAACTTGCACTGACATATCAGTATATGTCAATACAAGACAAGTTCACCCCATGAAATGAAATTTCTGTCATTAATTACTCACCCGTAAGACTTTTGATCTTCTTCACACTCAAATGAAGATCTTTTTGATCACAGAATGTTGTCTTGAATTGAAGGGATTAGTAACCAATGAGGTTCATTCTTGTGTTACGAAGCATGTTTGAGCTTCTGGAAGAGGTTTGTTCTTGTGCGTCATTCAGGTTCGGTTGAGCTTATGCTTATGTTCGCTGATCATAGTTTACATGCGAGTAAAAGCCTAAACTAAATCTGTTAACAAGCAAACAGTTCTCTTCAGAAAGTTTGGACTAAACCACTCAATTAGAGTGTTTTTCGATCTCTTTATGAACTTTTTGAAGCGTCAAAGTATCAGTTGCAAAGGCACTCCAAGGAAGGAAACCTGACAGCAATCTGTCATCAAAAAGATCTTCATTTGTATTCTGAAGATGAACGAAAGTCTTACAGGTTTGTCAAAAACATGAGTGTGAGTGAGTAAATGATGACAGAATTTTCATTTGTCATGAACTAACCCTTTAAATGCCCTAATTGAACTAATCCTGGCTTAATCTAAGCGCTGTCTGTGAAACCGGCCTAGGCATCATACGCTTACTGACTGGGCACCATACTCTTAATGACTGAGGATCACATACTACCAGACTTTTCAAGTAGCTCTAAAATCGACAAACTCACACATGCGCCTTACTGCTCAGAGATGCATTACAAATGAAAACAATGCGTTCCAAAAAATGGGCTCAAAATGTCAAACATGTTTGAAGCTAAAAAAAAAAATTAGTCTGTGACTGGGTTAAAAACAACCCAAGTTGGGTTAAATATGGACAAACCCAGTGGTTGGGTTAAATGTTTGACCCAACCTGCTGGGTAGTTTTTATTTAACTCAACTATTGGTTAAAAATGACTATATGGCTGGCTTAAAATGAGCCCAAAATATGTTGGAAATTAAAAATCAGACACATAATTACTCTAGGCAGCAATAATATCAAAAGGTGAACATTCATTAAAAAGCAATTTAATACATGTTTATTATTTAATTATTATTAATTAAACATATTAATAAATGTTAATTTCCAACCTATTTTGGGTTCATTTTAAGTGATCAATAAAGTAATTTTTAAACATAAGTTGAGTTAAATAAATCTACCCAGCAGGTTGGGTTTAAGATTCAACCCAACAGCTAGGTCAAAACAACCCAATTGCTGGGTTTGTCCATTTTTAAACCCAACTTGGGTTGTTTTTAACCCAACATTTTTTAGAGTGTATCATACCCTATGTGGTTTTCTTTGAACCTCAACTGACCAAAACCTGCAGACAGGCTTTGACTTTCAGCAACTACAGTCAATTCCTCCAGACTGCAATTTGGGGCAAAAATCTGTGCAAAAGTCATGTAGTGAATTCCAATCTTTAGCAACATTAATATTAACCTGCACAGTTAATCTATGAAATAGTTCTGCATTGTCATGGGATTTGATTTAACATGATCTCTTTACCCCACAGACTATTAGCAACGTTCTGCTCTCCTATGCGGACATTATCTCCAGGGATTTCCCCAACCACTGCACTAAGGAGAAAGTGGTAATAGTCTAAAAAGCCCTTTGGAATCAGGTTTATATATTTGAAATAGTTGTTTAAATCTGGAATTTAACCCATTCGGTTTGTGTTTTCTATTTCTTTGTTTCTAGAATGCAAAGGATGGCGCTGTTAAGGTCTGTAAATCTGACAAGGCTAGAATATGCCATGCAGCTTTTTAAAGATAATAAAGAGTCTCTGAACTCTTTTTTTTTTAGTGTGTTGAGTTAGTCTTGTTGAATTTCAGGCCTTTTAACACAGTGTTTTTGTTCCACACAGCCATGCATCCTCATTAACAATATCCAGCAGCTCAGGGTACAGCTTGAGAAGATGTTTGAGGCCATGGGAGGTAAAGATGTAAGTGAACCAAAAATCTGCCAACATTGATTTAGCAAAGCCTAGATTTGCAGAGACTTACAACCTTCTGAGAGCATGGTAAAGTTCTGGTGGTTTTGACCGTTGCTTAATGTCCCTTACAGTTGAATGTTGAAGCTAGCGACATTTTGAAAGAACTCCAGGTGAAGCTCAACAATGTTTTGGATGACCTTGCAAGGATCTTTGCCACCAGGTGAGGTACCAAGGGATCAGAAAGAAATAGCTTTTTTGCTCTATTTTTGGAATAACATCTGTTCTCCACCTCCTTCTCACACTAGCTTCCAACCAAACATTGAAGAAAATGTCAAACAGATGGGTGACATACTTAGCCAGGTGAAGGGGACAGGGAACGTGCCAGCAAGTGCTTGCAGCAGCGTGGCACAGGACGCAGACAACGTCCTCCAGCCCATCATGGACTTCCTTGACAGCAAGTAAGATACTAATCTTTAGATTTAGACATCTTCTTGGAAATGTCACACTTCTACTTCCAATCTTACCTTTTTTCCTGTCAGCCTCACGCTGTTTGCCAAGATCTGCGAGAAGACAGTCTTGAAGCGAGTGCTGAAGGAGCTTTGGAAGCTGGTCATGAACACAATGGAGAAGACAATTGTTCTGCCACCTTTGACTGACCAAACGGTAATGAGCTGTTTAGAACTTCATTAGGAGCAGAATTTTGAGACATACTACATGTAGAAATCCTTTTATATAAATGTGAAGATTGTTAACAGCATTGTATACTCTGGTATGGATCATGAAGACTCAGAACGACTGGAAATGTATCTCCTCTTGCCCAACAAAACATATCCCTTTCCCAAATCAAATCACCTTGGACGAAAGACACATCTTTCCACTCTAAAAACGTTGGGAGTGCACCATATCATTCAAGCACCTCTTGAGACTGCTCTCTGGTCCTGTAGTCATACATTTGTACATTTCATTTATATTAATCTTGACAAAAAAAGTTTTATTAACTGTATTTGTATATATTTGAATCCTGGTTAATTTTTGAGAGCATTTCTACAGGAACAGAGACAACTTACTGCTTTTAATTCGTCTTGATATAACTGTTATTCTTTTGTATTTTTGTTTGTATTTGTTTATTTTAACAAAAGAGACCCATATCAGTTCTATCAAAGACTGAACATTGCTAATTGCAAAAGAACAAAAATTTTAGTAAAAATTCATTCAAAATGTCAATTCTGTCAACATTTACTCATTTGTCAATCCAAACTGATACTTTCTTTCGTCTATGGAAACAAAAGGAGATGTTAGAAGTATGTACATGCTGTTCATTTTTCTACAACAAAGGCGCTTTGCTGTTTCAAACAGGACATTATAAAGGTGGCCCATATGACTTAAGCACTTTATTCCAAGTCATATAATTCTTTTGTGTAAAAAGTTTATCAAAATTTAAGTTTGGTAAACACCAACTTTGAATATGAGGTTTGAGAGCTACAAATCACTCCTTAAATTTCAGTCTCAAGTCTTGAAACGTAGAGCATAAGTCATATGGGCTACATTTATGTTGCTTTATGTCCATTTTGTAGCTTAACAACCCTTGGTCCTCATCCACTTACACTGTATGGAAAAGAGCAGCTTGAACATTTGTCAAAATTTCTCCTTTTGTGTTTCATGGATGAAAGAACGTCATACAGGTTTGGAACATGCTGAGAATGAGATTTTTCATTTTCGGCTCAATTATTCCTCCAGACTGGGCCGGATTTAGTCCCTCGGGCAAGGACAGACCTTGGGACTTACCGTAATATTGTATCAGGCCCGAAGCCGGTCCTGTAGACTGAATGCTAATGCTTATTTTGATTTGATGTGGGGCTCTTTGTAGCTTCACTGACCCTTCTCTCTGGTTATTACATTCTCGCTCTCCCCCCGCTCCACCTCCACAGATGATAGTAAGTACCAGAGCACTTTTGTCTGTGCGTCTGTATGTCCTGCAGTCCGTCCACGCTGGGTGACCCCTTCCCACCACCTCCTTCTGCTCTGTGTGGCTGCCATGTCCTCCCTTCCTCTTGTCCAATGCATCCTCATTCATTTGTCACGTCTTTCTCTCTTTCTCTCGCTGTCTCTCTCTTCTCTTCTTTTTCCATCTCCTCTCCTTTCCCTGGCCACCTCAGTGGTCTGTATACCGAGGTGGCTGCAGCATGGTGCATTTCCTACTTGACTTGGACAAGGCCCTTTTCCGATTCCCACCCCAATGAAACTTCCAATCTGATGTCCGCCCCACGTATGACTGCCAACCCCTTCCTCTACTCATTCTCCTGGAAGCGACACTCTTTCGCTCCCAGTCTGGTGTACGTGGTAGGTCTGTTATCTGGGTGACGTTAGCCAGTTTCAGGTGGTCCACCCTCCCCGTCTCTGTCACCTGTTTGAAACCTCTCCTCTGTGGGTTGTTGCTTGCGTCTGATCTTCACCTCAGCTCCCGAGCCTCTCTTTTTAATCTCTGCAGACATTATTCTGTCAATCTGTCCTGGTATTTGGTTTTTCGTGTTGTTGTACCAAAATTGGCCCGATCGAATGCCGAGGTCTCGTACTGATGTCTGTTCTGGCTTATTGTCAGGCTTGAGAATTTTTTGTATTTGACTCCAGAAAAAAGTATTTTAACAACATAGTCTAGTCATCAGTTGTTTGTAAAAATTGTCATTTTACAGTGCAAATATTGTTTGTTTGTTTGTTTTTTTGTTTTTGCTCTGCCTGTTTCAATCCATTAGCTTCCATATAGAGATGTTTTTCATCATTTTCTTTTCAGAATTGCCTTAAAAAAGATTTCATAGTTTTCACCTTTGCTTAGTTTGGTTGGTTGGAATTCAAAGAATACTGTACAGAAATCTGATTTAAATATTAAATGAATGAATACTTTGCTTTAAAGGGACAGTTTACCCAAAAATGAAAAGTCTGTCATAATTTACTCACCCTCACGTCGATACAGAAATTTTTCCCATCTGCCGTAGCTCTCAAATGTCATTTTCATATGTGTATATTCAGATATGGCACATCAAAATTATGTCGCGTCAGTTTTAATGTCAGTGGAGTCGGGGGTTTTCAGTCTTTTAAATCTCGTTAATCATGTATACCCCCATCCTCTAATAATTATATATTTTTAATTAATTTTATTTTAAATATGTGTAAAATATTATTTATAATATTATTAATATTATTTGTATTATATTTCTACTACTTAAGGTTTGGAACTGAATTATTTAAATATTTTTTTTATTTTAATTTTTAAATTTTTTACAAATGTTTTCTCCTTTTAAACTTTTCCTTGCGGCGTGAAACATCTTTTAGCAAATAATGAGCAAATTATGACTACTTTTATGGCACTTTTTGGTCATTTTTAGACATTGCAGCTCCAGTCACCATTTACTTTAATTGTATGGAAAATTGTGGCATGAACATTCTGTAAAACATCTCCTTTTGAATTTCACAGAAGGAAAAAAAATGAAACGAGTTTGAAATTACATGAGGGTGTATAAATAATGACAATTTAAATTTTTCTGTCTCTGTAACAACAATTTTTCATAATTTGTTTCTTCCTGAAGTTTTGTGATTGGCCTGTTAGTCAGTTACTGGATAATGGACACTGTCAGCCTATTAAAGAGCACCAAGATCAATTCTCAAGTTAATTACACTGTCCTCTCTTCACAGGGCAGGGTGAAGCTTGCTTGTCACAGTGATGTAAGAACTGAATCCCCTTTAGCTCAATGTGTCCTGTCTCTCTCTCTCTCTCTCTCTCTCTCAGTGTCTTCTTTGTGTGACTTGGGTCCCCCTGTTGAAACAAACCGGTGGAAGCAGTGTTTTTTTACCCCTTGTTTTCAATGCAGTTGTGGGTTTCCCTATAGACACCATTTATAGCTACCTATGCCCTTTTGAATCCTCACATAGTTCATTGCAGGTGCTCGGACAGTCCGTGTTAAATAATGCATGCATGACAGTCGCTTTAGACTCTGATGTCTATGCTGGTCTAAACGACTATTTCTTTTTACAATTTCAGAAATACAAACTATTTCTGTATATTAACTATTTCATTTTCCTAGAAGGACTACATTGTACACATTTGTATAATGTTATAATGGTATAATAAGGTGCACAAGCCTCATTCACTTAGTGATATATCCAAAGATTAGAGTATCGGCCAGTCATAGATACTAGATATATCACCAGAGTGTTGTTGTCCGGGCTGTGGACCTAGTGGTTTTGTAAACCTTTCAACTCTTGTCTCTGTCTTATGTATGTAGCTAGTTTACCGTCTCATGTTGCACAAACAGTTGTGTGTCAATGCGTGGCTGTGTGCAAGCGTGTTTGGGGGTGGCTGGGTGGGGCACGCTGGGATTGTGTGAGTGCGTGTCTGACGTTTAAGACTGTTTCTGACCTCTGTGATGTGGCATTTCAGTCTACAACCTTGTCGATCTCTGTGACCTGACCAATGTCCCCTCTTCTCTTCTATACCTTCTTTCTTTCTCTTTCTCGCTTCTTCCTTTTTTTCTCTTCGTCCTCCAGGGCACTCAACTCATATTCAACGCAGCCAAGGAACTCGGTCAACTTTCCAAGCTTAAGGTATGTGAGATTGTTACAAAAAAGGTGCAAGGTAGTATGTTTTTATTTATTTATGCATTTTTATTTTTTATAGAATTTTTGCTACTCATTTTTACTCCATTTTCTGAAATGTGTATTTGTAGTGGCCAAAAATGACATTTTAGTAACATTTTGGAAAAATTAAGGCTATAAATATTTATATATTAATATTGTTAAATTAATATTATATTTTTCATATTTATAAATTAATATTTAAGTATAAATATTTTTTACAAATTATGTTTTTATTTTATCAGTTTATTATCAATTTTTTTAATTCAAATATTTTAATTAACATTGTCTCTTCATTGTCATTGGTCAAATAAAAAAAACACGTTAGTTTAATTTTGTATATGCAGTATAACAACCAAATTCATTATTAATTGATTCTTTTATTATAAATTTCTCTTAATTTTTGAAAGTATGAACAGTGTGACATAACCCAGGATTATGTTAACTCAAGTTTAAATGAACCTGGATTAACAATTTTCATTGTAAAAAGATCATTGTATTTTGTTCTTTCTAAAATTTTGTCCTTTTTGTAGGAGCACATGGTTCGTGAGGAGGCCAAGGCACTGTCCCCAAAACAGTGTGCAGTGATTGAGTTAGCACTGGATACCATAAAGGTGTGTAAAGAGCCGAATGTCAGTGTAAAAATAGTCTCTTCCACTGGTTTTTGATGCCGACACCATTAGCAATATTAGGCTTCACATAGTGGGTCGCTGAATATAGTGGAAATATCTAACTATCTAACTGTACATCAGTTTAATTGCACTACGTACATCATATCCTTTGTATTATTCACTTTACACTCTCAGTCAAGGTTTTTCCCTTTGTCACATTCTGTGGATTGTTTTTGCACTTTGAGATGTAGAGCAGAATATACTTTTTTGATGTTAAAAAACTTTCTTCTCTCCCAGTTTAATAAGCAGAGAAGCCAAATTTTTCTGGGAATCAACATGAAATTAATCAACTGTGTCTTTGTAGCGCTGTCAAAACATTGCTCTTGTTTGTTTGAGCATCCTGAAATGCCGGCCACAGCAAGCATTCTCTGTTGTTTTGGGGTTTCTTAGCAATATTTTCATGCTGGAGGTGTGGGTCTGAAGAAAACATTCCTTGAGAAAAGTCCAGACCTGCAGTCTCTGCACTACGCCCTGTCCCTCTACACTCAGGCCACGGACAAACTCATCAAGACCTTCGTTCAGTCCCAGAATACACAAGGTAAGGCTCTTCCAGACATCTAACTGGGTCTTTAAATATTATTTACCTATTTCTCGACCTCAGCACAACGTCAGTCTTTAATAAAATTAGGATATATATAAAATTATAGTATTATCAACATTATATCATCAACATTATATAATCAACATATATACAGTGGGTACGGAAAGTATTCAGACCCCCTTACATTTTTCACTCTTTGTTATATTGCAGCCATTTGCTAAAATCATTTAAGTTCATTTTTTTCCTCATTAATGTATACACAGCACCCCATATTGACAGAAAAACACAGAATTGTTGACATTTTTTCAGATTTATTAAAAAAGAAAAACTGAAATATCACATGGTCCTAAGTATTCAGACCCTTTGCTCAGTATTTAGTAGAAGCACCCTTTTGATCTAATACAGCCATGAGTCTTTTTGGGAAAGATACAACAAGTTTTTCACACCTGGATTTGGGAATCCTCTGCCATTCCTCTTTGCAGATCCTCTCCAGTTCTGTCAGGTTGGATGGTAAACGTTGGTGGACAGCCATTTTTAGGTTTCTCCAGAGATGCTCAATTAGGTTTAAGTCAGGGCTCTGGCTGGGCCATTCAAGAACAGTCACGGAGTTGTTGTGAAGCCACTCCTTCGTTATTATAGCTGTGTGCTTAGGGTCATTGTCTTATTGGAAGGTAAACCTTCGGCCCAGTCTGAGGTCCTGAACACTCTGGAGAAAGTTTTCATCCAGGATATCCCTGTACTTGGCCGCATTCATCTTTCCCTCGATTGCAACCAGTCGTCCTGTCCCTGCAGCTGAAAAACACCCCCACAGCATGACGCTGCCACCACCATGCTTCACTGTTGGGACTGTATTGGACAGGTGATGAGCAGTGCCTGGTTTTCTCCACACATAACGCTTAGAATTAAGGCCAAAAAGTTCTATCTTGGTCTCATCAGACCAGAGAATCTTATTTCTCACCATCTTGGAGTCCTTCAGGCGGGCTTTCATGTGTCTTGCACTGAGGAGAGGCTTCCATCGGGCCACTCTGCCATAAAGCCCCGACTGGTGGAGGACTGCAGTGATGGTTGACTTTCTACAACTTTCTCCCATCTCCCGATTACATCTCTGGAGCTCAGCCACAGTGATCTTTGGGTTCTTCTTTAACTCTCTCACCAAGGCTCTTCTCCCCCGATAGCTCAGTTTGGCCGGACGACCAGCTCTAGGAAGGCTTCTGGTCGTCCCAAACATCTTCCATTTAAGGATTATGGAGGCCACTGTGCTCTTAGGAACCTTAAGTGCAGCAGAAATTTTTCTGTAACCTTGGCCAGATCTGTGCCTTGCCACAATTCTGTCTCTGAGCTCTTCAGGCAGTTCCTTTGACCTCATGATTCTCATTTGCTCTGACATGCACTGTGAGCTGTAAGGTCTTATATAGACAGGTGTGTGGCTTTCCTAATCAAGTCCAATCAGTATAATCAAACACAGCTAGACTCAAATGAAGTTGTAGAACCATCTCAAGGATGATCAGAAGAAATGGACAGCACCTGAGTTAAATATATGAGTGTCACAGCAAAGGGTCTGAATACTTGGGACCATGTGATATTTCATTTTTTCTTTTTTAACAAATCGGCAAAAATGTCAACAATTCTGTGTATATAACAAAGAATGAAAAATTTAAGGGGGTCTGAATACTTTCTGTACCCACTGTATATAATATTTTATTAATTAAAAAAAACCACATTGAATTTTTTTTAAGTGTTTAATCTGGTCTCCGTCTTTCTTTTTCTCCCTCACACACTTTGGGAATCCTGACACACTTTAGGTCGAGACGCTCCTGGCAGAGCCATTTTAATAGATTATCATTTAAAATGTAATTAGAGTAAATGTCACTGCTTCATTTAAGTATTTAAACACATATGAAAGCAAGTGTGTGTGCAAATGTGTGTATGTGTGTGTGTACAAAGCCACAGCAGGTTGAAAATGGACTGTTAAAAGACTGTTAACATTTGCTGAGCTTGTTGGATTGTCTCTTTTCTTTATCTCTTTATTTCTTTCCATCTCTCAAATCCACATCACTATGTGCTCTCAATTTCTCTCTGTATTTTTCTGCATCCTCTCCTTCTCTTTCACCAGTTCATGGAGGGAAGGGGGTAAGGTTCACCCATAGTGAAGACGTGTACCCAGAGAAGGGTACGTTCATGTGGGGCCCGGTGCCCTTGACAACGAAGAACTAATCAGTGATCCACCCGAATCAGATCATGCACCTCCCATTCCAACGGGCCAATCGCATGCCCCACGACCACCCATATCTTCCTACAGAAAGGGCCTTGCATGTATGAGTACCTGGGAAGAACATGCTGTATGTTCGCATACATTGATCTGAAATGTATCTTGACGCTACAGCAGCAAAAAAAGCCCAGGATGAAGTGTGTTTTGAATGGCAGTGAATGAGGAATGCACGCATTTCTGCAGTGTGAGAGGCGCATGTGTGCACTGCGGATGACAAGCCGCGAGTGTCAGTGAGTAAGCGAGTGAGAGACCGTGACGAAACGCTTACTTTCCAGGCGCTGAACCACGATGTCGAATGTAGATGTGACATTAATTGCGACAGACTCAGATTGTCCGCAGGCAGGGTCTGTTCTGTTGTTCTGCGTGATTTTCCCTCACGACCACGCAACGTGGTTTCCCTGCCTCTAGTCTCATCCCTTAGGGTCACTATAACAAGACAACCCTCCCTCAGCTAATCAGAGTTCACTCCTGGGGTCAGGTGATGTGCTTTCTGTCAGTGTACATCAGTTCAAAAAGGCCGTAAATTGGCATTTAAGGGCCCCCTAAAAAAAATCACGTGGCTATATGTGATTATAACTTGAGCATATCAGCATCTAAGATTTTAAAGCATAAATCTCGAGTCAAATTAGTGTTTACTGTTATAAAGGTTAAATATGTCTTATTCTCTGAAACAACAGCATTTTTTATATGGGTTAAATAAGTGGAAGAAAGTTTGGGTCATATTTTTATGAAAATATTGCATAATGCAACAAATCTTAATGAACCTAAAATTTTATAATACATTTTGTAAATATATAACATTTCAAATTTTTAATTATTATTTTTTTATTTTTTAGGTTCATTTATATTTTTCATTATATATTTAAAACAATAAAAAAAATACTGCAAATATTTTATTAACGTTTTTTGATTTTGTGGTAAAAATATAACCCAGACATTTCTTGACGGGTTTTGTGACATTTACCTAGATGCTGTTTAGTTAGAAGTAGTCATAAAGTGCTGCATCAACAGCCATCAGCATCACCGTTAACATGCCACTGTTCAAGTTTTTTCAAATCCCTGCTTGCTCAGACATTTCCGCTCTGACGAAACTGCATCATCAGCCTGTTTCTCTGACAAGCGCACACATATAACAGATGCCGAAAGCAAGGAATACATTTTTTAATTATTATTTGATTGCAGCTGACCTAGATTCTGTGGAGACATGCATAAGTTTTAGATGTTTAAGTCAGATTTAGTTGAATGTGAAAAGTCAAAAGTGTTGTAAAAAGTAAATCAAAAGAACCAGTGCAAAAGATTTATTAAACTCATTGTAGCACTGGCCTATAAAGACCTTGGCAGCTTTCCATGAGTGTGAATGCAGATGTGTGGGAATGGAAGTGGTTTTCCGCATGTACCTGCCTGCATTGAAACCAAGTGAAGGACGATATCACATGTTCTCCTTGTCTTTTCCTTCCTATGAATGACTGGACCAATTGGACTGCTCTCCCCCCCTCCCCATCATGGTTATAAACCCTTCATGAAACACCAGAAATCAAGTGTGACCACACTGCATGTTTGCAGATGGTACACTCATCATAATCTGAAGAAACACACTTCTCTTTGTATTGTAAACACTTTGCTGCAAAAGAATCCTGAGGCATTGCTTTATTTTGGTTGTCTGTGTATTATGCGCTAATTTCATTGATTATTTCAAATCTTGACAGATTTTTATGTAGACATAAGCTTGTAGGCTTGCTATTTTTGTTAGCTAGCTCGCTGTAAGAAGCTGTTAGTGCTGTACACAGACACTGGAATAAAGTGTAACCACTTTTTTGCCTGAACAAGATTCAGATTTAGAGATGTGTTGCAGGGATTGCTTGTTAAATCATTTTCAGAGCTTATTTGCATCTTGCGCAGTTCTATGAAAGTTTTAAAAGTTCACAAATCTATCACCCCAATTAAGTAAAGTCAAATGTTTAGCTCAGTCTTTATGAATATTGTATATTAGCTCTTATGTAAAACAGCAGCTTAATCTTATTAGCTAATTTAAGATTCTGTGGGACTAAAAAAAATCCACATTTGAACTCGATCAATACATTAAGCTCTGAATTTGTATTTATTTAAGTGCTCCAATATGAAAGAACTACCTGAATTCCTTTTCATATTATTAATGATCTCTCAAGCCAGGTTCAAATCCATCACGCTGTTTAAACCTCTTTATCATCCAATAGCTCAAAGCATACATTGCCTCTGTATGACTCTGTGATTACTGAATTCATAAAGCAAGTGATTAGAAGCCATACCATTGAGCCATACCGATGCAAATTATCCTGCCAGACCAGATATGGAGTCTTGACTTTCTTGTCTTGTCTGCAGGTACTGGTGTTGATGATGCAGTTGGAGAGGTGTCTATCCATGTGGAGATCTTCACTCATCCAAACACCGGAGAGCACAAAGTCACAGTGAAAGGTACGTAATGCTTCTTGATGTTTAACTAAAGCCTGTTTGCATTCCTCCTCTAAACTTTGGAAAACGTTGCATCTATTAAGAACCTCTGGACACCCATTTGAAGGTGCCTGAGATATCTTGTGTACTCAAGGAGGTGCTCAAAGTCTTTCCTTTACTGTAGGGTTCCTGGAGGAACCAGTGATGCCAATCTTTAGAGTTCTTGCAAGAAATTCTGGGTTCCATTTTTTAGGTTCCTCAGAGAACTGCCCCTTTTTAAAGGGTGTCTAGAGGTTCTCCAAAATGTTCTCTTTCTATGCTAATCTGAAATGCTCAAGTAGATTAATTTTTGGTGTAATGGGAATAATGTCTAGGATAAAAATGAAAAAATAAGGTTGCCACACTAGCGGAACCCTCTGGAAAAAATATAGGAACCCTTGTTTCGAGGCTCAGAACTTTTTCTATATAACGGCATTGCTGGAAGAACCTTTGACAGTCTAGAATTCTTGCAGGAACCTCTGGGTTCTTTATTGCAAGTTCTTTAGAGAACTTCCCTATTTCAAAGCATGCTTAAAGGTTCTCCAAGGGTTCTTCTAATATGGCAATCTAAGGAACCCAAAATAGTCCCTCATGTAGCTCCATTTTTGTAGTGTAATGGGAAGAATGTTAAGGAGAGCCAACACTGTAAAAATGAGGTGTGTGAGGTTCCTTAGATCACCCACTGGAAAACCTCTAGAAACCCTTGTCACATGCCTCAAAACCTTCACAATCTTTAGAGATCTTGCATGTAAGTATGGCTTCCATCTTTTAAGTTCTTTTTTTGAAAGGGTGCATAGAGGTTTTCCAGCATCGTCAGAAAAAAAAAATGCAAAAATGGAACCTTTAGGGGCATAACAACTTGTCAGTGGGGCAGTACCCTTAAAAGGGACAACTATGTACCTTATCTACCCATTAAAGGTGCGTATTAGTACTTTAGAGTCTTAATATGTACCCTTAAGGAAAAACTAAGAACATTTTAGGGATGTCCAAACCTGCTCCTGGAGGGACACTGTCCTGCAGAGTTTGGCTGGGTCTGAAATCGTCCCCTATACCCTTAAATGGGGCACTATTTGAGGGAACAGCCATTTGTAGTGGTGTCCTAAACCATAGTGAATGTTATCAAGTGCACTCATTCAGTCCCACAACCAATTTACGCTCAATGGCTAGGGAATACCCATAATCCACTGTCAGAGTTGTACACAGAATGAATTCCCACGTAGCGCCAGAAGATGGCGCCTGCAGCTGAATCATTCATCCATTTTCCAAACCATGCTGGTCCAATGTGGTTACAGCATAATATCATACCGGTATAAATTCTTTTTCAATTGATTATTAATTTGTTTAATTAAGGTGTATAGATATCCATGACAGAGTTCAAGATAAATCTTTTCATCTTACTACTGGAGCTGCCAGTTTGCTAAGTTTCAAAAGTGGCACATTCAGTGTCCGAATTCCCTCACTCGTTTTCATTTACTCCTTCAAATGGACTATTAGTGGAGCAATGTAGGAAATAGTGAATGAAGGTATAAGGGGCGATTTTGGACACAGCCTTTAGCGCCAACCGTAATTAAACACACCTGAACCAGCTAATCAAGCTCTTACTAGGCATACTAGAAACTTCCAGGCAGATGTGTTGATGCAAGTTGGAGCCAAACTCTGCAGGACAGTGGCCCTCCAGGAGCAGGTTTGGAGACCCCTACTTTAAGGGTACTGCTACTACTACCACCCCTATAGGTAAAAGTTTTTGTGCATTTTACCTGAGACTGAAGAGTTCCTCTAGTGTGGTTGTTTAGGGAACCCCAAATTGTCCCTCAAGTATCTTCATTTTTGCAGTATAATAGGACACATGTAAAGGGAAGTCTATGAAATTTGAACAAGTCAATGTATTTTATTGTAGTGGTGGCTGCGAATGACCTACGTTGGCAGACTTCTGGAATTTTCCGGCCCTTTGTGGAGGTCTACATCATTGGCCCTCATCTCAGCGATAAGAAGAGAAAGTACGCCACCAAGTCCAAGAACAACAGCTGGGCTCCAAAATACAACGAGACCTTTACATTGTAAGTGGCATGCACTTTTTTCTTTAGCTTGCATTTCAGTTTCTTCATACTGCCGTGCCATCTATGTTACAGTTCCTGAGTAAAATGTAATCCTGGTGTCGTTGATTCTTTCTCAAAGCACGTTGAGTAACGAAGTGGGTCCGGAGTGCTACGAGCTGCAGGTGTGCGTGAAAGACTACTGCTTTGCACGAGAGGACCGTACCGTTGGCATGGCAGTATTGCAGCTAAAGGACGTAGCACCGCGGGGGAGCGTAGCATGCTGGCTACCGCTAGGTAAACGCATTCACATGGACGAAACCGGCCTGACCGTACTGAGAATCCTGTCCCAGCGCAACAACGACGACGTCGCAAAAGAATTTGTCAAACTCAAATCCGACCAGCGATCTGCTGAGGAGGGGCGGAGCTAAGACCAGGAAGTATCTAGCGAGGCATGGTAACTTTGGCAAAAACACTGCCCCCTAATGCTCAGATGTTGCACTAGCACATAGAAAAAATACACAAGACATATTTATCTTGGTTCTTCACTTTAATGACCAACCGTTTACGTGACAAAGCAGTTATATATTTGTACTTAGTGCACTGCCATTAGACCTGCCAGGAAGGGCTTGTTTAGCAAGCACAATTTGGCACATGAAACAGACAAGGATATTGTATCTCTTAAATACTTGATGTTTGTGATGTCCTTGATTTTTATAATGCATATTCCAAGACAAAAACCTGCCAAAAGGTACTTAAATACAGCACATTTATTCTGCAAAACATTACATATAGTTACCAGTGCACACGTCTCAAAATATAAATCCAGAAAATATGATTATATTTCTAATTCTAATGATAATAATAACAAAATATTATATTATAATACTTATATTAAAAAATAATTTATTTATATTTAGATCTTTTGTTTTCAAATGCATCTGTGAAATATAACCAGATTAAGGTATGTAAACATGACATCCTTTTTTTCTTCAATATCAAGCAATCTGTAATGATGTCGAAACCCTCTTTAGTGAGGCCTTTTGTCAATCAATCCTGCACCCTTCAAAAGGTGTCTTAATGTCAGGGTATTGTTTCTCCACTATGTACCACCATTTCACCCCCTAACCTCCTTATTAAGGACCAAAACCCACTATGGGTCAGACTTTAATGTTATGCAAATGTTTAGAAGCACAAGAAAATTGCGAAAAAATAGACCTACAACCAAATACACCTCTGAAAGCAGAGTGGTTGCTTTTTCCTGTAGTATGAAAATGTCTTTGGTGTGGGATGAAATTATTTTTTCGGAGACATCACTTGCAGGAAATCCTACGAATTATACTTATTTTGAAGACTATGAGATATTAACACTTTGTAAAGTTGCTTCGCACATTTAGACTCAATCACAAGGCCACCTCTGTCCTGTCTTTGTGTATCTAATATGTTTTCAAGTACGAGTGCCTGTGCAGTTTATCAAGTGTTTGTCGGCATGATAAGGTACTACAGTTTATACGATGTATATGTGCAAGTCTGGATTGACAAACACTGCTTATATTAGATACCAGAGCTGCCTGTTTCAGTGAAGCAGACCCACCCTTCACTTTATAACATCACAGTTAAATGTCATACCACTCCAGATAATTCCATTCAAAATGGGGCTTTTACCCCCTCTACATATCCACTAAAGAAATCTCTGGTTTCACACCTCAAAAGAATCACAGCCACTGAGAATCACTCCTATAGAGTTGCCATAGTAACCGCTGATGAATCCTGCCATTTTACTGCCAAACCATCCACCATATTAGAAAAGCACAAGAGAGACGCTTTATAATGTGGGTTAAACACTATATTCATTCCTTCCTGCTGTATTGTGCTAAACCGTAAATGACACAAATGAACCGCGCTATCGATCGACTAAGATGAAATTATCTAGTAAATTTAGCCATTAAGCACCTTGCGCTACAGTTATTTTTTTAGGTTTCCCTATATTATTTCTCTAAAAACAGTCTATGCATCAGTCAGAATCATCAGTGGTCAACAGCCTTGGATTGTTTACATCGCGAATGGTCGGCACAAACCGCAGCTGCAAACTTCGCTGGTTTCGTTCTACATATTGAATCCTTTAGTGTTCATCGTTGTAATATTGAACAGTGGGGTTCTATCACAGGAAATGGCATTAATGAATGTTGAAATGACTGCAGACTGGAAAATAGCATCTGTAGCAAGAAAGTACTTTAATTTGGATGATAGGATTTCTAATGTTAAAGCTGTGTGTTGCTGTCTGTGAATAATAATATTACAGGATAGAGTTGTGAGTAAGCATGTAGTATGAGACAAAGCACACACAGACACAAGTGCACACTGCGCCCAATAACTCCACATGCACCCAAACAGCAACTCTTTGCCTGTGTATATATATATAAGAAGCAGTGCATGTTGGGAAAGATTCTTCTTGTGCCAGCATGTATCTTTGATGTGATATTCAACTGTTGTATTTATTTCTCTTATTATTTAGTTATTTTATTTTTGGCATTTATTTTGATATTTGGGTATTATTTTCTATTTTTGAAAGGCTTGTGAATATATAAATATGTATTACTGATGTGTAGTGGTACAGAGTACTAGCATGAGAGATTTTTTTATACAAAGATGTTTCTAATTTTTGTTTTTCTAAATATGATCGTTCTTATCGGGGATGGAGGTAAAACATGCCAGTCTTGGTTGGTTTCTACTTCCAATAAATGGTTAAAAAAAGTCTTTTTGTTTTTGTTATCTTTTTGTATGTATATATCATACATCAGTGGCGCTTCCTCAGAGGAGGCAAGGGAGGCAGTGCCTCCTCAAAAAACTGGATGAGAATATAATCAATATTATTACATAAACAAAACAATGCAAGTATTACAAAATTTGACATTAAAAAGTGTAAAAGTCACTCGTTTTATTATGTAAGATTTTTATTATGTAATATTTTGCAAATATTACAAAATTTAACATTAAAAAGTGTAACACTTGCTTGTTTTTCTAAAGAAACACTGTCCAACAGCGACACCCGCAGGTAAAGTTACAGCGGGGAGTTCGCGTCTCTTGTGCCTCTCTTCAGCTCATAAAAATAAAGCAGAACCCCTAAAGCGTGCAATGGGTTTATTGGGGGGTGATTAAGAATGAATGGGTGAAAGTCACGTGAGAGGAGGCAGTGCTTTCTTCGCGCTTTGACTGGTTAAGGTTGGACATGACTGGTTCATGCGATAAATCCCACTTCTTGTTTTCATGTGCATTCTCGTCGAATCAGCCTGAATGAAGACAATGATGGCGTTAATAGGAAGAGTGAGTAATTAACCGGTTTATGTCATGTCAAAATCAAACTTGAATTGGCCTGAAAACATGATGACTGCGGGGGTTTTAGTGAGCAATCAGCATGGTGAAATTAATGGTACATCTTTGTGTCTGTGACCACTGACCAGTATGTACAAGCTTGACGACTGCTGACAATAAATTGACTATTAAGAAGCTGAACATTAGTTCACAAATAATATTTTATTATTATTAATATTATTATTATGGAATAAATGTAAAATTGCATAAAAACACTAACTAGATGAAATTTATATTATTTATAGAATTTTATTTGGTCTCTCTTTTTCATGTAATGTTTATTCAACCAGGAAAATTGTGCAACAGGGACATAAATTAAATTTACATTTTACACTCGTCGTTAAATGACGAGAAAAAAGTTGTTAAATTTCGAGAAAAAGGTCGAGATAAAATGTTGAGAATAAACTTGTTAAATTTAAAAAAAAAAATTGTTGAGAATAAAGTCATTAGATTACGTGAACAAATTCGGTAAATTATGAGAAAAAACGTTGTTAAATTTTGTAACGAAATTTCGTAACGAATTTGTTCTCATAATTTAACGTCATTTTTCTCATAATTTAATGACTTTATTGTCAACATTTTATCTCAACTTTTTTCTCGAAATTTAAAGATTTTTTTTCTCGAATTTTAACAACTTTAATCTCGAGATGGTTTTATTTTTTTGTTTTTGCTTGGCCCTAGTCCTCTTCCGTAGTTTGCGCGTGTGTGTGTGTGTGTGTCTGTGTGTGTGTGTAATTAATTATAAAAAGATAATAAAAAAATCTTTAGGAAAAAAGAGTAAAGTTCAAGACAAAATATTATTTTATTTTGCCTGACATGCAAGTTTAAAAATAGTTTTATTTCAAGGGTGATTTTTTTTTTTTTTTTTTTTTTTTTACGTAAGGAGGGAGGAATGGCTAATATGTTGGCTTTGTCAAGCTAACAATTAAACAAGTACAATGGGCCATAAAAATAGCATGCTAACAGAATGTATACAAAATGCTCAGACAGCATTTTAAAGTGATGTTGTTAAGGCAACAAAAGCAACAACAAAAAATGCATTTCAGGAGGTAAAGGAACACCCACATTCAAACTCTGCGTAGGAAGGAGATCTTGAGGGACTCTGGGATTTCGAGTTGGGTGGCACTGACTTGTGGTGGTGGCTGATAAGGGAACGTGACAGGGAATACCCGTCTGACATCCATCAGAAGCTGTGGAGGTTGCCCCTCAGAGCGCCCCTTCAGCAGCCCCTGGGAAACCCCACAGAAAAACAGCATTATCACTCCTGGACAAAACTGGTATGATATTCCGTCACAGAGCTCACAGTCACATGATTTCACACTTACCTGTACTATACGGATGAAATTGAGCGTTACTCTCTCTTCGAGGTCACTCTGAGGTGTATAGAGGCTTAAAATCTTTACAATCTGTGAGAAGATTTTTAATATGTTAATAAATTATAAATATAAATAAAAATTATATAAATTGTGTATATATAATAATGCGTGTAAATGTATACTGACATTACATATATATATAAATAATATATATATATATATATATATATATATATATATATATATATATATATATATATAAATAATTATATATATATATATATATGTAATTATATATAAAGTCATGTATAAATAATTTCTATGTTATAAATATGAAATAAATTAGTATTTAAGTATTAGTAAAAATATAATTCTATATATTATGAAAATATTACATATAAATGTAAATGTTTAGTAATGTATTAATTCTTATGTGTATGTCCATATATATTTATATACAACAAAATTATATTTATATTAGGTTTTAAATATATATATATATATATATATATATATATATATATATATATATATATGCAAACATACATATATATGAATAAATACATTAATAAACCCTTTTTAATTATTTTTTTATAATTTGTTTTTTTGTGATGCAAGTGAATTGTGCGTTGCAGATTTCATACAGAGCCAATAACAAAAGCTCAAAATTTAGAACAACATGCAATTGTCTCAACATGCCAATGTAATAGGCACGCCACCTGCTGGTTGGACAATGCATTGCAGGTTTGGACCATGGCTTGTCCATCTGCTTCAGTCTTCTTGCTCATTTGAAGAAGCTGTGCTGCCTGTATCAGAGGCTCCAGAGCGGTCACAGCGCCCCCTGTCTGCAGTGAACGACTCCGCAGCCACTCCTCCAGTAAACTCACATTATACCTATGATATAAGGATATAAATATCTGATGCAACTCATTCAAGCAGATGTTGAAGTAACAGAACTGCGGTGCTGACCTGATCTGGAGGCCGCGGTTCCAGCAGCACATGTCCTTGCGCAGCAGCAGGCTGTTGAGGGTGGTGGCGGCCAGCAGGTACATGAGCTGATGGAAAGCTTGTTCCAGCAGGGCCGAGGGCAGATCCTGACGGGACAGGGCTGTGTGCAGGGCTGACAGTTCCCTCAAGACTGCAGACATAGTGGTCCCCTCTGTACTAGCAGGAGGCCGGGGGTCCGAACCTGCGCGCTTGCGACTGCCACTCAGCTTTACAGATGAACCAGCCAGACCAGGGATGGTCTCACTTTCAAGCATTGCTGGGACTAAAGTTAAGAGATGTGTACACAATCATATATATATATATACATATATACAGTATATTACTACAGGGCCATTGACAGATCTATATGAGAGGTCTTTCTATCTATATGAGTGTACCGATCATAGGTTGTAGATGGCTCTCAGAGATGGACAGCAGTTGCTGATAGGCCTGAATACACAGATCACTGAGCGCTCGGACAGACTCCTGCACATCCGTCACCAGAGGCACCAGCTCCTCGCAGCCCCTCACATCCTTCACGAGAATAGGTTCATATATTTAATGGATCAAATCATTATTATATTTCAATTTTAAATCTGTAATTTCTGCAAAAGGTAAAAATAATAATTTGAAGTAGGCTACAGATCCGTCACCTGTTGGGGAGAGTGCTGGTTGAACAGGTCTTTGAGCAGGTAAGCGTTCTTTAGCCACACAGCTGTCGTGTCCAGATCATTGCTGTGTTTCTACAACAAACACATAGTTATTGTAAATATGACCAATTAATGTCTTGAAATGTACCGTCTTAAAGGTGCCATCGAATTGAAAATTGAATTTACCTCGGCATAGTTGAAAAACAAGAGTTCAGTACATGGAAATACAGTGAGTCTCAAACTCAATCGTTTCCTCCTTCTTATATAAATCTCATTTGTATACAATTATACAATATTGTATAATTAAATCTCAAAGAACAGGTGAATCTCAACATAACACTGACTGTTACGTAACAGTCGGGGTGTACGGCCCCAATATTTGCATATGCCAGCCCATGTTCCCAACATTATGAAAGGCATTAGACAAGGGCAGCCAGTATTAACGTCTGGATCTGTGCACAGCTGAATCATCAGACTAGGTAAGCAAGCAAGAACAATAGCGAAAAATGGCAGATGGAGCAATAATAACTGACATGATTCATGATAACATGATATTTTTAGTGATATTTGTAAACTGTCTTTCTAAATGTTTCGTTAGCATGTTGCTAATGTACTGTTAAATGTGGTTAAAGTTACCATCTTTTCTTACTGTATTCACGGAGACAAGAGCCGTCGCTATTTTCATTTTTAAACACTTGCAGTCTGTAGAATTCATTAACACAACTTCATTCTTTATAAATCTCTCCAACAGTGTGTAATGTTAGCTTTAGCCAAGGAGCACCATCAAACTCATTCAGAATCAAATGTAGATATCCAAATAAATACTGTACTTACACGATTAGACATGCTGCATGACGAACACTTTGTAAAGATCCATTTTGAGGGTTATATTAACTGTGTGAACTTTGTTTATGCAATGATAGAGTCGAGAGCTCCGGGCTGCGCACTGAATCGGCACATTTCTAATGATGCCCCAAAATAAGCAGTTAAAAAAATTCTTTAAAAAAAAAATCTATGGGGTATTTTGAGCTGAAACTTCACAGACACATTCAGGGGACACCTTAGACCAGTGATTCTCAACTGGTGGGTCGCGACCCAAAAGTGGGTCGCAGACCTGTTTTGGGTGGGTCTCGGTAAGCTGGTCAAAAAAAAAAACAATGTGCGTCTCATGTTTGATTGACGAATGCCTGTCAAAATAAACCCTTTTTAAAATAAAAGACCAGAGACGTGCGGTAGTTTACTATGGTAGCCATGGTAACCATCGCCATGGTAACTATCCTGTGTTGTTTTGACATTCAGATTCGAGATGGCGAAGCGCAAATATGACCCAAACTATTTAAAAAATGGATTTTCGTACATTGAGGATAAAAATGGACAGAAACCCCAGTGTGTGCTTTGTAGTGAAGTGCTTGCCAATGAGAGCATGAAACCGTCCAAACTGAAGCGCCATTTAGAAACAAAACATCCCGCATCGAAAGACAAGCCGGTGGAGTTTTTTCAAAGACGTCTCCAGGAGCTGAGGGCATCACAAAAGTGTCTGACAGCGTCTTGCTCCAAACAAGAACAAGCTCTTCGGGCATCTTCGGGCATCTTACCTAGTATGCACGTTGTACGGGATAATATATGTATGTATGTAGGGTTATGTTTTTATATGAGTGTTTTCAACAGTTATTTTTGAATGAATAAATTTTGTTGGTTGAATTCTAAAAAAGTGGGTCGCGACTTAATGACCATGGGAAAATGTGGGTCCCAGGGTGGGACCAGTTGAGAACCCCTGCCTTAGACTTATATTACATCTTGTAAAAAACCGTTTGATGGCACCTTTAAAATCTACTCTACACACATCACACGTTTCATAGATACAGAAGTTTATCCTGAATTTAATTTATGCGTTCTTAAAGGGTTAGTTCACCCAGAAATGAAAATTCTGTCATTAATTACTCGATCACCCTCATGTCGTTCCACATCTGTAAGATTGGAACGACAAACATCTTTGTTTATCTTCAGAACACAAATGAAGATATTTTTGATGAAATCTGAGAGGTATACGATAGACAGCAATTTAACCAACACTTTGAAAAAAAGACGAGAATACTTTTTGCGCAACAAAAAAAACAAAATAACTTTATTCCACAATATCTAGTGATGATCGATTTTAAAACGAAGCTTCGAAGCTTTTGTTTCGAATCAGTGGTTCGGAGCGTGTATCAAACTGCCAAAGTCAAAGTGTTTTTTGGTGCACAAGTAATATCTCGTCTTAATAATATTAAGGTTGAACCACTGTAGTCACATGACTTGTTTTAAATATATCTTTAGAAGCTTTCTGGGCATCTGAAAGTGTTAATTATCTTGTTAGCAAAAATATCTTAATTTGTGTTCCGAAGATTAACGAAGGTCTTACGGGTGTTGAATTTCATGAGTGTGAGTAATTAATTACAGAATTTTCATTTTTGGGTGAACTAACCCTTTAAGAAAACAAAATAGTTTTGTGGTAATCAACATACGCCAAATGCTGTCTATTGACAAATAAGGCATGTAAACGCTTGTTTAGTTAAAGTTAGTTGTTCACCTTCATGGCAGTTTTAATAGCGCTAACAGCAGCACTGCAGAGCCCCTTCACCCGCGTCTGATCGCCGCTACAGTCCGCATGGCGTACGCACAGAAACAGAACCCGAGCCGCCAGTCCAGGAGACAACGACAAAACGCCCTCCGCCCTCACATCTGTCACAGAGAAATGTTAAATCCCGTCAGTCAGCGTGAATAACCGTTTCAAAAGTAAACTGTTGTGTGTATTGTTTACCTGATATAAGGTGTTTGATCAGCTTGCTCTCATCTCTTTTCCTGCACTCCAGTAGTCCGCTGAGTGTCTGGCTCTTCTGAGGGGCAGGAGATGTTGGGTCCTGAGACGCAGCTATGGCTAGACCTGAGCGTTAAATACATTTTGAACAGACATTTTTAAGTGACACACTACCAGAGTTTTTTTTTTTTTTAAAGTTGACAGCCACCGCCATCATTTCTGATCATTTTCACAAAACTTTTATGGCCCCAGAATATTGTGTTGTATGAATATCTGAACATGCAGTATGTCAAAAGGAAGAACAGAGCCTCTGCTAAAAAACAAACAAACAAACAAACAAAAAACTTTTATTCTAGCTTCATGCATACTTTTTACCAATACTTGAATGTGGGTATAAGTTTCGTAAAATTTCATAAAAAAAACAGCAACATTTTGAACAAAGCGCTTAGAAAATTGTGGGGTACAACATGCTTATTGCTTGTTTCTGCTCCTTTTTTTCCTGTGCTTTGAGCTGGAGATTCTCTACTCTTTCAGAAGTTGTATAATAGCGCCCCCAGCCGTATAACAGTGAAAACACGGAAAGCCGAAAAATTCTGTCAATGGCGTAGAAAGAGTTAAAAAAAATGCTTTTATTCAGCAAGCATATAACTTGATCAAAAGTGAAGTAAAGACACATACATACATATATATATATATATTTCTATATGTTTCAAAATATTTCTTTCTGTCCATCAGTTTCCACAAAAATACTAAGCGGCACAACTGTCAGAAATGTTTCTTGAGCAACAAATCAGCATATTAGAATGATTTCTGAAGGATCATGTGACACTAAAGAAAACAAAATGGAACCTGTTTAAATACTTTTTGGACCCACACAGACCTGCATAAGACAGGATTCTCCTGAGGCTCACAGTGTGTTTCAGTTCCTTGAGCTCTCTACGTAATCGGACACATTCCTGCTCTCGAACCGCCACCTGCTCCATTAGTTCCTTCAAACATATACATAAAGAAGCAAAAAATGACAACTGAACAAAGTACAAAGAACAACAAATGGTAGGTTTAGATGGAACGGGTACATTTATCTCAGGCTCTCCAGGTGTATCTCTGTCATGGGCCTGCTGGAGTTTCATCCTGAGAGCTGCAATCTCCTGCTCCCACTGCGCTCTCTGAGACAACAGCTGCGTCTCTAGAAACCTGGAACCGTAAAATTTAGTAATATGAAGTCATTGATGACTTTATAAGGTCTCAATATATTAGTCTGATGAACGGAAAGGAAACTGACTTGTTGGCCACCCGTACAGCGTCGTAAGCATATCTGAGATCCTCGCCCTTCATCCTCTCGGCTGTGTCCTTCACAACGCTCATATCCTCCATTAGGATGTTCTGTGGGTAAATATTGTCATTTTATTATTGCAAAATATTGGCTTTTTTTAGAAACAGACTTTTAATTTTTGATTTAAAATCTGACCAGAGGTTGCTCATGGCTCCAGGGTTTCCGGTCGGTGGGTGACGTGACGCTGATCCTCCTGACCTCCTCGGGTGAAGGGAAGACAGGCGAGTTTGAGAACGGTGTGGTGACAGGTGACAGAGTCTCCAAAGACACAGTCGAATCTGTTCGCCTATGTCCACGTGAATGCTGTGAGGAAGCAAACATTTATTCTTGCTTCCGTTTAAGATTAATATACAATGTTCACACAAAATAAAAATGTTAAACAAAAAATATTATAGTTACTACATTCAAATGTTTTTTTTTATTATTAACATTGTTATTTATATATTTTCAGAAAAGTTTCTGATTTGTACATGTACAGGAGCATCATGTAACTGTTTTTTATTTTATACTTACATTGATTTTATTATAATATATTTATATGCATTAAAAAAAATTTAAGATGTACCTCATTGGTGGCGAAGAGGCTCATATCTCTTAGGTTTTCGTATCTTTGCTCTAGTCTCGTGAACTCTCTAAGTAAACTCTGGTATCTCCTCCTTTCCTCTTCCAGCTCTGCTCGCACTGATGCATCTGCCTGATCCACAGACTGTTGGCGGCTCTCTGAAACATGTAGTTTAATCAGCTTTTTACTTATACACAATAAATATAAAAATGATATAAATGATATGTGTAAATTTAAAAACATTAAAGGGATACTTCACCCAAAAATGAATTTCTGTCATCATTTCCTCACCCTCATGTCGTTCCAAACCCGTAAAGGCCAGAACACAAGCCGATGCCGACGAACTAGTGGCAACGAAAGCAGACTGCGTGGTTGGCTCACGTCGGCAGCGTCTGCGTCCAAAGTTGGCCTGACAGTTGGCCTGACCAAACCAATGCTAAACAGCCGACGGCCACGTAGTACATCAGTTCTGCGCCTGCGTGAGATGAAATGCCTTTCCGAACCAGCAGGTGGCAGTATCTGAACAGCCAATCAGAATGATCAGAAGGACCGATGAGCTCCGACGGCAATTCAACATTTCGAATCGGCCGGGAAAAAAAACGACGAGGACTAACTTCAGCCGATGGTGTGGAACACACTGAGAAAACTTAGTCAGCCGACGAAGAAAAACTGCCCGACGGCCGACCGTCGGCTTGGTGTGTTCCTGACTTAAGACTTTCCTTCATCTTCGGAACACAAATTAAGATTAATGAAATTTGAGAGATTTCTGTCCCTCCATTGACAGTCTATGCAACTACCACTTTGACGCTTCAAAAGGTTCATAAAGAGATTGAAAAACTACTATGAATCGAGTGATTTTCACAATCGCTTTATATTATGAATAGATTTACTTTAGGCTTTTATTCACATATAAACATTAATCAGTGAATATAAACAAAAGCTTAACTGAACCTCCTTGACGCGCAAGAACAAACCTCTTACGAAAGCTCAAACTTGCCGCATAACATGGGAATAAACCTCATTGGTTCTTGCACGTCAAGCAAACATGCTTGAGCTTCTGTTTACCACAACTGATGTGTGTGTTGATGAATGTTTATATATGAATAAAAGATTAAATTCAATCTGTTCATCATATAAAGAGATCAAGTCTCTTCAGAAACTTTGGACTAGTTTTATCTCTTTATGGACTTTTTGAAGCATCAAAGTGGTAGTTGTGTAGACTGTCAATGGAGGGAGACAAATTTCTCAGATTTCATTAAAAATATCTTCAAAAGTCTTATGGGTTTGAAACAACACGAGGGTGAGTAAATGATGACTGAATATTAGAACTAACTCTTTAAAATGAGCCTTAGTCTGCCATTTTATTTATTTAATAAATTAAATACATGAGTTGAGATGAAACCGTGGTGGTTCGTTTCACAAGATATGGCACAAATTTAATCCATTTACCCTCCTGAGATTTTTCCTGATCCTGTAAACGAATAGCCAAATCATCCTTGTCTTTCTCCAAAGAATCTCTCTCAATTCGGAGAGCTTGGATTTCCTAGAGTAAACAGGAAGTAAACAAACAAAGCTGGTGATTATCAACAGAACCAACTCCCTAGGAAGAAAAGAGATTTTAAAATAAGTGGCTGATGTTAACTGTGTATGTGAAACATGGTTCACCTGTGTAAGCTGGAGGATCTCTTGGGTGGCCTTTTCCTCAGCTTTCCTCCTGTCCTCCTCCTGTTTGTCTGCGAGTAAAGGAGCATTGTTTGCATTCTCCTGCAGCTGGATCTGGAGTTTGAGGAGGCTGGACCGCAGCTGTTCCAGCTCAGAGCTGTGAGCTTCTCGCTCGGCCTGAAGAGTCTCCCTCAGAGACGCACTCTCTCTCGCCTGAGAGAAGAAAAGCACACACGATTCATTATTGGGTGGCCGTCTGTCCAGTTTTGAAATACTATGTTCGCTCACCAACGTAGCCTTGAGTCACCATGAAAGTCACCATGAAATCAAAATGGACATTTTTTTATGGAATATTACAGTATTTACTCTAAATGATTTATCCAACCTTAAGTCGCATACATTTTAGACACAATATTATCAATATCAACTTTTTTTTGCTCTATTCTCTTATTAAAAAAAATAGTTCCATACAGAGTCAAAGCAGAATTGTTGCCTTTTTTTCTCAACAGATTCTGTTCCTGAATAATTAAAGGTACCTTTTCAAAAGATGTAATATAAGTCTAAGGTGTCCCCTGAAGGTGTCTGTCGTTTCAGCTCAAAATACCCCATAGATTTTTTAAATTAATTTTTTTAACTGCCTGTTTTGAGCCATTATTACATATGCACCGATTAAGCGTGCGGCCCCTTTAAATCTCCCGCTCCCCACCCCCGTGAGCTCTCAACTGCCTTAAACAGCAAACACAAAGTTCACACAGCTAATATAACCCTCAAAATGATCTTTACAAAGTGTTCATCATGCATACATCGATTCCTGTGAGTATAGTATTTATTTGGATGTTTGCATTTGTTTATGAATGAGTTTGAGGCTGTGCTCTGTGGCTAACGGCTAATGCTACACTGTTGGAGAGATTTATAAAGAATGAAGTTGTGTTTATGAATTATACAGACTGCAAGTGTTTAAAAATGAAAATAGCGACGGCTCTTGTCTCTGTGAATACAGTAAGAAACGATGGTAACTTTAACCACATTTAACAGTACATTAGCAGCATGCTAACGAATCATTTAGAAAGACAATGTACAAATATCACTAAAAATATCATGTTATCAATGATTATGTCAGTTATTATGGCTCCATCTGCCATTTTTCGCTATTGTTCTTGCTTACCTAGTCTGATGATTCAGCTGTGCACAGATCCAGATGTTCTGCCCTTGTGTAATGCTTTGAACATGAGCTGGCATATGCAAATATTGGGGGCGTACACCCTGACTGTTACGTAACAGTCGGTGTTAAATGATTTATATAAGAAGGAGGAAACAATGGAGTTTGAGACTCACTGTATGTCATTTCCATGTACTGAACTCTTGTTATTCAGCTATGCCGATGTAAATTCAATTTTTGAATCTAGGGCACCTTTAAGCATTTTTGAATGAATTGAGATTCAGGGTCTGTTTAGACAACACCATTTTAAACTATAAACTGAAACTTTTCATGCGTTTTGGCTGTTCATTTAGATGACAACAGTGTTTTGGGGGCTTGAAAATTAAACTTTTGAAAATGGGATTCAAAGTGCAAGTTCTTGAAAACGATACTGTTATTGTCTCCATGTAAACTACAAAAACGTGAATTTGTGAAAATGGTGACGTTTTGCTCATGCATGTTACATGTTCAGTCTATAGTATAGGTGCATAGTTTTTCTTTACAAAGTGACATCGCCAACTACTGGCCTGGCAGGAATAATACAGTGTTTTTAGTCGTTTTCGCGGATACATGTGAACAGGGATCGTTTTATGAAAAAAAAAACATCATTACACAGTTGCTCAATGCTTTCTTCCACCTTCTCACCTGTTGGTCGGCTTTGAGCTGCAGCTGCATGAGTTTGACTTCCATGCCTTTATTGAGTTCTCTGTATTTCTCTACCGAGCGAGCCTCAGCACGCAGGTGCAACAGCTCTTTACGTGCCGCTCGCCTGCGCACGCAACACTGCAGGAGCACTACTGCAGTTCTGACACGCCTGAAACTGCACCGGGCCAGCCAACCTCGCACCTGTGCCTGCAAAAACACCACTGCCCGCTCTGTCAGCATCTAAAAACAGAAAAGATTTATAAAACGAATCATAAAATAATGTTTACATTAGGCAACAACATTCATACACTACTAATTTAGGCCTACTAAATGTCTTGACTGAATGTAAAATGTCAAACTGTCATGACCTAAAATTTCATCATTATATCAAACATGTTAAGATTGAGTTTAAACTTAAACACTATGCAGACTGTGCACTATATTTCTCGATAAATGCACATCATGAAGAACAAAAAGGAGAACAAAATGAAGACCACAACACATAAATCATCTTCACATGAACCGTACAATCCTACACAGACCTCAACACTTGACACATAAAACACAACAAGGGTAACTTTTTTTATGGTAATATTCATTTTAAGAAACACTAACAAACACACATTTTAAAGCACTTTACCTGTCTATAAATGCGACGAGCCTGGGTGCCTCTGATGAAAGCCTGGATTTTGATGGTGGCCTCTCTTATGGTCTTATAAAGCTGTCGAACAGCCAGCATGCGGTATGTTTTCTGGATGATTAAAGCAGCACGTGTATAACGGAGGGTCCACACCAACCTAATGGTGTTAGGTAACATTGAAATATATACTTCAAAACTGGAGTCCCAAACATGTAGAAACACCTATTAGAAAACCTACATAACTAGAATGAAACCTACAGTACATAGTGTGCCCTTTAGGTAGCACTCTAACCCACCTTCGGGCTAGGGTTCCTCTGGTGTATCGCTGCAGGATGAAGGTGGCCCACCGGAGCCGCTGATAACGCCTATGCTGCAGCCATCCCCTCACCAAGCTTTGAATCAAAACCGCTGCTACACATAGCCGATCTCCTCTCAGCTTCTCCAGTACTGCAACTTGTCCGGCCCGGAAGAAGACCTTGGTCTTGCCAAAGCAGTACTGCTCTGGATCAGGGATAAGGTCGGGCAGGGCACTCCGGCAGGAACGCCGTACATCATCCTGAGAAACAGAACCATGTAGCAGCACCCGGTAGCGGGTGAAGAACTCCTCATACGTCCACCTGGAGTACAGACGAAAGAATCAGGGATGTAATAGGGAACTTATGCTTCTTATTTGACAGACTTATAGAAGAGTACTTGCCTGGAGGGGTAGCCTGCGGCACTGATTCGGATGGTCTCCAAGACTCCACATGCTCGCAATTGCTGCACTGCTCGCTTGGGATCAAATCTGATATGGAGAGACGAGAAAAGGCTACTCAAACTGTCATAGACATAAACACATGGGATATCTTTTTTTTTCTTACAGAAAGGGCTGTTTGAGGTCATTGGACTTTATGCAGCGGACATAATGTGGGGTGGTGCTGTTCAAGGTGTCCATCAAAAGGTGCAGGGATTGACGAAACTAGACACAAAGACAGAATATGTAAGAAAAGGTTGAAATCTTAGACCTAAAGAGTCAGAGAACACCTTAAGGGCTTTAGATGGATTTGAGCATGACTGGTAAACCATTGGAAAGAGGACATAAACCAGGACAATCAGCTCACCTGAAAGCCCACAGTTAGTTTGTGCTCTCTGTGAGCTCTCTTTCCTGAACGTACGCTCCCGTTTGCAAGAGAAGAGTTGGAGAGGGATCCCCCTGCTGACTCCTTCTGGAACAACTCTGCAACTAGTTCTGACTAAAGGGTATGGACAGTTGTGAGGAGGAAGAGTACAAAACTAAATCAAAAGCCAATAATCAGAGGTGGACATTCCAGGGGTCAGAAAGTAAAAGTCCTGCCATATTTTTATCTCATCCACTGAAGCATTAATGAGATAATTAAGTGATAATTGAGTGATGATTGAGCATTATTGAAGACACCTGATGATAACAAGCAGAATCACCAAAGGAGAAAATCACTATTTTTAAGTTACCATCATCGAGGTCACGGTTTGTTTTAGTTGAGCTCTTGACCCTTGACTTTGTAGTATTAGATTTTGTTTGGGCAGTTTTAATTGCATTAAAACCAAACAGACAATCAGGTGTTGATTATGTTTTTACATAAACATTATTTGATCTGAATCACTGAACTCATTTAGAGCCCAATCTGAGTTAGATTTACATTATTGATTACAGCAGAATTGTGATTTTACAGCACAAGATCAGCTTTTGCAATACAATTTTTTTTTTTTTTTTTAAGAGTTCTGATTTTTTTTAAAGAAGAGCTCATTTAAACACACAAACATCAAGAATCATCCTGTGAATCTCAACAGTGGTGGCCATCATAAAGCATGTTGCAGTGCATTCTGGGAGCCACCAATCAAAATTCATCCATGGCTCCCATCATGCATTGCTGTATGAATAAATTATGAGCTAAATTGTCTTAGTAATTTCATTTATTCTCACTATTAAAATTTTGCTGTTTTTCTGTGACTTTTTAGTAGCTTGTTTTCTAATGTTCAGAGTTGATCTGTTGATCAGAATATGTTGCTTGTCACCGTTGTTGAGATTCACAGGCTGATACTTGATGTCTGTGTGTGACTCAAATAATTTTTTTTTTTTGTTTTTTGTGATAAGGACAACTTTAAAAAAAAAAAAAAAAAAAAAAAATTTCTGTATTGTATAAGCTGATCTCCTGCAGAATCACAGTGCTGCTGTAATCAATAATGTAAATCTAACTCAGAGATTGAGCACTAACCCTGACCTCGATGATGGTAACTTTAAAATAGTGATTTTCTCCTTTGGTGATTCTGCTTGTTATCATCAGGTGTCTTCAATAATGCTCAATAATCACTCAATTAATCACTTATTTATCTCATTAATGCTTCAGTGGATGTGATAAAAATATGGCAGGACTTTTACTTTCTGACTCCTGGAATGTCCACCTCTGCCAATAATTAAAGTATTCATACAATACCTGGCTAGCTTTAAGTATATTGATGGGCTCCTCAAACACAGTGTCTCGGTTCTTGTCTAAAAAGCCATCACACTCATACTGAACCTAATGCAAAAAACCCCAGCAATATTATCACAAACATTGAAAGGTTTTGTGCCACCATTTGCCAAATTCTTCACAGTAGATGTTTTCTGACCATATCAGCAAAATGCACAATGATGAAGGCAGAGTTGGACATGCGTGGTTTACGAAAGTGGGGACTTTGGTTCAGGTGCTGGTCGTAAACCTTCCGAGCCCAGTTCTCATCTGAGCCTTTCGGCATCTAGAACAGGACGAGAATGTGTTTTGTACTTTGGTGACATGAGAAGAGGTATTACAACTTGTGTTACAACATGTAGTTTCCTCACTCTACATTCCTCATCCAAAAGATCAAGTAGACCCAGCTGGCCTTCGATGAGCGCAATGCATGGCTGGTTATCGCTAAACTCAATACGGTTCCAGGGAAGTTCCTCTCGCAGGTACTCCTCTTGCTCCAACTGAAACACATGCTGACAAGGACATGCCACATACTTATTAAAACTTAATTTAATCAACAAAGCTGAGTCAACAAGTCAACTAATGGCCAGTCAAGAGTAACCAAAAATAGGCACGTGTACAGTGTAGACTAGTGAGGAGCAATGCTTCAAGCATGAAGTCATGATTTGCAAGGCAAAAATATCTGTAAAAGACTAGGTGTCAGGCACCAATGAATGCCAAGTCCCAACATCTGGAACTTACCCTGTTGAACTGCTGTTGGAGTTTCTCATTGGCATAGTTAATACAGAATTGCTCAAAGCTATTCCTGTCAAAAGTCTCAAACCTATAAATGATCAAAAAAAAAAAAAAAAAAGACTGACAAAACTATCCTACATGTAAAATTTTGTAATATTATTGATTATTACATACAAAATAACTCTTACCCATAGATATCAAGAACTCCTATGAAAGATTTGGGCTGTTCCCGGTGTGCTCGTAAGGATGAGTTGAGTCTCTGCACTGTCCATGTGAAAAGTTGTTCATACACATGCTTAGCCAGAGCATCCCGTGCTTCATTAGCCTGCTGGCCTGTCATGGGCTTCACAAGCATCTCCCCACCAACCGTTAGTCGCCTGTGACATAGCCATTGGGCCATCTGAGCACCTTCCACTCCCAAAAGCTTGCTAAAGAGAGCCAAGGAACGGTCGTTGGTCTGCCAGTAAGGTGAATAAGAAAGTTTGTCAATATTATCACGCACTACTTGTTAGAAAATTAGCAAGGACAGCACTGCTCCTGTCCTTTATATATACAGACATCAAAAGATTCTTCACATTTTTATTCTGATTCTGTTTTATTCTGAAATGTACACAATAATAGGAAATGGTGTTTGTACATCAATGTAGCTGCGGTCCCCACCACGACCACTGGCTTGTATGTTGACATTCCCCAGATGAAGAATTGCTGCCAGTATACCAAATATCTCCATCTGCTGGTCTGGTTGCACTCCTGCAGGGGTGAACCACAAGTTTTGTAAAAAGGTCATAATGTTTCATTGAAGGAATACTATATGGATATATTTTAATTACCAAGTATAGTAAAGGCATTTCTTGTCCGCTCCAGCTCGACAACATCATCTGTGCCTTTAATGTGCGCATCTTGCCCTTGGTTGGTGTAATGGAAGTTCTCAGCAGAATCTAGTGAGATGCAGTAACGCATGGTGATTCAACAAAAAGAACACAACACAAATAAATGTATGCATGTATACTTGATGTTTTCGGGACATCAATTTAGACTTTACCAAGTTTAAGTGTCCTCAACTCTGGCATATCCCTGGAAGCACAAAGCTGGTAGAAGATGTGGTAGTTTCTCTCTTCAGCTGCCTGTTCATGTGTCACAAAACAAAACGCATCTCAACAACCGAACTTGATCACTAAGTCATGAGATATTCACTATATAATCATGCAATCACCTGAAAAACAACTCTTGATTTCTCCAACAAGTAGGTCCTCATGTTTGCCCCAATTATATCCCCTTTACGACCAAATCCTATCTCAATATACTTCCCAAAACGGCTGCTGTTGTCGTTTCTGGTTGTTTTTGCATTACCGATTGCCTTTAAGGGTTAGAATAATAGAAATGAATTAAATTATTACTAAACAGCCTCCTCCAACTTTACCAGAAAGGCCATAAATCAAGTTTTAGTACCTCCATGATGGGATTGGATGCCAAAACTTTCTCCTCCACACTGGTCTGCTGGGCCGCACCACCCACAACAGCAAAGTAACGCATGGTGTACTTAGCAGATACAGTTTTACCTGAGCCTGATTCTCCGCTGATTATGATGGATTGGTTTTTCTCCTCTCTGTACATTTAATTATGATTAAAACCATATGTTTTGGTTAAAGTAATGTAATACAAATTCAGAATGAATGTTTATACTGTATACTGTGTGGTACCAGGGCAAAGTGATGTTATCAAAGGGTAATACGATGGTACATTGATATATGCATAATAATTTGCATAGTAGCCTACTTCAAAGTTATTTAAAGAATACCATGTTATTACCATGGTCTTGGTCCCAAAAAAATATGGTGCTTTTTTGTAAGTGAACTATTCTATTGGCTTGCTATTGACCTGGTCATAGTGCAGTACGCCTCTTCAGCCACAGAAAAAATATGCGGCTCCATATCAGCCATGTCCTGGCCACTGTAAGCGTCAATCACTTCCTCTCCGTAGATGGGTAACTGTTCATATGGATTTAATGCCACCAACACAATCCCTATTAAAGTATGAGAAAGTTGTTTAAATGAAATGAATGTATGTATGAAATCAAAAATTAATGAACTTTAAAAACATGCAAGGCCATCATTTTCTTTGCATAAAAATTCTTTACAGTAGCCAATATAACAATGAGTGATGTTATTTAAATCTTTATGCCTTGAACTTTACACCCAGTAAAATGGGGGTTAATGAGCAATGGCTGTAAAAACTTGCCACTGTTTTCTGTTGAATTTAACTCACCGCAGTAGGTGTAAATGCTACTGTAGTCGAGAAAGCGCACACGCAAGTTGTGAAGTACTGCTGGCTCATGGAGGAAGGTTAAAGCCGTGAGGTCATTCTCCCCCTCCAAAATATCAGGGTTACCTAGAGGGGGAAGTCCTGCCGGAGGCAACACTGGATACTCCACCTCCTTATTGTCCACACAGACACACAGTTAGTCTTGGTTAATTAGTTTTTAAATGAATGTTTGTACAGCTCAAAATTAGAGATTTTTTTTTTGTGTTTAGAAAGTGTTTGGACACTTTTTGTTTGTCAAATGTTAGTGAAACATCTTTCTGCAAGGCCTCATGGTTTCATTTCAGTATCATATGTGTCTTACTCTGCCATCACTGAGTTGGATGAAGATCTGTTGGTCTCCAGGATGATAGTCATGAAGCAGCTGTGCAGACACCCACACAGCTTCTGGGTCTGGCACCCACACACATGCACCCTGACAGACAACAGAATTAATAAATATATATTCATACAAACCATAATCAACAGTATACGTAATGAAATAATAGCCAAAGTCATTTGAAACCAAAAAAATTAAATTTTCAGCTTATATAGCATGTATAGACACACACTGTGTGTGGCAGATTTAGACTTTTCATACATTTATTTTTTGGTGTTTTTGACTTTATTTAGATGGGATAGTATAGAGAACTGAGCAAAGTGGGAGAGAAAGGGGAACGTGATCGTGAAAGGTTGAACTCAAACTTGGGTCGGAGTATTGCCCATAAGTCTCTGACACATTTCATACTTTTTTAAAATGTCCTTTTGTGGTAAGTACAAATGAAATTGGATTGTTTGTTTTGACTTTTTTATATGCTTTTTGAAAAAAAAGGAAACAAGGCCCATTCAACAAGTAGTGTTCCTGATCTCTTGCTATTAACTAATTAAAGGTGATAAAGAGGATCTTTTCGTCGACTGAGAAACCAAAGACTGTTACTGAGTTTTTGAAATGAGTGCATGCGTTAGAACAACCCCCCCTCCTTCGAAGGAACGCCTCCCAAAACTCAGTTGGAACATGAGTGTTTACCACCGGCATTCGCTGTGTCGTGTTCGTGGATTCATTATGTCGGACTCACCGCAGGTAACTCATAATCTGCAGTTGTTACTCCTGTCTCCTGACAAAAACATTGAATGCGGCGCCTGTGGAGTGTGGAAAGTAACTGGAGCGCGCAGCCGCGATCATCTCTCACAAGGAACGTCATGGCAGTGATTGACAAACCAGAGGGCCAATCGTTTATGCGATGATCGCACAGAGGATGTATATTAATATTATTCCTTTCAGTGCACCTAATGAATAGTCTTTTATCAGTTAGTAAAGACAGTTTCAAGTAATATTGCAAAAATGTATAAAACAAAACATCCTCTTTAGCACCTTTAATATTACCCAAACTTTAAGACACTCCCAGTTTCACAGCCTTGTCCTAGACTAAAATGCATTTAGTCAGATGCACATGTTTTTTTCTAAGGCATGTTTATTAAGGCTACTTAAATGTCCCAGTGAAACTAATTCCTAATCCTGGCTTAATCTAAGCCCTATCTGTTAAACCAGGCCATAAACAAAACAAAAGTTCCCACTTAAAACTTAAGTTCTCACATTTCAAGTGTTAAAACTGATGAAACTGGTTGACATTTCACTGCTTTTCAAACACAAATTGATACAATGTGCTTCCTGCTGAGTTTAGTGCTGACCCTAAACACACCTGAACCGGCTAATCGAGGTGTTCAGGATAACTAGAAACTGCAAGCCAGGTGTGTCAGAGCTAAAGTGTGCTGGAAGGTGGCCTTCTAGAAGCAAGATTGGACATTGCAGTCTATAGACTTGATTATGATAATGTCTAAAGATATGGATACCAAGGAAATTGATTCAATATTTTGAATGTTACACAACCGGCTCATGTGCCTGAGTGACTATCTGTCCCACCCCAGAGACACTCTTTCTCCTCAATCAGCATAAAAACACTCGCAGCACCATTAAACATTAACACCAGCCGGTCTCCTCGGACACTGAACATAAAACTGATGTAGACATACAACACTAAGCAAAATGAGACTAAAAATTAGATCTATCTATCTATCTATCTATCTATCTATCTATCTATCTATCTATCTATCTATCTATCTATCTATCTATCTATCTATCTATCTATCTATCTATCTATCTATCTATCTATCTATCATCTATCTATCTACCTGCCTACCTACCTACCTATCTTATCATGACACCCAATGAAACTGCCAAAAAAAACCATATATTAAAAAAATTATTAAACACACTTACCTTTGTGTAGAGCTCTGTGGTTGCCATCTGGCCAGAGAGTTAATTTCCGCTTTGCCAGCTCAAAGGAAACCTCACTACAACTTCAGCTGTTCTCTTAATTTGTGTCTCAGAGAGAGTGACTGACCCGGTGCCCTTTGGTCTGTTAGAGATTCAGCCATCGTATCCGTAATAGTAAGTTAACAGTTAATCTTTGATGTAAGAGAGGGACATTTAAAACGACCATGCATCTGAACAATTTCAAAGCAGCATAAAGTAGTGCAAAAAAGTGGATAGCACATTAGCGATAACAACAACAAATAGGTTGAACATAAAGAAATAGTCTGTATTTAAAGACACAACAAAAAAGCAATAAGGATATTCAACACAGGAACATTTTATTTTAAGAAATGCAGAAGAGAACATGGATGTCGTTGTGATGATGTGGGCTATGAACTAAACATTTTTTTTTATTATTATTTAAAAAAAAACATACTTTTCACCCAGAAAAATGTTTAGTTAAGTTGCTTATCACAGGATGCTTACACATCACTTTGTATAAATCACATGTCACAATTTATGAATCACCATTCACATTGTAATTCCAGGTTCAGACTGTGGAAATGTTATTCAGTGTCAAGTATGAACAGCTTATAAGAAAAAATCAGTCAGTTTGAACAAGCACCAGATGAGTCGAAAACATAAAATCTGAAAGAAAACCAAACCATACCTGCACACTTTGTAACTATTAATGTTTATCAATGCCTTGTCCCCCGATAAAAGGTTTGGTATTGAGAACACAAACAAAAAACTGAATTTGAACTGCATAATACTGATTTCCAACTTGAAATTGTGAAATTATCAATGTTGTTAAAACAATACTTACAGGGATATTTTTTCACAAACATATCCCTTTCTCATTTTGACAGAGATTTAAAAAAAAATTTTAGTCACAGAGAATAATCAACAGATCAGTATTGGTCAGCTGTGATAGATTTAGCACCCGAACTAGAGGATTGTATTTTTGACTTGATTGTCATATCTCCATATTACGGAAGAGGATTAGGGCCAAGCAATAATAAAAAAAAATAAAACCATCTTGAGATTAAAGTTGTTAAATTTTGAGAAAAATCTCATTAAATTTCGAGAAAAGAGTTGAAATAAAATGTTGAGAATAAACTCATTAAATTACGAGAAAAAACTTGTTAAATTTCGAGAAAAAACTCATAAAATTTTGAGAATAAAGTCGAGAT